>NW_027512861.1:600000-1200000 GCF_048772815.1 Callospermophilus lateralis
TAATTTAGAGAAATACAAAAACTTTTATGCATGGGAACAAGTACTGATGAATAGCTTAAAAGGGTGGTGAGGATTTGGGGTAGCATCTTAGCTTAACAATAGCATCTTAACAAAAGAACAACATTTGTAGAGAAGTGGTAAGAGAAGGAAAAGGATTTTGAACTTCCTGACAAATATATGGAAAACTCTTGGAAAATAAGGATTGCTGTGTAGATTCTTCGTGGGCTGATAAAAGTCCCCAAAGGCTCACATGTGAGACAATGCAAGAAGGTTCAGAGGAGAAATGATTGGGTTGTAAGAGTCTTAACCCAATTAGTGAATTAATTCCCTGACAGGGATTCACTGGTAACTGAAGTGATAGGGTCTGGCTGGAGGAAATGGGAATTGGAGCATGGCTTTGGAGTATATATTTGTATCTGGTGAGTGGTCTCTCTCTGCTTACTGATCATGATGTGAGCTGCTTCCCTCTGCCACTCTCTTCCACCATGATGTCCCGCGTCAACTCGAGCCCAGAGGAATGGAGCCTGTTGTTTATGTATTGAGACTTCTGCAATTGTGAGTCCCTAAACTTTTCTTCCCCTAAAATTACTCTGGTTGGTTCCATTAGTCTTAGCAGTGAAATAGCTGACTAAAACAGTGAGGGTTTTCTCTGGGCATCCTTAGGACAGATAATACAGATGATAGTTAATATTTATTGTGATGGCACATGCCACAATCCCAGGGACTCAAGAGACTGAGGTAGGAGGATTGCAAGTTTGAGCTGAGTCTTGGTAATATATCAAGATTCTGTTTGAAAATAGGAAATAAAAATGGCTGGGGATCTAGCTCTGTGGTAGAGTAGCCCTGGGTTCAGTCTCCAGGAGTGGGAAAAAAATTGTGCAGCTAGAATGTGCTAGGCACTGTGCTACAGGTCTTCCATGCATAAACTCATTTAACCCTTCCAGTGGCCAAGAAAGTGGGTTTGATTATTATTTTCATTTTGTAGAGAAGAACACAGATTCAGAGATTTAGTTAGCTTGCTTGAAGTCAAGCAGTCAGAAAGTCACGACTGAAGGATTTGAACCCAGGGCTCTGAGTGCTGAGTGCTCGCTTCTGGTCACTTCATTGCAAGGTGCTCCTACCAGGACTGGGAGTTTAGAAACTCCTCTTTAATGAAGCCATTCATGTCAGGGTTCCCACCTTTCCAAACCTGCTCAGAGCCCTGGGCTTTCACCCTCCCTCAGGTTTTTCTCACTTTCTTTTCCCTTCCACTTCAAATGCTTACTCTTTACTTCTGGCCTTCAACAATAGTTGAGGATCACTTACCTTCTTGTGGGGCTTGCTTTGGGCTCAGCACCCTCCAGTACCAAATCATCAGCATGCTCCAACAACTTAAAGAATAAAATTGAAACACTCTGGTGGCACTCAGAATCTTTGCTACATTCAAACTCTACATCCATTTGTCTCTAATCTTCAGTTGGCTTTTCTATGGTTGGTTTTGTTCTGTATGCCTCTACATAACTATCTTCTATCATCTATCTGTCTCTTCTATTTATCAAAATTGCTTAAAAGGCATTTTAGTGGTAGGTCTTGCCATGGATCTTTTGGGGGAAAGTACAAATGCAAATTATGACCTACAATATAAACACCCACCATTTCCTATGGAATCAGCCAAGTTCCTAGATAGTCCTTTTTATACTCCCCTCTCTGGCTTGTGATAGGTCTTTCTTAGACTTCAGGCCAAGCCTCTTTGCTCCAGGAAGCTTTCTTACTAGTCCTGGCTTGAAATGGTCACCTGTTTCTCCTGATTTTGGCTTTTAAATCTGGTAGTACAAACTGGGACCAGCTATGGTCCAAGGCCCAATTCCACATTAGACCTGGGCATATCTTGCTTTGCCATGTCCAGCTGAGTGATATTGAGCAGGTTAGTTAATCCTCTGAGTCTCCATTTCTGCATCCATATTATGTAGATAATACCACCTACTGTACATCATGACTAAATGATTAAATACAATTCTGTAGAGGCAGAAATGTACCTAAAATATTTAAATACAATTTTATAAGGGCAACATTGTAAGAGTCTGTATAGCCTAGTGGCTTGGACAATAGCCTCTGGATCTGGTTGCCCTGCACGTTCCTATTCTAGCTCTACCCCTTACTGTGTGACCTCACATGTGTTATTGAACTCAGTAGCTCAATTTTCCTACTCTTGTAGGAAACGAAAAGATGGGTTTACTGTGAAAAGACAGGAGGGAAGGCACCTGGCACAGAGAAGCTGATAAAAATCAGACATCTTGTAAACCATTCTTTTTACTCACTTCAAGATGTGGTTTGCAGTGCAGGTACCTAAACTGAGCTTCCTCACCGTACAGTGTCTCCAAGCTCCATGACCTGCCTGACATATGCTCAGGAGTCATTTATACCGCTGAACTTACTCACCATCATAAGAAGATGAGCAACTGCCCCCTGCAGCCTACAGATCCAGACTAGGATCTCTTTCCAAACTAGGATTCTTAGAGCAGAGGGAGGGGAAAGAACTTAGAGGTAAGAGTGTTGGGAGGGAAGAGGGGTGGGCGTCTCTTCTCCTCCCATCACCGATTCCCTCTCCCGAGGCCATTGGGTTCCACGTGTGCCATGAGGGCAGCCGCAGCCAACCCGTGTGCCAGGCGTCCACGGTGGTGGGGCAGTGGGGTGAGAAACCACCCCTGCCTCACCTGAGTGGCCCGTGGCCCCGCCTACCTGGATACCCGTCCAGGTGCTGCGGGACGCACCCTCCACCCAGGTGCGGGATATCTGGAGCCCAGAGGACCCGCAGCGTCCCCGCCCGCCCTGGTCCCCGGCCTCGGGGCACCGCCACACCTTCCCGGGACCCACAAGGGTTAAGGCAGCGGAGAGCAGAGGTTTGGGCTGACGTCGCTCTGGCTGAAGGTGGTTTCCCTGGGATGAGGATGGGAGAGCCCGGCAGCGAGCTGAAACCCGAGCTGCCGCTCAGCCGGAGCTTGGGGAGGTCCCTGGAAGAGCCGCCATCCCGCGGGCCTCCCGCGTCCCTCCTCTAGCTCCCCCGCAGTCGCTGGGCTCGGCACCACCGCGGGAAAGATGGAGCTGGACCGGTGGACGCAGCTGGGGCTCACGTTCCTGCAGCTCCTTCTCATCTCGTCTTTGCCAAGAGGTACTGTAACCCATAGGGTCCAGGACGCCTCGAGAAGGGGACATTTCCCTCTAGGGGGCTGACCCAGAGCAGGACCGGGAGTCTGGGCGGGGGACTTTCTCTGGTGATAATCTCGGGGCTTTACTGGTGACCCCGGAGGGTCTGTTGCCTTCGCTTAGTAGGGGATACAGTTTTGTCATCCGTAATTGTGAGACTGGACTGCCTCAGGAAGGGGGACGAGCTCCAGTATGATCTGCTCAATTTTAGTTTATCTGCTTTAAAACATGAAATTACCTTGGGGAATCAATTCAGAGTGAGTTGCAAGCTTTGATTTGCAAAAGCAAAGTTTCCCCTGGAAAGAGCTCCCGCAGAGGTGAGCTGGAAAGAGAGGGGAATAAAGAGCAGGGCTTGCCTGGGTGTTCCTCCTAGTGAATCTTGCTTAATGCTGTCTTACAACAATGTATCTGAACAGAATTCCAACACAAGAGATTTCTTCATCCAGCATAGACACACTTTCTGATAAGAAAGAGAAAGAAGAGAAAGAAAGCTGGGGTTAAAAGTGCAAGCTGTTTCTGGGATGTTTGTTTTGAAGGAATTTTGGTTTCTTTGTTTCTCACATGCCATTTTTCTGAGCCACAATTCCCAGGTCAAATGGGCTTCCAGGACAAGTGAGGCTGGGACATGACTCAGAGCTCCTGGAAGCCTGTTGACCTAGCAAAGGACAAAAGCCAGGGAGTGGAGTATCTTCTAATGGCTTGCTGCCAGGCAGGGAAGCAGGGGCTTCTTAGGAGCCTCTATCCTTATATGGCTCCAGGGATGAGGTGTCACATCAGGTGAGACTTATGAGGTAAAGGCTTGAGATGTACAGACGTGACAAAATAGGGCAGCTTTGTGCAGGAGCAGGTATTGTGAACCTGGCTGCCTGTTCCCTGTGCTCCATCTCTGCAGGTGGTCCAAGTAACAAACAGAATAAATGGGGTGGTGAGGATGCTGAGTGCTATGGTCTGCGATAGGGAGGGGGACACAGCCTAAGATACATCCCTCATCATCAACAAAAAACCTCTCCCCCACTTGGGCTGATCCTTTTCATTTACTTGGAGCCTGCCTGCCCCCAGGTAAATCTTCCTTAGTGATGTATCATCAAAATGGTGAGAGTGTTTCATTTGAATTTTACCTCCAAACTATCTGGAGCAGCCCAAAGACTAATGAAGGACAGAGGAGTTCTTCAGCAGTGGCTGATAACCCATAAGCCTAAACACTTGACCAGGGATAAGTTGAGGACTCCTCCCTCCTCGATCTCCAAACTTCCAGGCTGTGGTAGCCTTCTTTAGACCAACTCCAGAGGACCCTGGTTCTTGTCTGAGTGCCAGGGCTTGGTGGATGAGATTGCTCATTAACAAACAAACAAACAAATAAAACAAAACAAACAAAACAAAGCTCAGCTGCCCACTGATCTGAAAAACCCACTTCTTACCGACCTGAGAATCTCTTTTACCTTTTGCTATGGAAAAGCATTGGGGAGGGTGTGTGATTTGTTGTCAGCCAATCTGTTGATGGAACTGGAGAGCTGTTCCATGTGTTTAACAAGGGTATTTCAGTTGTTCACATTTGGAGGGAAGGCAGAGGAATAGAGTGGAGAAGGAAAATATTTCTTCATGTAGTGAACGAGTCCACTCCCTGTTGGAATTTTGAATCTGGCCCCTGACAAGAAAAGCTTGGAAGCGTGTTTGTTCTAATTCCTTTGCTGAAAAGAGTGTTGGATAAAACGTAAACATCCACTGGGATGGAATGGGTGATTGTTGTTGCTCATGAGCATGTGATACATGTTGGAGGATGAGCATCCAGACACTGGGCCAAGTGATAAACCTAACATAAACAGCATGTGAGAAGGGAAACCCAACTCCAGTGACTTCACCAACAGCAGGAGCTCTGCCAGAGTAACTCTGCCTAAGAGGAAAACCTCATTTAAAATATGGGTCTCTTGGGAAATGAAACCTTAATATGGATAACTTCACAAGTGTTACTTCCAACAGACGTTAGCTTGTGGGGAATGAACACAAATGTCAGTGGGGGAGATAATTTGAAGTGCAGATATTCAGTGGGTAGGAGCAGCCCGCTGAGAAGGGGAATGTGGAGAGGAAGCTAGGGAGAAGGAGTGGTAAGAAAAAATGAGATTTTTTTTTTATAATGGGATGTGTTAGCACATTCCAGGGTCAGAGCTAGGAAAACTGAGGAAGAGGGTGTTCATCCCAATATACTCTGAAAGTTTCTGGCACCTCAAAAGGAAAATAATTTTGTGGTGGGATCATGGATTTTTGGAGCTGAGAGTGACTTTAGTGGTCAGTTTAGTTTGGGTCCTTTGTTTTCAAAAGACAAGGAGACTGGACATCTAGCTGACACCTAGTGACATTTATGATCCAAAGGCTTTAGTGCATTAATTATGAGATTTCCCCACTTGATAAAGTAGGTATTATTGCCATCCCTGCTTTACAGATGAAGTTCAAAGAGGCTCTGTGATTGGTTCCAGGGTACACATGCATGATTCTTCAAAAAAGTTAAACCTAGAATTGCCATTTGATCTAATGATTCCACTTCTGGGCATATACACAAAAGAATTGAAAGCAGAGACTTGAACAGGTATTTGTAAACTTATGGTCCTAGTATATTACTCCCCAAAGTCAAAAGATGGAAACAACCCAATGTTGGTCGGTGGATAAATAAAATGTGCTATAGGCATAGAATAAGATATCATTCATGTTTAACAATGAAGGAAACTTTGATACATGGTATAACATGGCTGAACCTTGAGAATAATATACTATATGAAAGAAACCAGACACAAAAAAAGACAAACATCACGTGATTACATTTATGTGAGGCACCTAGAATAGTCAAATTCATAGAGACAGTGGGATGGGAGTTGTCAGGAGCAGTGGAGAAGAAGGAACAGATGTTATTGTACAGAATTTCAGATGTAAAAATTCTAGAGATAGATATGGGTGATTGTTGTACAATTGTGTAAATGTATTTTTAAAAAATTTATTTTAGTTGGGTGTAAGACCTTCGTTTCATTTATTTATTTTTATGTAGAGCTGAGGACTGAACCCAGTGCCTTACATAGGCCAGGCAAGCACTCTACCCACTGAGCTACAACCTCAGCCCCTGTGTGAATGTATTTAAGGCTACTAAACTATGTATATAAACTATGTATATAAACATAGTTGGAAAGATGGTTTTATGTTATATACATGTTGCCACAATAAAAAAAAAAAATTAAAGTCTACGTAAGCAGATTAGGGGAGCCTATGGTGAACCGCATTGTCCAATGTCTGAGCCCAAGTTTGCCCGTTAGCTGATTGACTTACACTCACACATTTAGCATGTGGGTAGATGGTGCTTATGCACATCTAACCTTGACAAAGTTCCAGGACACACAGGAAGAGGGGAAAAGCCCTTGCTAGCTCCCGTTGCTCTGTCTTGGCTGACTGTGGCAAAGAGGAATGTTTCAGAGCTGAAAACTGCAAACTGGCAAGCTTCAGGTCACATGGCCTGCAGAAGTATTTAGCAGGACACGGTGCTTGGAAATGTGTGAACCTGAATGCCTTGAGGGAGTTTGGGTCCTCTCTATGGCCTAACACTCATCTGCTAGTCTCCACTGGCATTTAAGTTTATGACCTCCATTTCTGAGAGGGATGGGGAGGAAGGCCACATGCTGAATGGGGACATCATGCAAGTTGAATAAAACTGCTTAGGAATAATTGACCAACAGGACTTTTAAAAGCATCTTCTACAGGAGATTTTTATAAGACTGGAATATATTTGAACTTGTGTGTTTCGTGAAATGTAATCTCAGCTCTCTCTGTGACCTCCTATTCAATGCTTTATTCTCATGAATGACTACCAGTGTGACCTTTTGGTGGAAACTGAGGACAAAGCTGGTGCTATAACTGGGCTTCATAAACTGTGAGTCAAGCACTTTTGGACATGGAAGCCCAGAAGCAAAGGTGACTTTGAGCATGTAAGTCCTTTGGAAATAGCCAGAAGTCCTGGGGAGGTCTTTGGAATGTCACTGGCACAGACTATGGGTTTGATTTAATCTTCCCTACATCTAAGTTGCACTGAGGAGTTAGAACTGGCTGAGATAATAATGTCTGAGAGACCTAATGATTGGCATTGAGTTAGAAAATGATTTCCACCTGCCTCAATGAGGGTGAACAATCCTGATACAGTAGAACACTTCTCCCCTGATCCAAACTCTAGAAATGGCAGTTGATTTGAGGCCTGTGCACATTGGGGAAATTGTCATTTCCATGATAAATGAGGGAAGGTGTGCACCTCCCTTGTCCTCTAAGGGAGAGGGGTGAGCAAAGGAACTGTCACCCTCACCATAGGGATGTTTGAAAGTCACAAGCCCTTCCCTCCTCATTTTAATTTAAAGAGGAGAGAAATACTGTGTTTATACTTTCCAGTTCCTGAATTCCAGGGCAGAGGACCCAGAAGCCAGCTGGAACATTGAATGCTACCAGATCGGTGGCAGAACGTCTACCAGATTCCAAGCCTGGTCTATGTTTAAGGAAATCTGTTTGTCAGCCTTCACAAGATGTAGGCCAAAACCATACATTTAGAACAGAGAGAAAGAAGTAAAAAAAAATGCAGGACAGATCAGGTTTCATAACTGTGAACAAAATGACTCAAAGAAGGCAGGGGATTAGGAGTTGGCTGGAGATGGTCCACTCTCTGAGGAACTGAGACTTTCTGCCTTCTCCCCAGGTTTATTTCTTATATTTTTTTATGTTACAATTACCTGTGTGGCACAGACTCAGTGCCCGTTTGGGTTGAGAGGGACGTAGGTAGGGATCACACATCAAATTCTTCACATCCATGATAGAAATTCCAAGGGTGGAAGCACACCTTAATGATCTAATCCCAAGACTGGTCACACAGATAGTTTGTTGATGGAGTTTGTGATAAGTGCCAAGCATTCTTCTATATGCCTTACATGCATTTACTTGATCCTTACAACAGATCCAGGAGGTAAGTACTGTTATCATGAGCTCCAGGTCACACACAAGAGAACTTAGGTAAAGGTTCAGTACTTATCAGGTCACATGTCAGCTGTTTGTGTATTAAGTCCAGGCAGCCCGATTCCATAAGACATGTCCTGACACCCTGCACAATATTACTACAGTAAGTGGCTGGACCAATTGTGGCAGATATGCTGGCTGTATTTTGGCTAAATATGACCCCAGTGTAGGGAGAGAAGTTTGATTATCCCTTGGACTTTCCAGGTGCTCAGATTGGCCTATATAAGCTTATGTGTGCCATTATGGGGGGGAGGGTGCTGGTTGATGCTCAGAAGGAACAGAAACAGTAGCCATGGTGGGGCCATATGAATCTTAACAGGAGACATTTGCTTGAGGAAACCAAGATGCTAAGCAGACCCTGAATCCAACCAGTTTCTGGGATAACCGTCCAGTATCATGCATCTCACTCTGATTAAACTCTGGACATGGAAAGTTCTTTGTTCCATGGTCAACTTTTATAATTCAAGTCACGCATCCGTTTCCATAGAAACAGAATTAAGGATGAGACATATTTGAAGTCTGGCCATGACACTACGTATCACTGCTCCTTTATGGATTTGTTCTGTCAAGTTCATCAATGTGTGCACTTTTAAGCCATGGGATTGCGGGGAACAGGTCCGGAATGAATAAGAGAAAACTATCCCCTTCCTTCTTTTTTTGGCATATTGATGGATATTGCAGAGAACAGACTCGATCTCCCTTCATTAGTACTAGGATGGGTTTTAACCAATTCATTTCAACCTTGAATGAGGACCTACTATCTGCAGATACCAATGACCTGGGTCTTATATCAAGTAGGTAAGATCAGTGCCATCCTTGGATGAGTGGTGAGTGAAGATGCCTCTTTTTGCCACCCTTTGGTTTCTGGAGTTGGCTCAATGCCTCAGCTCCTGCAGGCTTGGAGTTGTGATCACCGCCACTCTGAGATTCTGGCTGTCTCAGTGTTGAGTTAGTGGTTTGGCAGCCTGCATCTGGGTAAGTAGCAGTCTGGTCAGTTGGTTTGGTGATTGGAAAACCAGGACTGCTGCTGTCAGAACACAGTGAGGAACACATACTGCCAAGTTGAGCTCATGGGGAGATTGCAATTTTCCTCATAAGCTGAAATCACATTTGGTTTAAAATAAATCCCAGCCATTTTAGCACCAAAACTCTGAATGGTGGGGTGCGTGTGTGTGGGCGGGGATGTTGGCTGCATTTACTTCAGATCAAATGAATTGTTTGGGGACTCTGACAAACTAAACTGTCAAATGTTTTCAAACCCAGTTCCCCTTCCATGTACTTGAAAGGATTCCATTGAAAGTTATCAATAAACCCTAGCATCGTGGGATCACTCCTCAGGAGTTGACAGCGATGGTGGAGAACACCTGAAGTGATTTAGGATAAATTTTCTGAGCTGAACTTTTAGTTGGAAACATCTGCTTCCGTGTTTCCCAACTTGGTCGTTGCTCACCTGGATGCTCCTGGCTCACCTGGATGCCCTCAGAAGGAAAGACACTGCTGGTGATCAAAAGGCTTGGTCTGTTTTTCTGCCACTAGGGGGTGAACTGCTTGCTTCCAAATGGTGTTCAGCCTCCTTTATGGCAAGCCTGGCTCCTGGGAAATCCAGTGGTAGGACAGAGTGGGTAGGTCCTGAGTCCTTGTGGAAATTTGCTACAAACTGCAGTAAACAAAAATATCCAGGGGCTGGGGATGTGGCTCAAGCGGTAACGCGCTCGCCTGGCATGCACAGGGCACTGGGTTCAATCCTCAGCACCACATAAAAATAAAATAAAGATGTTATGTCCACCGAAAACTAAAAATATAAATATAAAAAAAAATCTCTCTCTCTCTAAAAAAAAAATCCAGCAATAATGAACCCCAAGGTCTGCTCACTCTGCATACTTGAGACTGAAAAGCCACAGCAAGAGAGGATGCTCACACGTCTCAGTCTTCGTCACAGGTAACCTTCATCTTGGCTTCACATGCCTCCCAAGTCCATGTCCAGGTATCTACGCAGCAGTATTTACCAAGCACCTGTCAGGTGCTCAGCTTGTTTCCAGGGACTGCACTGCCTTGGTGAAAAGAAGACAAAGTCCTTTTCCTTAAGCGCTTGCAATCAATTGAGAGAATTTAAGGCCCAGCCTGGCATCTCCCTCCCAAAGTGGGCCTTGGGGATTGCTAATCCTGGGAGATTTTAATCAAAAACAAACAGAAAACAGGATATAATGATGAAATAAGTCTGGGAGATGTGGAGATTGACTATACACAACGCATATATAGATCTGCAAAGTTCTGCAACAAAGAAAGCTGTAATTAGCATTTTACAAAGATATTTGATCACAGAGTCTTTCTTTTTCTTTTCTTTCTTACTTTCTTTTTTCTTTTCTTTTCTTTTTTTTGACATAAGACTGTACTATCCAATGGAATTAGTGCTCCATGGAACAAGGTTTTACAAACTCTGGTTTCTTTCTCTTAAAGCATTGAAGAATACCTCACAAAGACACAGGACTGGGTAAGAAGGGCATTTGGGAATCTGTAAAACATGAGCTTCTCTTCAGATGTTTGCTGAGAGATGGGCCGGAAGTCTGCTGTCCTTGTCATTCAGTATGTGCTAATATGTTGGAAAGACCATAGAATCGATGGCTTATCCCTGTTGCTGTGCGTGTGCAAGTCCTCGCCAGAATTGACCTGCATGTGTCATTGAGAAGACTCTTTTCGGGGCTGGGGATGTGGCTCACGCGGTAGCGCGCTGGCCTGGCATGCGTGCGGCCCAGGTTCGATCCTCTAAGGCAAGAGCTGTGTATTGACTTCCACTTAGATGTATCCTCCCTTCAAAAATGAGAATATTTGATCCTCCTTCTAATCTCTGGGGACACTGAGTCCAAGGTCCCTTTATCACCAATTAGCCCCCTCCCCCTACACACAGAGGCTTGACTCTAATCTCTTGTTATTTATTCTGTCAGTTCTGGTGTATCTCAGTCACCATGACCCTGATTTGCCCAACCTAGAAATGGTCTGTATCTCATAGAGGTGTGCATGAGTTTAAGTCAAGGGCTGGGGATGCAGCTCCGTGGCAGTCTGCTTGTCTAGCATGCATGAGGCCCTGGGTTCAATTCCTAGTGCTGCCAAAAAAAAAGGTGTTTAGTGAGCCCCTGTTTGCTCTCTCTGGGACCCACTTTCTTCCTGCCTTTACTTATATCATTCCATTGTCATGCATCACAGTTTCTCTCTTGGCCATCACATTTGGCCTGCCTTGTCTCTCTGCCCAGTCTTATTTCAGATAGAATGAGTACAGTGACTGTGGGTGAGAAATAAAACCAGCAGTTTCTATGAAGGACGTTCTGACTACGTAGAATATGGGAACCTAAGATCTTCTCTGCAAAGATTCAGCCCTACTTTCCCTATGTGTGGGATCTGTCTTGGATGTGATCTCTTGGTATGGATGTAATTGTGTTTACATGTGCAGGAGAATACAGGTGCAGATGTGAACGTGTACATATTGTGCAGATGTATGAATGTGTGTGTGGACAGGGTATAGAGTACTGGGACAGGCCAGGGTTTGAATCCTACCTGTCTTTTATGGAGAGTTTTCTCGGAGGCAAATTGATTGACCTCTCTAATGTAGCCTTATCACATTCCAATCTGGAGACTGAGTCGATTCGTGTTTATATCACAGGTTTATTGAAGGCACTAAATGAGGCAATTTATTTAAAATACTTAGCTTGATAGAAAGGTAGTATTCAGAAAATTAAAGTCTCCTACTCTCCTTCCTTCTTCTGTTTTTTCCTACGAGCACGTTTCACGAGGAATTTGAGCAGCAGCAGTACCAGGAGTTTCATCTACAGGAGAATGGACTTGATCTTGAGGCTTACTTCATCAGTCTAGGATCCCATCCTATGACAACCCTCAATATTCACCTTGTGTTTATCCCTCAAGGCTTGGTCCCTTCCCTTGGTTACATCATTCATCTGCCTTCCAGCCTTAGAGGAAATGCTTTCCACATGCTGTGTTTGAGATGGGGCCACTGGCAGGCTTTTGCAGTCTCCTGTGGGACAGTGGAGGTGGTTCTGGGACAGTGAAGTTGCCGCCTGAACACTGAGGCCCCCTTAAAAGTCTGCAGAGGAGATGTTGTTAATGATGGTGCACTTGTGCTTCAAGGGTGGAGCCAGCAGAAATCTCTGTGAAAGGAAGTTCCCCTTCATCCTGACCTAGCCTGCAGAGCTGGGGGAGGTAATAGTGGGGAAGACTTGCCTGACCTAAGATGCCACCAGTCCAGGGTTTAGGGACCTAACGGACATACCATTGTGAGTGCATAGCCCTTGCTGAGCATTCCTTCACTCTTGACATCTGTTGTGGCCAGCTGCCTTCAGGAGAAGGAGAATCTGGTTTCTGCTTGGCAGAATCTGGATGTGAAAGCAGTGCAAACTCTGGAAGCTCTTGGCAGAAGTTGTCCCTGGTAGACTCAGGCCCCAGTGAAGCCCTGATGTACTCTGACTCAGAGGACATTCGAGTGTGGAAGACTGGGAACATGTGGGATGATCTGCAGACTGCCTGGGCCTGAGAACATCTAGGTTGGGTGTTTAATGTTAAGAGTGGTCTTATTTTTAGTGTAACCATTCTTTGTTTGGTGCAATGTTTGCTGGGTTCTCTTGTCACGTACGTAGAGATGCATTATTCAATTACTTTTTCAGCAGCTAGTGCTGGTAAAAATAAGATCTATTAAGTTCATGTTCTCATATTTGAAATAACTCACAAACAGCTGTTCTTCAAGGATTTTCAGTGCCACAGCTGTCAAAGAAAATAGCCACTGGGGGCTCCTCCATGACACTAGAGTTTGAGTTTTGTTCCCCTTGGCTACTGATGTGGTGTGTGTCTATTTCTGAAGAGAAGCAGCAGGAGGTGAGGTATGTCCTATTAAATGGTGTCAGAAGAGGAAGTGCTAAAGTTTGAGCCCCCTTCCCCAAATATATGTGTTGGAAACTTAACCCCCACATGCACAGTCAGGTGGCAGTGGGACTTTGGAAGGTCATTGGCTCTGCCCTCATGAATGTATTGATCTATTCATGGATTAATAGATTGATGGGTTATGGAGAGAGCAGCTTTGTTTTAAAGGTGAGTTCTCTTTGGCACTCTTATTCTGTCCTGCCTCGTGATGCCCTCCACCACGTCATGCAGCAAGAAGGCCCAGATACTGAGCAGATGCCAAAATCTTGCTCTTGAACTTCCCAGCCTTTAGAACCAGGAGCTCCATAAGTATCCATTCTTTATAAATTACCTGGTCTCAGGTGTTTTGTTATAGCAACAGTAAACAGACTAAGATAGGATGGATTAAAGAAAAGAAATTAGAACCCCAAAGAACAAATGGGAAGAAGCCAGAATTTCACCATAGAAACACAAACAACCTATCTGAAAATTCTCTGGATGTGTGGGCCACTGAGGACACATTATTTATTGCTCATCCCATTTTTTATTTTTTTTTTAGCCATCTGAATCTTAGCCAAAGATGTGATTTAAAAGAAAAAAAAATCTGATGAGAATAATGGTCTCTGCTGAAAATAATGCCTGACAAATAGGAGTCTTTCTTCCAAAGACCTTTTTGGTTATTGTCATATTCAAATGCAGCAGCATCAATGATCTCATCACTGTGTCTCCTTCCTCTTGAGGCTTTGGGGAAATACCACGTCAAGGTCTCTTGTCTATGGTTCTCTGGAAGCATCAGAGAGGGATGGATTCCAATGTGGGTCCAGAGTAGAGCCTAGAAGGTCAGAGTACCTTTCAGAGCCGCCAAGAAGGCAGCGAGTTATTAAGTGGGAAGGGAGAACCAATGCAAAGCCCAGCTTCCCAGGGCCTGGAGGGCGGCTGGCTTAACCTGCAGGACAGGACTGTGCTCCTCAAAGGAGGATGCTTGCTTAGAAGGCAGAGACTTAGCCTCCAGCTGCAGGGATTCTAAGTGAATAGGCTCATTAACAAGCATCTCAGGTGGTTTCCATGCAGATGGTGATCTAGAGGAGAACATGGGCTTCTGATGCACACAGTGTCAGCTCTACCCCTTACTGCGCAAATCGATCAAGATACTTGACCTTTCTGTGCCTCAGTTTCTTCAACTACAGAATGCACATTCCTAATGCCATTGTGAATTAAAACGACACCACCACCACCACCACCACGTTGGAACGTATGGGAAACACTTGGCTGGGTGCCAGCTCAGAGCAAGCTCCCAGGGTGTTTATAGATGTTAGTTGCCAATTAGAATTACCAATGATATCCCTGAGAACAAGGCCAGGATGATGGTTAATGCTCGGATTGTGGAAACAGATGGCCTCAATTTGAATCCTGTCTCTACACTTTACTACCTGTGCAGTCTTGGGCATATTTCTTACCTCTCTGTACCTCAGTTTCCTCATCTATAAAATAGAGGCAGGTATTGTCCCTATACTATCGGATTATTGTAAGCTCTTGGGTTCCATGGAGAAGTGCAACTCTAGAGGAGTACCATCAGTGCCCACATTTCCCAGAGGAGGAAACCGAGACAAAGAAATTCAGTGGCTCATCCAAAGTCACATGGTCACTGCTAGAGCCAGGGTTCAAATTCAGGGAATCTGATGCTCAAATATCTTTATTTCATGGGTGCCACTTTCTTCTTACAAGTTGGAAGTGTGAACTCTGGTACATGATACAAGTGCCCTTCCTTGCATTGGTAAGAACAAGGCTTTTGCCCCAGTAAGAGCTGGGTTCTGATCTTTCTTCTTTTACCTGAAAGCTGTGTGACCTGGATTTATTTGTTTTACTCTGTTTCCTCATTAATTAAATGAAGAAAATAATAACCCACTTCCAACTGGTTGTGAGGATCCAATGAGCTGGACACCAATACGGTTAGGACTTAGAGACGGCCCTTGGAGACGGAGGTGGGATCAGGGAGCAGAGGCGCGTGATGCAGAGTCACCCCACGCAGTGTGCTTGGTAAAGGAGGAAGGAGAAAGGAAGTCACAAATCTATTTCTGTTCCCCTCGCCATCCTCTTTGTACAGGATGTTTAACACCAGATATTTAAGGAATCCAATGACAGTCCTGGTGTCTAAAGTGGGGTGACAAGGTCTTTGCTTTCTAGTTGTCATTATTTTGCTAAAATAATAATTGGCAAGACTGAGATCACCCAGGGGTGAGAACCAGCCAGGCTGGGGCTGAGGGTCTCTTGGTGACAGGATGGCTCTCAAAGTCTCAGTGGGGAGGATGGAGGATGGGCCCCCAGTAAGCATGCCATCACCTCTGACTCAAGTCTTTTTGAGTGTGTCCTGGGCTTTGTGTGTTCATCAGTCCTTCGAGCTGGTGGTGAGACCCTCCAGCAGTGGGGACCGCTGTGTGCTGTTGGACATCAATACAGTGAGTTCAGACGGCTCAGGAGGAGGGGTGGGGGGAGCAGGGATGAGTGAGGAGCTCCAGCTGCCTAATTATATATCCCTCTGATTCTTGCCTCTTTTTTTCTCTCCCTCTGGTCTCAGAAAACTTATAAAATGCAAGATAGTTTAAAAAAGAAAAAAATCCCTCAGTAGAAATTCTAATTAAATGAGGTTAAGTGGGAGGGCTGTGGGATTTTGGGTGGATTCAAAAGCAGAGTCTAACATCAAGGAAGAGGATCTGGTACATGATACAAGTGCCCTTCTTTGCCACCCTCAGGGGTGGTCTTGACTTGGGCCTTTGCTCTGGCAAGGGATGTTCCGATCAGGTATGGAAGAGGCTGCCCCTTGTTCTCATAGAGAATCCCGAGTCTTCCAGCTGGACATTACTGGTCATTGTGGCAGTATATTTCTTAATATATAATATTGAAGATCTTGGGCTTGGAGACCATGCTAAGGGGCACAGAGGCACCTCCTGCCCCTGCCTCAGTGAGCCCCCTGTTGGAGGCACTGTCCCTGCATCCTCTGAACAGTTGAAACAGACCAGGGCCAGAAAGCCTTGAAATGAACTGTCTGCATGTCCCCTGGGCAGTTCAACTGTGTGCAAAATAATGGCAGTGACAGCAAAGTACATTCATCAAGTACATGAAACCCGTGCCCATTCGTTGGCATGTCTCCTTGACATGTCTCCTTGACTTGGTATTCTCATTAATAAGACTGGGCTAAGAGGTTAAGTGATTTACATTTTTTTCAAAGTGAATTCTGGAAGAACCAGGACTGGACTGATGTAACTAGATTCCCCATTCTGGATAGAGAGATATCAGGATGGCTGCTCCTGAGCATGGAAGTCAGGGCTTGGGTGAAGAAGCTTATGGTGCCCCAAATGCTCTCGATTATTTGATTACCCTGATTTTAAAAAAAAGTGGGAGAGGGGAGTTTAGGGGAGCCCTCACATGTACAGGGTAATTATGTAGCAATTTAGAATGACTGACTTTTGCCGGCACAATAGTGCACACCTGAAATCCCAGTGGCTCTGGAGGCTGAGACAGGAGGATCAGAAGTTCAAAGCCAGCCTCAGCAAAAGTGAGGTGCTAAGCAACTCCGTGAGACCCTGTTTCTAAATAAAATACAAAATAGGGCTGGGGATGTGGCCCAGTGGCTGAATGCCCCTGAGTTCAATCCCTGGTACCCACCCCTCTCTGCAAAAAAAAAAAAAAAAAGACTTTTGAAAACCTTTCCAATTCAAGAGAAAATAACCTATGATGAAAGTGAAGGGGAAAGAAAAGCTCAATTTCTAAAACAAAACATGTTACCAATTTTGAGAGGCTGGGAGACTCTGGGTTGACACATCCATTGATACTCACAGATAAATATTATGTCCACTGGAAACAGAAGACTTGAGGTTAGATGGCAAAATGCTATTTTTGTGAATACTTTTTATTTCTTTATTTATGCTTTTTTTCATTTTCCAAAGCTTTCACAAAAAACTCTTTTTTTAATTCTTTCTTCACCTCCTCCTCCTCCTCCTCCTCAAAAGTGCATTGCTTTGGTTGGGTAAGAGGCACAGGCAGAACGCAGAGGATTTCTAAGGCAGTGAATGTATTCTGTGTGATACTGTAACGGTGGACACATGCCACATATTGGTGTCCAATCCCACAGAATGTGCACCTCTGGGGTTGAAGCCTAATATCTGTGACCTTGGGGTGAAAACCCTGTGTGGCTCCAGGTTCATCAATGGTAACAACCACAGCACTGTGGAGGGGGCTGTTGGTAACAGAGGAGGTTGCCCATGGATGGGGACAGAGCATATATTGGAAGTCTCTCTGCCTTCCACTTAATTTTGTTACAAACCTAAAATGGCTCTGCAAGTGAGGTCTTAGAGTGTTTGATAAAGATGAAATACATATTTTATTCAATGGAGAGGTTGGCAAGGAGTCGATCGTGCAGCACCCAGCACTCCCTCCGTAAGCTTGATTTTGCTACATGATCACAGCATGTGCTCCATGGCCCAGTGCCTCAGTTAATCCCAGGGTGAGGTTCATGGGCTTTTGTGTTTCATTTATGCTTGTATTACTGGAAGCCCTGACAGTAGAAGGCTCACCGGCAGATTTTGTGAGGCTGTTTTATTTTTAATTTTTAATTGATTTTTTTAAATACATGACAGCAGAATGCATTACAATTCTTGTTGCACATATACAGCACAATTTTTCATATCTGCTTGTATATAGAGTATGTTGACACCAATTCATGTCTTCATACATGTACTTTGGATAATGATGTCCATCACATTCCACCATCATTTCACCCCATACCCCTTCTTTTCCTCTCCCACCCCTCTGCCCTATCTAGAGTTTGTCTATTTCTCCCATGCTCCCCGTCCCTACCCCACTATGAATCAGCCTCCTTATATCAGAGAGAACATTCAGCAGTTGTTTTTTTTTGTGATTGGCTAACTTCACTTAGCATTATCTTCTCCAACTCCATCCATTTGCCTGAAAATGCCATGATATTATTCTCTTTTATGGCTGAGTAATATTCCATTGTGTATATATGCCACATTTTCTTTATCCATTACTCTACTGAAGGGCATCTGGTTGGTCCCACAGTTTAGCTATTGTGAATTGTGCTGCTATAAGCATTGATGTGGCTGTGTCCCTGTAGTATGCTGTTTTTCAGTCTGTAAGGCTGTTTTTAAATGTGGAAAGCAAGGCAAGTTTGCTCGGCTCCTGTGGCTGGCAGAACTGCAGGCTGGTCTAGCCTCTTCCCTGCTAGGAGCAAGCTTGTTCACCTCCCCATATCCCTGGTAATTCTGGGGACCACTTTTTTTCCCCCTCAGAATTAATTCCCTCAAAAAGATTGGCATTTCTCTTTGCCTCCATTAAAAAAAAAAAAAGTCCAGCTCTTTTCTACTTAGCTCTTTTCCTCACTGGTAAAGTGAAGGGGTTGGAGTGAATGCTTTTAATGGGGAAGAAAATGTATTACCAACCTCATTGGATCATTTTGAAGATGAAATTGCACAAAGAATACAAAGTACTTTCTGTACCGAAACATTAAAGTGCTTTAGCATACATTTCAGAAAACATTCCATAACTTTTACAGCTGTTGTTGTTTCTCTCCATCTTAGTTTCTGGAACTGGCCCTTAGCACCATATTGAAATTCCCTGAAATTTGTACAGCTGAAGCCAAATGGCCAACGTGCCTTTTCCACAAATGTACTTCTAATAAATGGAACACAGAAAATGATGGTCTGTTATGATAAGGCGACAAGACAGTGAATAGGATGTTATAACAGAGACCATGGGTTGGGGGTGTGCGGTGTGCATTCAGAAGAGAAGGCCAGGGAGGCTCTCTCTGAACAGGTATCATTTATGCTGAGGGCCCAACAGCTGGGACAGAGGCTGTGGCTAAGCAAATGCTTTTGCCTCGGGCAGGCAAAAGCTTGGTGGGTTGAGAAGCTGATAGAAAGTGGGAAACAGTGGTCAAGAGAAGGATGGAGCAGAGGGGAGGGAGCCGGCTCTCCAAACACACACACACACACACACACACACACACACACAGTGCCACCTTATCCATTTTAAGTGTGTAATTCAGTAGCATTAATTATATTCACTCTGTTGTACAAACATCACACCTATTTCCAAAATGTTTCCATCACCCCAAATGGAAACTCTTTATTAAGCAATAATTCTCCCCTTCCTTCTAGCCCCCCAATCTAATACCCCTCTAATATATTTTGTCTCTTTGAATTTGCTTATTATAAATATTTCATATAAATAGAATCGAACAATATTTGGACTTTTGTGTGTGGCTTCTTTCGCTTGGCTGAATGGTTTCAAGGTTCTTCTGTGTTGCAGTGTGTACATACTGCATTCCCTTTTTGTGGCCGAATAATAGTCCATCGGCTACACATACCTTATTTTGTTTCTCCATTTGTTTCTTGGTGAACCCTTGGGTTGTTTTTACCTTTTGACTGTTGTGAATAAATATCAGCATGCTAGTATATTTGAGTCCCTGTTTTCACTGTTTTAGATAAATACCTTGCAGTGGAATTGATGGATCATGTAGTGATTTAACTTTTAATGGAACCACTACATTGTTTTCCGCAGCAATCGGATCATTGACATTTCTATCAGCAATATAGGAGAGTTTTAGTATCTCTACGTCTTTGCCAACACTTAAATTTTTTTTTTTTTTTTTGGATTATAGCCATCGCAGTAAGTATTATCTCATTGTGGCACTGATTTGCATTTCCTAAATGACCTGTTAAGTTTGAACATCTTCTTCTGGGCTGGTTTACCCCTTGTATCTCTGTTCCAGCCACTTGTCCATTTTTAAATTGGTCTCTTTGTGGCTGAGTTGTAAGAGTTGTTTTTTGCAATGTTCTGAATGCTAAACTTATCATATAAATGATCTGCAAATATTTTCTCTCATTCTGTTGTCTGTCTTTTCACTTTCTCAGTAATGTCTTTGATACTAAAGGGGTTTTAATTTTGATGAAGTTGAATTTATGTAATTTTTTGTTGTTGTTCTTGCTTTCTGTGTCATTTCCAAAAACCCATTGACACATCTAGACTCGTGGGAACTCACATCTGTGTTTTTATTCTGTTTTTCTCTCTTTTAAACATTCAGTTCTTGCTAGATTTTCGAGGTCATCCACTTTGGCAGGTAACAAAGCCTGTAAGCTCAGCTAGTAAGTCCCCTGTGACTACAGGGGACTCTCTGAGGTTGCTCATGGAATGGAGAGGGAAGCAAAATCTCAACAGTGACCAGGCTGTGGTGACCTGTGCCAATCTAAAGCCAGGGTGAGGGTCATTGCTGGTTCAATGATATTTGTCCAAAATGATGAAAGAAAGTAAATTTTTCATAAAACTAGATTCATCCAATTTAAGAAACTGCCCATCATCTGGGTGGTTCCTTTTCATGCTATTAGAATCTTCTTATGACCCGAGACTGAGGATAGATGGTGATAGTTTCTTAAAGTGGTTGCACTTGGCAGACTTAGGAGTGATCAACCTTGGGTCAGAATTCCAAGTTTAGGGGAGGGAAATAGAAAACTAAACTATGGAGTCAAGGGTTTAGAGGTCCCCACAGACACTAGGGTTTGTTTTTATGGGCCTGTGAAGCATCTCAGGGATCTCTGCCTGATCCTTCTGTGGAAGGCTTCACAGGACCTTGCCCACATTCACTATCTTCCCCAAATATCTGACCCCTTTCTGCTTTAATCATCATCTTTGTGTGAGGATTTTTTTTAGAAATGGAGAGTGGGGAACAAAGCAAATCAAAGCTAGAAGGTTTTTGTCTGACTTCCTCTGCACAACCTCCAACTGATTCCTCTGAAAGATTTTTCCAGATGGTTTTCTTTTTTACTTAAGGTATATAAATATCAAAAAAGAAAATAAAAAACAAGAAAGGAAAAAAAAATCCTACCCCAAAGAGAACATTGCTTTCTCATGGGAAAGAATGCTCAGTTGTACTCAGGGAATTGAATGAAGTTGGGTTAATGAGTTCACCCTTGTAAAACATTAAAATTCTCCCAAACATACTAATTAAGGTACTTTTGTCTTTTCTGTTGGTTTTAGCTTTGAAGATACTATAAACTTGGCATGCTGCAAAATGGAAGAGCCAAGTTTGGAAGCAATAACATAGTCTATACTTGGCCATCAGCCTTGCACTTGAACGGCCTCATCTACAAAGTAGTCTCCGAAATTTTTATGATGGCACCATGACTGCGCTGCATCCTATAGTTCTGCAGTTGAATGATTTCCCCTGGAGTTGTTCAGTGCACAATCTACGCAACTATGAAAATACTCCAACAAAAATAGAAACGAGGTGTAGCTCAGTGGGTAGAGAGCTTGCCCAGCATGCATGAGGCCCCGGGTTCCATCCCCAGCACTGGAAAATAGATAAATAAATAAAATGAACACAGACACCTAAGAAATGTGTATGTTTTTGTAAATTGCATGCATGTTCTACTGTCAATATATTTAGATTATATATTGCTGAACATGATTTTTTGAAATAAAAATTCTATAAAAATAACCAGGCATAGTGGCCCACACCTATAATCCCCGCAGATGGGGAGGCTGAGGCAGGAGGATCACAAGTTCAAAGCCAGCTTTAGCAACTCAGTGAGACTCTGTCTTTGAATAAAATACAAAAAAGGGATGGGGATGCGGCTCAGTGTTTGAGTCTCCCTGAGTAAAATCCCCAGTACCCTGTTCCCCCCCATTCTATCAAAGTAGTTGATTAGCAGTTATAGCAAGTTTCCTCTGTGTTGAGTGCATGGCTCTGAAGATCCCTGGGGCAGGTGGTCTCACTTCCGAGACTCTGGCCCAGGAAGAATGCCACAGTCTTCTTGCACACAGCACACGGTGGCCTCCTGACAGCCGAGTGTTCCCACGTCTGTCCCTTCCTGCCTGGACCCACTGTCGCGCGTTGGTTTTCCATTTCAGAATACACGGTCATCAACGAACCTGCCCTGGAGCCGAGTGGAATATCATGTGTCGCGAATGCTGCGAATATGACCAGATCGAGTGCGTGTGCCCTGGGAAGAAGGAGGTCGTGGGCTACACCATCCCCTGCTGCAGGAACGAGGAGAACGAATGTGACTCCTGCCTCATCCACCCAGGTGAGCGCCCAGCCACGAGCCCAGGCGGCCTTCGGGGTCCTGCAGGCAGCCCTCGGCCCTCGGTGGTGCCAGGATTATTAAAAAGGACACCAGTCAGCCCGTTCTCACTACGGGCAAGGGAGTAGAGGGGTTCATACTCTTCTCAGTGTTAACTTTGTGCATCTGTGAACGCAAGAGCAAGCATGAGGTTTCAGGAATTGCAATTAGCTTGGTCAGCCAGGAGAAACGGTGTGTGATGAGAGGTGTGGAGAGAGGGAGAGAGACAGATAACAAGAGGAGAAAGCAATCTGAAGGAAAAATGGGGGACCAGATCCAGAAGGGTTTTGTAAGCCATGCTATGAATTTTAGGCTAAATCCTGAAGATATTTTGCTAGCTTTGGAGGTTTGTGTGTGTTGGGGGGAGGTAACCAGGGATTGAACCTGGGGTGCTTTACCACTGAATTACATGGCCCAAATAATAATAAGAAGAGAAGAGAACATTTTAAAAATTTTAAGATGGGTACTCACTAAGTTGTTGAGATTGGCCTCAAACTCATGATCCTCCTGACTCAGCCTCCTGAGTTGCTGGGATTATAGGCTTGCACCATGCTCCTGACCAGCATTGGAGATCTCTAAGAGAAGAGGTGGGATATGACTTGAGGCAGGAGAGAAATAAGAGGACCTTAATAAAGGTAAAAGTCCAATGGGTAGAGAGAGGAGGAGGGATTTGGGTCATTAGGAAGTGAGCTGACTACATCCTGGGTTGGCTGGGTAGAGAAGGAGAGAGGGGAAGGAAAGAGCAGAAGTCAAGGAGGACGGTCTTAGCTCTGAGTGGGACAGCTGGGAGGTGGTCCAGTCACAAGAGAGTGTCTTTGGATGGGATGGGACCTTCCCAGGCCCTTGTGTATGCCCCCCCTGCCCATTTTTTGCCTTTACATAAAGCTGAACCTGACTTTTGTACCACCACTCTCCTGCCCCCACCATAGAGGGGACTTATATGTTCTTTTTGTTTGTTTGTTCTATTTAGATGTACATGACAGTAGAGTGTACTTTGACATATCTGTACATGGAGTATGACTTCCCATTCTTGTGGCAGTACGTGATGTGGAGTTTCACTGGTCGTGTATTCACACGTGAACATAGAAAAGTGATGTCGGATTCATTCTGCTGTCTTTCCTATTCCGTTCCCCTCCCTTCCCTTCATTCCCCTTGAATTTTTATTCCAAGGAACTTCTATTCCCCGCTCTTCTTATTGGCTGTTAGGATCCGCAGTATCAGAGATAACATTTGGTCTTTGGTTTTTGGGGGGATTGGCTTATTTTACTTAGCATGACCGTCTCCAGTTCCATCCATTTATTGGCAAATGCCATAATTTTAGTTTTCTTTATGGCTGTGTGGTGTTCTTTTTAATGATTGTAGATTTGATAACTGCATTGTAGTTCTCAGCTGGGTAGGGGCCAAGGTGGACTGAACGTATAGTGCATAGTGTTTCTGATGTGATTGGAAACCTCATTGCGCATTTTCCTGATAATTGAAAAGCAAGGAAGTATTGCTGCCTTATGCTTCTGACACCTCCTGCAGTTTCACCTTTCCCTGTTTAGGCCAGGTCAGAATAAGGACCTTGAGATTTTCTTTTCTATTTTTTCTTTTTTTAAATTTTAGTTGTATATGGACACAATACCTTTATTTATTTTTATTTTTATGTGGTGCTGGGGATGGAACACAGTGCCTCATGCATGCTGCGCAAGCGCTCCACCACTGAGCCACACCTCGACTTGGACATTGAGATTTTCAAATGAGCTTTCCAAAGGCTGATGAATGCAAGGATACAAAAAAAAGGGGGGGGGGGGCTTTGGGAATTTCTCTTATTTCTGCATTTCCACTTCTTTCAAAAACAGAGAATGATACCCATTTCTGCCAGGGACTTCGTTTCATGCAAAACCATGGAAGAAGAAAGAAAATGGGGCTCAAGTCTGCAAATGATCCTTCTGAGTCCTTTCTCCTTGGAAGAGAGTCATGCTGGGCTTTAAATTAGGAGTGACTTCACCATAACTTTTGTATATTTGTTTCTAGAAAAGAAATCCACTGCCCCAATTTCCTGATGGGTGAGTGTGGTTTGTAGGAAAATGGTTGAGTAAAGCCTTCCAATTTTCTTGAAAAATTTGAGAGTAAAGCCTGGGTCTCTCTACTAGGTGTCCTTGGCAGTGATATGGGAGTCTTTGAACAATTTTCAAAAGCCTTGTGGTAACTATTGGCTGACCACTAGCATGGACTCTGCTGTTACAAGATGACCTGAGGTCAGCCGTCTGATAGGCAAGAGAACCGCATAGATGGTGCAGCAGGGCTCCTGACCCATCAGGTAGGAGGCACCCAAATCTGCAACCTTGACGCTGGGACTGATCACTGGTTCTAACCAATGAAAGACTATCCAAATAAACCATTTGGTTACCCTGAAAGGAAAGGCAAGATGAAGAAGAAAGGCCGTCTATTAAAACTAAATTATAGAAGAGTAAGTGTGAATGCCCTCGGCAGTCACCATTGATGAAAGGGGATTCTCTGTGTGTCATTAAGAAATTCTCCATTTTTATTTATATGTGCAATTGAATCATTGTCATTCAGTATCCATTTTAACCCAGGCACCTCCAGTCTTAGGACACTGGGCGCTCCCTCATGTCCTTCTATATGCTTCTGACATGACCACACTTGTGGGCTTCTTTGATTCTCCCAAGACAAGGCATTGCAGACTTGTACATTTTCTTCCCAGGTCTGGGATTAGTCATTTCTTCAAGGAACTCTGACCCAAGACCACAGTCTGGAACCTCAGGAGTGTTTCTGATAATTGGATTGTCATTGTTAATAGGTGTTTTTTTTCCCCCAGTGGATGGAGCTAACAAATCTGTTTTTTTTAATATTTTTTAGTTGTTGATGGACCTTTTTTTTTTTTTTAATTTATCTGTGTGTGGTGCTGAGAATTGAACCCAGTGTGTCACGCATGCTAGGCAAGCACGTTACCACTGAGCCAGAACCCCAGCCCAGACAAATCTGTTTTTTAAAAAAATGGATCTATGTGAGGGGCTGGAGTTGTGGTTCAGTGGCAGAGTGTTTATCCAGTACACGTGAAGCACTGAGTTTGATCCTCAGTGCCACATAAAAATAAAATAAAGATATTGTGTCCACCTAAAACTAGTAAATAAATAAATGAATGAATCTATGTGATATTCAAGATTATTAATGTCTTTAATTTTTTTCTCATTTTAAGTCTTATTTCTTATTGATACTAACCTAATTACTTATTGGCTTTATCTTATGACAATAGAATTGTGCAAAGTTAACAATAGCACTATTAATACTAACAATAGGATCACCGAATGAAGTTATGATTTCTTTATGGTTACTATTGACCTTAGACTATGTCCCATGAAGTATGTGCCATAAAAATACTACATTTAAAAATCTATGTTGGATTTGGGATTTATGCTTGGTGGTGCTTGCCTAGCATGTGCGAGGCCCTGCGTTCAATCTCTAGATGCCCTCCCAATCAAAATCAATTGAGGTAGCTAGGCGTGGTGGGGCGTGCCTGTAATCCCAGCTACTTGGGAGGCAGAAAAAAGACAATCACAAGTTTGAAGCCAGCCTGGACAACTTAGCAAGACCCTGTCCCATAAAATAAAAAAGGGGCTCAGGGTGTAGCTCAGTGGTAGAGCCTTAGTCTAGCATGCATGAAGCTGTCCTAGCTGTCCTGGATTCAATCTCTAGTATCACCACCTATTTGATGTATAGAGTGGCTTACTGTTTTCCATGTTTGAAAAAACATATATATATATATATATATATATATATATATATATATATATATATATATATATATATATATAGTGTGTGTGTGTGTGTGTGTGTGTGTATATATATATATATATCTTTCCCCATTTCACACAAAAGATATTTTACCATAAACAATGCTAACTTCCTTTTCTCATAAAAAGCTAGAGATTACTCCATATCAATATAAAGCCATCTTCACTTTTCTTTTCTTTTCTTTCTTTCTTTTTCTTTTTTTTCACAGTTGCTATAACTGCATTATATGGGTGACCATCATTTATGAACTTTTGGGTTGTTCCTAAACTTTTGTTATTATAAGTTGTATATCCCTTCTCCAAAACCCTTGGGACCAGAAGTATTCTTGATTTGTTTTGATTTTCTAATGCTTGGGTCTACATGATGAGATATCTTGAACATGATTTAAATTTGAACATGAAATTCATTTATGTTTTGTATACACCCTTTACCCAGCCTGAAGGTAATGTTACAAAATATTTTCAGTATGCCCGCATTTTGGCTGCTGCCTGTCACAGGAGGTCAGATGTGGAATTTTCTGCTTGTGGTGCCATGTCAAAGCATAAAACATTTTGGATTTTAGTGCAGTTTGGACCTCAGTTTTCAGATTAGGGATGGTCATTGTATGGGCAGTGAATACAGTTTGCACACATCAATTAGTATTATGTAAGTGTATCTTGGAGGTACACTTACCCCTCTGCTAGCAGTGGGTCCCTTGGGAGTGCATATGTCATTTTCCGGCCTTTGCCAAATAGTTTTCTGTACATTTGGCCTTTACTCCAGCAGTGTGTGAGGGTGCTGGTTTTTTTTTCTTTTTTTCAAAGCTTTACAACAAAATGTGTCTTTTTGGACTTTTGCCAGTCTCATAGGTGGAACACGGAATCCAGTGTGGCTTTAGTTGGCATTTCTACCATTATGGTAGACAGTGAGCATCTCTCTGCTGCTGGTGGTGGTGCAGGACCATAAAGGTTGAGGGACACCAATGTTAGGGTTGGTATTGTGACATCCAGCAGCATCTAGCAGCACCATGGTCCTCAGTGGGCCGATGTGGTTCTAGGATGGGCAGCCTGCAGCGGGTCCTGTGGCAATCTGTGTGCTACCTCCTGTCTTTGATCATGGCCTTGTTCATGTTAATCACTAGACTGGTTTTTGTGGCTTGTATCTTAAGGACCCTGACTTGCTGTGCCAAGAAATAGTCTTGGCAGAGCCACTGAGGAGGGAGGTTCTGAGTCCATTTACCTCCTCTGTAGCATGGTGAATAGGGATTTAAAGAGGAGCTTGGCACGTGAGGGGGGGGTTGGCTTTTGGAAGGCACAGTGGTACCCATGGGACTCTGTCATGTGCCTTATGACTTACTGGAATTTGATGAATCATATTAGCAATTCGTCTTCTCAAGAAGGAGGGAAAGGAAACTCAGTATAGTGTGGAAAGAGGGCTACAAGTCTCTTCTGTGGAACACACACACACACTTACATACACACATACACCCCCACACACACACACACATTACAGGTCAATAAAAACCTGATTTCAGTTGACAGCAAAGAAGCTCACGGATGCTGAAAGACATGCTGGCTACTGGGAACAGTTCATGAGGCATTCATTTGTTCACTCAGCCACTCAAGTAATATTCATTGAGCACTTGCTAGGTGCCAGCACTGTATTAGGTGCTGAGGATACAATATTGAGCAAGATATGATCTTGATTTGACTCTGTTATAGAAAGACGGGTCACAGGAAGTGAAAATTAAGCTTGACATTGGCCATCACAGGGATAAGCCAGGTGGGGTCACGGGGAAGCAGAATAGTAACGGTCTCACCTTGGGAATTCTTACTGTATGCCAGGTGCTTTACCTGTGCTCATTTACTTTTAAACAATTCTAAGAGGCAGATCCAGTTTTAATCCCAGTTTGACAGAGAGGGCTCTAAGGTCTGAGAACCTTAAAGAATTGGCTCCAGAACCCCAAGCTGGACAATGGAAGACTCAGAAATTAGCTCTGTTTTTGATAAATGGGTAGGAATTATTTATACCTTTCCTCATTATCCCTAGCCACTCAACAGGCCATAATTTTAAAAGATTTATGCCTGGGAATTGCTCAGCCCCTGTGCTGTGGCTTGCTGGTGGGGCTGCCTGGCACTTTTGAGGGTGAGAATTATGTCAGGCCTTGGGGTGTTTCTGGGGGCAAACTCTGGGTATAGAAAGATAGAAGAAAGAGTGTCTAATGGCACAAGAAGACATTTACTATCTGTTATTCAATTAAAAGGGAGTTATAAAAAGAGAATGGACAGTATGTAGTTACAAGTGTAGCTTTTAAAATGATGTATGTGTATGCAGGCAGAGAAAGTATTAGCGGTAGAATTCTCTAGGTCACGGGATATCTGTTTGTGTGTGTGTGCGTGCATGCGTGGTGTGTGTGTGTGTGTGTGTGTGTGTGTGTGTGTGTGTGTGTATGTGTTGCTGGGATTAAACCAAGAGGCACTTTACCGCTAAGCTATATCCCTCAGCTCTCTTAGTAATTTTTATTTTTTTGGACTGGGTATTGAACCCAGGGGTGTTTAACCCCTGAGCAACATCTCCAGTCCTTTTAAAAAATATTTTATTTAGAGACTTTTATTTAGAGGCTTTGAACTCGCCATCCTCCTGCCTCAGCCTCTGGAGCAGCTGGGATTATAAACATGTGCTGCCACCATGGCCGGCTTCCTGAGTCACACTAAATTGCTGAGGTTAGCCTTGAACTTGTGATCCTGCTGCCTCAGCCTCCTGAGTTGTTGGGATTATAGGCATGTGCCATTGCACCTGGCTAGATATTAGAATTTTAAGGGTTTTATTATTATTATTATTATTATTATTATTATTATTATTATTATTGAATTCTTTTTATTTGTCATAATTTTCTAAATATTTCATAGTAAACGTGAAGTATTTATACAAGGGCGAAAAATAACACTATATTGATTGATTCTCTTTTACTCTAAGCGATTTCATGTTAACTTAAACATCAGCCACTAACTGGGAAGTCGGTTGGGATCACTCCTAAACTCTCTAGTTAAATCCTGATAAACCTGGCATTTTCCAGCTTTTCCTAAGGACTGTGCTACCTTTCTATGTCCCAATGCCCCACTACAGCCAGTCTCTGAGCAGGTGTATCTCTCATGCGGATCATCAGAACCTGCAAGCATGGAGTCTGAGAATCTTCTTGGAAATGTTTCAGGTTGTACCATTTTTGAAAACTGCAAGAGCTGCCGGAATGGCTCGTGGGGGGCACCCTGGACGACTTCTACGTGAAGGGCTTCTGTGCAGAATGCAGAGCCGGCTGGTATGGAGGAGACTGCATGCGTAAGTAGACCCGGAACCAGCTCTGTCACTAATGCACACGGTTTTACAGTTTCACTGTACAAGGGACTAAAGTTCATCTTGATGGAATCTGAGTTTTGGAAGGTGTGGGGCCAGCGAGCTTTCTAGGCAAGACTATAAAGCAAAGCTATGTTTCCATCTGCTGGGTTGTGGACATCTGTTCATTCCGGATTGTTGACCCTGGGAGGTTTCTATCCGCCCTTTGAGCTCTCCTCTCTCCTGGATGAAGCCCAGGCCATCCACACACAGCATGACCCATGTCCCTTCCAGAGGCAGTGGTGGTGGCAATGGCCAGCAAATGTGAATAAGCCTTCAAAAATGTTGTTTTTGCTGGGTGCGGTGGTGCATGCCTGTAATCCCAATGGCTTGGGAGGCTGAGGCTGGAAGATTGTGAGTTCAAAGCCAGCCTCAGCAACTATGCAAGGCCCTCAGAAACTAGGGAGACCCTGTCTCAAAGGGCTGGAGATGTGGCTCAGTGCCCTTGCGTTCAATCCCTGGTACCAAAAAAAAAAAAAAAAATTTATCTGTAATGCATTTTTTGGAGGGGTATAGAGATCAAACTCATGGGCTCTCAACCTCTGAGAGGTTTTTTGTATTTTATTTAGAGTCAAGATCTTACTGAGTTGCTTAGAACCTGGCTTTTGCTGAGGCTGGCTTTGAACTTGTGATCCTCCTACTTCAGCCTCCCAAGCCACTTGGATTACAGGCATGCACTATTTTGTCTGGATGTAATGCATTTTATTTTATTTTTTTAAGTTAAGTTGACCTTTTAAAAAGAAATGGCAGTGGAATGCATTACAACTTTTATTACACATATACAACACAAATTTTCATTTCTCTGGTTGTATATGAACTATGTTCACACCAATTTGTGTCTTTATACATGTACTTTGGATGTCCATCACATTCTACCACCCTTGCTAACCCCCTGCCCGCTCCCTTCCCCTCCAACCCCTCTGCCCTATCTAGAGTTTGCCTATTCCTCCCACGCTCCCCCTCCCTACCCCATCATGAATCAGCCTCCTTATATAAGAGAGAACATTTGGCATTTAGTTTTTGAGACTGGCTAACTTCACTTAGCATTATTTTCTCCAATGCCATCCATTTACCTGCAAATGCCATGATTTTTTTCTCTTTTATCGCTGAGTAATATTCCATTGTGTGTATATGCCATATTTTTTTAAAATCCATTCATCTACTGAAGGGCATCTAGGTTGGTTTCTCACTTTAGCTATTGTGAATTGTGCTGCTATAAACACTGATGTGGCTGTGTCTCTGTAGTATGATGTTTTTAAGTCCTTTGAGTATAGACCGAGGAGAGGGATGGCTATATGTCTCTCCATTGGTAAATTTTTTGAATCCCAGGCTAAATTCCTGAAATCTACCAACAAATGCCAGTATAATATTTGTCCTAATAAAGGGATTCTTTCTGGAAGCTGCTTCATCTCAAAGAATTACTTAATATTTATTAGAGTTCCCTCTGAGTTTCAATAATTCTTTGAAAATAGATTGGAAAGCTAGCCTCTCTCTCTGTCCAAAATTCCCTCGATGGTGCCCTTTGCTGAACGTCCGTCTAAGAGTCTGTATCTGGAACAATGTACACATTGCTTCCATTGAGCCTGTTTTTTGTGCTACCTATTTGAATTAGAAGCAGATAGGATGGTCTTACCTTTTGAGTAGTTGTACTTCCCGGACTTATATTGCCAGTTTATAGAGATGCTGGTTGGAGTGGGATTGATATTCTTTGCCTGATCCAACCTATAGTAGAATACTATGTGTTTCAAGTGTCTAGGGCAAATGTTGAAGTATGCCGTCAGTGGCTGAAAAATTCAATCACAGTCAGAAGAAAAGGGCTTAGTCAGAATGTCAGGGTGTATTTGGGAATTTCAGAATATGGGTAACTTTTGAAGTGCTGGTCTCTCTGTCCATACACCAGAATTGAGACTTCCAAGGGAGGCTAAGGACTACCATATGTGAATGTCACAATGAACCCCACTATTTTGCACAAATAAAAACATAAAAAATTAATTTAAAAAAGTGAAATTCTGAAAAAACAAAACAAAACAAAACAAAAAACCCCAAACCAAAGTGCTATTTAATCTCAGGTGCAGGTTTAAAACTTAGAAGCCATTTTAGGTGGTTTTAGGAAACTTGATTTTGGAGTTGGTAGACAATCTTCCAGGTAGGTTAGCTGTAAGATTTAACCCTAGTCTTTCTCTGCCAGATGCTCTGGGTGTGTATGTAGAACATCCATCAGAGCCCAAGATCTGAATGACACAGACCTGGGCTTAAGTAGTAGCCTTGCCTATACTAAAGGTTACCTTGGTAATAGCAATGTCCTCTCTAAAAACGGGAAATAATAGGGCTGGTTGAAGGATTCAATGAGACAGATGCATGTGAAACATTAGTTGTCTTCCTAGCAATAGGAAAAACTCCATGAATGCAATGTACTTATCATTATTTTCCATATGCTCCTTAGTTATTGAGTTAATAGGAGGTCCAAAATAAAAATACTTTCAAAAGGAGTTTAAGAAAGAGTTCTTATTTTGGCTTTTGATTTTCTGTTGATCTTTGGAGTCTTTAAGAACTTCAGGATTTTCCTTGCTTTGGATCCCATAGAAGACTGCTCTTTGTTTTTGTGCATGAATGGGGTAGGAGGATGTGAAGGAGCTGAGGTGATCAGCAGGGGTCCAATCATACATGGCCTTGTAGGGACAAAAGTTAGGTAAAGAATTTAGATGTTGTTCAGGTGAAGTTGGAAGCCTAGGAAGAGGTGTGAAGGAGGCTTGAATTAAGGGCTCTGAGAAAGTCAGAGAACAATGAGGGGCAGGGAAAGCTCTGGGCTATGCCTTTGCACAGGTGCTGGCAGAAGGGACAATATCCAGATAGAGGGAGCTGCATGGTCAGGGTGTGGAAATGAGTCTTCAGGGAAGCCTGTGATGTCAGGTGTGCCTAGATCTGTGTGGCAGTATGAGGGAGTGGTGGGAAGTGAGACTGGAAAGGTAGGTGAGACAAGATGCAAAGGGCATAGGATGTTGGACGCAGATCTTGGAGCTCATTGTGAGGATGGTGGGTGGTGTGCATTGAATGGTTTGACCTGGAAGTGACATTAGAGCACATAATGAGTTCATGGGGTGGAGTCAAGAGCATGTCAAAGGTGGTGGTTAGCAGTGCTATTTCAGTGGTTCTGGACATGGGGTGTTGGGGGGGCAAGATGTGAGAGAAGCTTAAAGGAAGAAGTAACAGGACTCACTGACATACTGAGAGAAGAGTGGAGCACCTCGATGGGTCATGAGTTTCCTAGTCTGAGCAACTCTGTCGAAGTGGGTGCTGTTGAGTGGGTAATAGAGGAGAAGAAGTGTGTGGGGGAGAGAAGGGGAGTCCCATGTGAGATCAGTGGGAATCTGAGCATCTGTAAGAGACCCCACAGGCATTTAGAAACAGGTTCCTGGAGCTTAAGAGAACCGTGGAGGGTGAAGACACACTCATGGGAATTAGCTGAGATCCCCCAGGGACCCTGGAGCCTCAGACAGCAGAGAGCCATTGACAGAGGAAAGAGAGACCAACGGAAGGGAAATAAGAAGAGGTGAGAAAGAACAGCCAGAAAGGTGGGAGAAGCAAGAGGGAGCCGTGTTTTGGAAGCTGGGAGAAGAGTTTCCAAATAAGACAGAAGGAGAGCAGGACATGGATAGGAAAGAGGTTTTTATATTTAACAGCTGGCAGGTGACTGGGGACCTTACCAGTAGCGACTTGGGAAGGGGAGGAAATGGAGGCCAAGGGTAGAGACAGCTTTAAAATAAGTTTTACAATCATTTTTTAAGACTTTTAAAATAAGGGGCTGGGGTTGTGGCTCAGTGGTAGAGTGCTTGCCTAGCATGTGCGAGGCTCTGGGTTCGATTGTCAGTACCATGTATAAGTAAATGAATAAAATAAAGATTCATATCTTAAAAAACATTTTTAAAAAGCAACTTTAAAAATAAATAAGGTAGAGATGGGAGATAAAAAGCCACAGTCATGGTGCTTATGGAAAATTTCCTATGAAGTACTGGGATGGTCACCAAGTAATACGATGAACCCTCAAGGAATGTATAATCCATCCATGGAAACCTAAGTAGGTCGACCCCAAGAAGACATCAGTGTGATAAGGTTATGAGGTTCTTATGGGCACTGCCTAAGTATGAGAATTCATAGGAAGATGTTATTCATTTCACTATTTGTTGAATGTCTGCCTGGAGCTGGGCATTGTGGTGCCTTCTGTGTTAAAGACAACTGAGCACGTGGGTGACTCATGGCTCAGTCACAGCAAGGATCACATGGCAGTACAAGCATTTGACCAGTAGATGGCACCCAAGCAATCTTTTCAGGCCTCCCATTATCCTGAAGGAGGAAGATTTATTTTTGTTTAATTTTTAAAAATATTTTTAATTGGTGCATTTTAATTATACATAGCAGTGGGATATAATGTGACATAGTCATAAAGGCACATGAGATAATTTGGTCAATTCCATTTCCCAGTAACAAGCAGGTGGGCTCCTTGCTGAGGTCTACCTATAGGGCACTGACATTTTTTCCCCTGAGTACCATTTAGAGCCTCACTTACTAGGAAGGAGGAGCAACAGACAAGGGCCAGAAAGGATCACAAGTTATATTGGAGTTTAGAGCGAGTTCAAAGAAATGGGCAGAGTTCCTGAGGCCAGAGCCCAGCAGAGAACCAATCACATCTTCTCGCCCAGCAAGGGTGGGTTGAGTGATCTCAAAACACCCAGGAGCTGGAGATATTTTATTATCACAAGAAAGAACTGTTTTTTCTTTCCTTTCCAAATTTTTTCATTCGAAAAATTTCCTATCTACAGAGAGATTCCAGGAAGGTATACATCCATATACTCTATCTAGATTCATGAATGATTATCATGTTTTCAAGGTATGGTTTTCTTTTTTACTATACCGTATTTTTCTACGTTTCATCATGTTATCATAAGTTTTTTTTTTTTTGTCTTGATGTTCAAATTGTCCCAGATTTGGCCAGTGAAGAGCCTCCAAGTCGGCTCAACCACGTCATTCTTTGAGCACATCCCTGTTTTCTTGTTCCCTGGAAATGCAAGTTCATCTTTTCCCCTGTTTCCCAGCTTCTAGAACCAGCCATTTCCTCATGAAATCTGGGTTCCTGAGTCTGTGATCCAAATGTGGCCGTTAGAGGTACCGGTCTCTGAAGTCAAAACCAAGGCTTCCTCTTAGTGCTTCCCAGGCTGGAAAGTTGAGTTCTTAAGTGAACCCCTCTGCTGACCTCCACTGCTGACCCCTGGAGGGGTGTTTATTTAACTTGGCCTTCAGGCTGAGTTCCTTAGCCACAGAAGAGATGGGCAGGGTGAGGGTCCAGGGCCACCCAGGATGCTGCACTCACAGCTGGCATCCCAGTGGTCCCAATCGTTCAGTCCCTGAAGGATGTTGGGGACCTAAGAAGGTTAGGAAAGCAACCCAGATGAGAAGGGATTTAGGGGGAGAGATTACAGGGCCCTTAATACGTTTATCTTCTTAGTCATATTTTGGACAGAGGCAGAGGAGCAAGAGGAATTGGCTGTAAGCCAAGCCCCCAAATGTTTGTGTCGTTAGAATATCAGAGAAGATGATTTGTGCCAGCTGCCACCTGGGGAAGGATGAAGAGCCAATTTGAGAAGGGGAGGGAGGGCTAAAGGCTCAGGGAGTGGTGTGTCACAGACCTAAGGGGCTATCCTCCAGGGAGACTGTGGAACCACCTGGGTGAAGTCAGGCAGACCGGCTCATGTCACTCCAGCCTTTTGTGACCTGATTTCTAGGAAAAGAATAATACAGAGTTGGGTCCAAATTGAGGATGATAATATGCGGTCCTTGGCTGTTGGGTGTGGAATCATAGGGCCTGCATTTGAATCTCTATGCCTTCTGTGACTCTGGACGAACTTACTAAGTCTTTGTCAGTCTCAACTTCCTCCTTTGCAGGATGGGGATGATCATAGTGGCCCCCACAGAGGGTTTCTGTGAGGTCTAGAAGGAGTGCTGTCTATAAGTCTCCCAGTATGGGGTCTGGTGTGTAGTGAGACTACCTATTAAATAGGCTGAACGAATGGTGAATTCTGTTCTTATTACCAAAACAGAGCTGCTCTTTTATTGTTGCTGGTGTGAGTTTTATCTCAAGGGGGGGGTGGGATGGAAAAATTAATATAGGGCTGGATAGGAAAGATAGGAAAAGACAACTACCTAAGGAAGAAAAATTAAATATGAACGTGATGAGGTAGTCTTCCCAGGACAAGTATTATATGGTAAGTGATACCTTGTTTTCTGTCTGAGAAACTCTTTGACTCCAGGGAATTAATTTTGGAGCTTTGTAGATTCTACATTGTCAAAGAATTCCTGGGTCAAAACCCAGTTTCTGGGGAGGACGTAGAGGCATGACAGACCCCTCCTGCTCCAATAGTAAGAAATCACTACATAAACCAAAGAAAACCACAATTTTCTTTAAAACCATCAAATATCTGTGAATATGGAATCAGAAAGAATCTAAAATCCAGGGGTGTGCGTCCTTCCTAGGTGCACGAGGGAGCAAGATGGTTCCTCCCTGCTTAGTTGCTGTGGTTCAGCAGCAGAGCCAGGGAAGGAGGGCACCTCCCGGCAGAGAAGCCAGTGGACTTTCGCTGCCCCTCTAGCCTGGCCTGTGGAACTGAAATCTAGAGGAAACCCACAGCAAAGCCATCCTTTCCACCACGTACTTTCTGAAATGGGATCTTTCTGAGCAGAGGTGGGGGCAAGACTAGAAAGCAGGTCTTAGGTTTGGCATAAAGACTATCTTACAGCTTCAAGAACTTGTGGCCCCACAGAATTACACACTTCTGTAATTGCAAAAGCTCGCCGTTTCCCAGTCTTGTGGTCATGGAGTGCAGGAAGTTGCTGAGAGGAGAAGTTGAAAGTTAGAGATGCATTTTTTTTACTGTGAAAAAGCAAGACAATATAATCCACAAATCGCCCAGAGAACAGTCAGTCCAAAGAAATAGACCCTCTGTGACCAAATGTTGGAATTTTCAGACCAAGGCTTTTGGATAACTAAATGTATGAAAGAATCTCTAGGACAAGAGGAATATAATGAATGAAGACACAATGAATTTCAGGAGAGATTTGGAAAGTATTATAAAGAACCAAATGGAAATTCTAGAACTGATAAATATATGATCTGAGATTTAAAAAAAATGGAAAGGATTAAGAACCTATTGGTTACCAAAGAAGAAAGGATCAGAAAACTAAATACAGGATGATAGAAATCAGCCAAGTTAAAGCCTAGCAAAGAGACTGCAAATAGTCAGCAGACCAGACATTTTGTACCACCCTTGCCCAGACCCTGTCTTTTGAACTTGATTAGCAGAGTTGTCTTAATGTGCATTTGTGTGTGTGTGTGTGTGTGTGTGTGTGTGTGTGTGTGTGTGTACGTGCGAAGACACTTTGGGGAGTAAATACTTTCTGCAGCAGAGTGGTAGACAATATTCTTGGTGGACATTTGTTTCAATTGAATGGATGGATCATTTGACATAGGGAAGAGGGGCTTTAAAAATGGTTCGATTGGCAGTGACCTGAGAGGCTGAGGCAGGAGGATTGCAAATGCAAGGCCAGCCTCTGCCACTTGGTGAGACCCTATCTCAAAGTAAAATAAAAAATAATAATAATAATAAGGACTGGGGATGTAGCTCAGTGGTAAAATGCTTCTGGGTTCAGTTAAAAAAAAAGGTTTGATTGCAGGGAGATCTTTATTTGGTACAGTTATTCATTCAATCAACAATTGAAACATCAGTTTAATGCATACATATATTTGAACAAGACAATGTCCCTGATATCCTAAGAACTGTGTCATGGGGGAGGTAAACAGTTTAATAATCAGTCATTATAAAGAATCAACTGATTGAGGTTCAGGCCAAGCCTTGAGTGAGCCTTTTACTGTGTCACTCTGGGACCTCTGCTAATTCCCTGCAAGGAACTGGTAAGAGCTGTCACTTGGCGCTCACTGGGAAATGAGCATTGTTCACGTACCTTCCTTCTGACTCATCTAACCCTCCCTGCAACGCCGTCAGAGCCTGTTAACAATGGTGACACTGTGACACTGGGGCTGAGTGACATTCCTGCTGTCACACAGCTTGTAAGCATCAGGGCCGAGGTGCTCATTTAGAGGCTGAGCCCTGGCTCCTCTCTGCCCTCCCAGTGGGACCACCCCTAGGTCACTCGGAGTGCCTGTCTGAGGGCTGGCAGGTCATGGGAGGACGAGCCAAACCATGTGGAAGGGCAGGCTTCCATCCTGCTCCTGGCCCTGTGCAGGGGACAATCCCACGTCATCGTCCAGGCCTTGGCTTCACCAGTACTGTCTGGGCGGTGGGGCCAGATGGGTTTAGGCCTCCAGCCAGAGATGAGGTACAGCTCTGATGGGCCTGGGCAGTGACCATCCCCTTTGATTCCTGTGCCAAAATCGTCCGAGTCTCCGATCAAGATTCAAGAACAATAACAATATTTTTTGTCATTTATTGAGCATTCTGTGGGAAGTGCTTTATATAGAGCATCTTATTTAATCCTTAAGACAAGCAAATAAGGCCACGTGGCAGAGACCTACTGTTATTCTCATTTCCAAATGAAACACCTTTGCTCAAAGAAAAAAAAAATCCCAGTGAACTCATCTAGGGTCACACAGCTAGGAAGCAACGGCCTGAGGTTCAGCCCCTGTCTGGCTTCATAGACTGAATCTGCTTCCTGAGTCATCTTTGAAAGAGGAAAGAAAATGCAAATGGCTCTCCCTTTGAATGGCTTTTTAAAGTCCTTCTTTTCTTTCTAAGAGAGATTAAAGAAAAACAAACCCAAACCACTTCCCAGAAGCATAGGGTACCTCTCTCCTGCCATCCCCTCCCACCCCTGATGCTGGAGATAATGGGATTTGTGTTTGAAGGTGGAGGGGGGGGGCTTCATTTTTGTTGGGAACCTTCCAGCTCTCTTATTAGTTTAGAAATTAATGAAGATTATGAATATTTCCTTTCAACTCTGTAGAAGCAGGCTTCATCTAGCTAGCCCTCCTGTTTGGTCCTGTAGCAAAAGAATAGGAGACTGAGTCCTGGACTTGAGGACCCCGGGGGATGGTCTGGATTGATGGACAGATCCCCTTGTGCATGCACGTGTGTGCGTGTGGACACACACACACACACACCCACCCACCCACACACAACACACACACACCCTTTTCCCTGTAGCAAGACTGTTTTAGGGAATCCAAGCACGTCTTCTGGGCCCTTTGCCTGCTCTCGTCTTTTGACTCAGGACCACCTGCTTGGTTGGCCAGTAGCATTTCCTTGGCAGGGACATTGGGCTGTGTTCACTGTTCTGCCCTGGACAGAGAGGTGCAGTGAGCCTTCTCTGCACCCAGGCCCGCCAATTCCCCGAGTAGAGGCAGGAGTGGAGGGGAGGTGGGGGTCTAAGGAGTCCCTTGATGTGGGGAGCAGGGGGCTGTTCCTCCTCTGTCTTTGGGCCTAATACCCCTTCCTCCAAGCCTATTTCCAAGAAGTGGCCTCTTTGTCCCCATTTAGTTGGAAGTGATTCCCCATCTCAGGGCCAACTCAGCCCTCCTCTTCAGACTGAGAAGAAATGATATGATGAAGCACCGAGGTTCAGCCTGTGTTCTAGAATCCTGGATACTTCTGAAGGGACACGTGGTCCAGCCTTTCACTTGGCCGGCTCCCAGGTGGGGCTGGGGGCTCTGAGCCTTCCAGAGACGGCACAGAACCCTGGAACTGAGCCCAATGAACTTGCCAAGGAGACCTGAATGGATGGCCTCCAGCTTCTCTTAGATTTGGGGAGGGACCCAGGGACATGGCTAACTGATTCCAGCTCCCATATGGAGGGAAGAAACCATAAGCAGACTGGCAGCATTGGCTGCTGGTTCTAACTTGGGGTTCCCAGCAGGAGGTTTGCTTGGGGTGGGGTCTGGAATTTTTTAACACCTTGCCACCAGGGAAGCTGCCAGTCCTGTCAGGGTGGGGGCTGTGCGGGAGGACTTCTTTTTTCGTCTCTCACACCCAGCGTAGCACTTCCATAGCCCTGCATTAGATGGGCAGATGTGGGCGATGAAACGCGTGAGGTGTGCTGGAAGAAGCAGAAGCCGGGAGGGTGCAAGATATCATGTGTCTCTTTTAGAAAGAGGAGGAAAAATCTTCCTGCTTCCCAGTGGAGAGGGAGAGGGCTGGTCAGCAAGTCCCTGAGACAGCTCATCGTACCAGCCAAGACCCAGCATCAGGACCAGACAGAGCAAGGTTCAACCCCCTGCTCTGCACCCTGTAGCAAAAGCTAACATTTACTGATTTTTCTATAATGGGTTTTTCATGCGTACTCTGATTCAAGCCCTTTGCAAATCATGTGAAAGGAGGTGCCACTTCAATTCACATGTGACTCAGGTGAGATTCTGAGAGGTAGAATAATTTGCCTAAGGCTGCACAGCTAGTGGAGAGAAAGCTGGGCTTCAAACCGAGGGTGGTTTTTTAAAAAGCTTGGTTGCTGCTGGGATCAAAAGGAACTGACAAGAACAGTTAGAGGAGGAAAGGTTTATTGGGGAGCTCATGATTTCAGAGGTCGCAGTCCAAAGATGGCTGACTTGATTCCTCGGAGCTTGAGATGAAGCTGAATATCATGGCGGAAGATATCGGGATGTGGAGGAAAGTGGAGGAAAGTGGCTTGCGACATGGCCATCATGAAACAGAGAGAGAAAGTCTAAGCTTAGCTCACAAAATATAATCTCAAAGGCATGTCCCCCATGACCACCTCCTCTAACCACACCCTACCTGCCTATAGTCACAATACAGTTAATCCCTATCAGGGGATTAATACATTGATTAGGTTAAGGCTCTCAGAATTCAACATTTCACCACTAAACTTTCTTGCATTGAATCACACGTGAGCTTTCGGGGGACACCTCATATGTAAGCCATAACAGATAGTCAGACTCCAAAGATTCTGTTCTTCACTTTACAACAAGTGCAGCAATTTATAGAATCTTCTGGCTTCTTGGCCATCTGAATTTGGGGAAGTCACCTAACTCCTCTGTCCTTAGTGTTCTGCACCTGGGAAATGGGGAGACCGAATGTTGTTTTCCCAGGTTTCTAATGAGGATTAAATGAAATGACATTGGTAAAGATTTTAGCCAGTGAATGGCTTATAATAAGATCATCACTCATTCATTTATAAATATTTATTGAACACCTGTTATATGCCAGGTACCATGATAGATATACAAGCTAGCTTTACCAAAGGATGCAAGAACATAGTCTCAAATAATTTCAGCTAGTGATGTGTGTTAAAAAGAAAACACAAGGGGTCAGGAGGGCGACTGTAGAACCTTGAGGACCTACCTCAGCTGGAAGTGGAAGGTCTCATTGAAGAAGTTGCAGTGAGTCTAATTCCCAGAGGGAGGGGAGGTGAAAGAACGTGAGTCTTCTAGTTTAAGGGAAGAGCAAGTTCAAGGCCTGAATCTGGGACCAGAAAGAAGGCTGGCATGACGGGAGCAGAGCAAGTAAGCGGGTAGTAGACAGGACTGAGCCCAGCGTGGGTCTGGGTAGCCCATGGGGCAGGGCAGTGGACAGTGTGGGATGTCCTTTGGAGGACTTGGATCAAGAGAGCATAATGCCACCTGATTCATTTATTTATCTTACATGCAGCTTTTGCTGCTGTGTGGGGAATAGAATTGGGGGGCAAGGATTGACGCCAGGAGATCAGGATTATACGGAGAGATGGGCAGGCTAGAGCCAGAAGAGAGTAGTAAAACCACACTTCTCTAAATGCACACTTTGATTTCAGATGGTTTTCTTATTTTTAAAAATTTTAATTAATTTTTTTATTTATATGTGACAGCGGAATGCATTACAATTCTTATTACACATATAGAGCACATTTTTCCTATCTCTAGTTGTATACTAAGTATGTTCACACCAATTCCTGTCTTTATACATGTACTTTGGATAATAATGTCCCTCACATTCCATCATCATTTCTAACCCCATACCCCCTCCCTTCCCCTCCCACCCCCTGCTCTATCTAGAGTTTGTCTATTCCCCCCATTCTCCTGCTCCCTATCCCACTATGAATCGACCTCCTTATATCAGAGAAAACATTCAACATTTGGTTTTTGGGGATTGGCTAACTTCACTTATCATTATCTTCTCTAACTCCATCATTTACCTGCAAATACCATGATTTTATTCTCTTTTATTGCTGAGTAAAATTCCAATGTGGATATATGCCACATTTTTAAAAATCCATTCATCTATTGAAGGGCATCTAGGTTGGTTCCACAGTTTAGCTATTGTGTTATGCAACCTAGTGGTAGTTTTCACAGAAGTACTAAGCCTTACTCAGGGCTCCAGCTTTCCAAAAGTGAAGTGTAGGCTCTCTGCCTGACACTGTGGGCATGTTTCTTCTGCCATCTTGACATGGAGCAATGTCGACTGATATTAACAGTTTCTTTTTAGCTATGAGATTTTATACCTTTTTGAGGAAGTGTTGGGATATAACTGCATATCTCTATTTTATGACATCAGTCTGGATTTCTGTATGGAACTGGGATAGATAAACTGTTTTTTGGTAATTGTCTAGATAAAAAAAATTATTTTTGTGGGCCTCCTACCTCTTGTCACAAGTACTCAGCTCTGCTGCTATAAAGCAAAAGCTGCCATAAGCAATGCATGAATGAATGGATATTCTGTATTCCAATAAAACTTTATTTATAAAACATTATTACAAAAACAGGGAGTAGGCCAGATTTGACCCCCTCACGGTTTGCCAACCTCAGTTAAGGAATATAATTTATGCACATGACCCAAATAATTTTTTCCTATAAATCACTTGAAGACATTTTCCTCACTCTTTTGTAAAAATAGAGTGCATCTTCCATATCTGTGCTTATCTGAAAGGCAGCAGAATACAACAGACACTAGTATGGCAATATGTAAATCAATGGTTGTGCAACTGATGTGATTCTGCAATCTGTATACGGGGTAAAAATGGGAGTTCATATCCCACTTGAATCAAAGTGTGAAATATGATATATCTAGAACTATGTAATGTTTTGAACAACCAACAATACAAATTAAATTTTTAAAAAAAGAAAATCAGTGTTTTTCAAATCTTAAGGATTCTTTTGGAGGTAATTCAAGGGACTAGAGGAGGTGAGGGTGGAGGGCCTAGGGACCCCGCTTCTTCTTAAGCCAGGAGCCCTTCTTTGATCCATGTTTTCAATGTTCATTTTTAAAATTGGTATTCTTCAGAAGAGTTTGAGCAAAAGTACTTGGGAGCGAGAAAAACCAACCTGAAAACCATCAATACTGTCCAAGTGGTTGAAGATCATCTCTCCCTCCACATGTTTATTACAGAGGCACTTGTTACATAGATGGTCATAGAGAGGTTCACAGAGATTTTCTAACTGGATGGCAGGGGGCAAGGGAGAGGAGTAGAGGGAGAGTCTGCTTTTTGAAGTGGAGGCAGCTAGGCGGTAGGTCAGGCTCAGTCTTGGAGAGGTGGTACCATACAGTGGCTTGGACTCTATATTCAGTTAGAGTTGAGTTTCCACTCAGTCACCTATAGACTAGAGTAGTGATTGATTTAACTCTCTGATGATCTATTTCCCCAACTGGAGAACTGGGATGATAGCACTTCCCTTCCCAAGCTGTTGGGTGGATTAAATGAATTGATTTGTGCAATTGGCCTCATACATGGATAGATGCTTAAAAAAATATTGGTTTCCCTCTCCCTTCTCCCTCTTTGTTCTGTTCTAAGGGGTGTGGGATGAGTTCAAAGGCTCCTTCCTCCATCTCTTTTGTGTTGACCCCAATCTCCCCATCCCAATCCTTTTTCTCTTCTCAGGATGTGGCCAGGTTCTTCGAGTCCCAAAGGGTCAGATTTTGTTGGAGAGTTACCCCTTAAATGCTCACTGCGAGTGGACCATTCATGCCAAACCTGGGTTTATCATCCAACTGAGGTAAGGGTTGGGGTCACAATTGAGAAGCATCAAGGAGACCATAGTGGCATGGACCAAGTTCACCATTAACACTTTACTCTTCACCCCTGAAAAATACCTCCCTCTTTTCTTCCAGGGTAGCAGAGTGGTTGCATCACCCCTAAGATTTCTACTTAGTTTTTCCCTTCTCTAGTTGTGGTGAGGCCGGAGGTGATTCAGATTCCTGATCCTGTAGGGTACAACTTTCAACAAACATTTTCTGGGGGGATGAATGTACCCTGAGTTCCCGCAGGCCAGCTCTGCCATCCGGGAGGAGCAACATGGTTCCCTGAATTGGAAGGACCCAGCAAAACCTTCTCCATCCTTATCAAAGCAGGCCTTGGTAGCTGGTGTCCCACACCATGAGGACCTGGGGATTGGGAGTGAGCTGATTAATTGGGCTTTCTCAGAGGAGGGCTGGTTCTAGCAGGAACTTAGGGGGTCACAGTCTTCTGCTTAAGGGGCTCAGGACTGGGTCTCCCAGGATGCTAAGGCAGGTGTTAAATGCTGCATATTAACATTTCAGCAGCTGAGAGACCAAGATAGATGTTCTCTCAGAGCCTCTAAAAAGCTTCTCCAAGATCCAGGAGAAGATCCAAAAAGAAATAGCCCCCAAAATAAAATGTTGAAGGATTAAGAAGCACATTACCAGCCCAGGAGAGAGGCCTGATTTCTTTCCATATTTAAACTTGGGCCTTCTGGCCCCAAGTAATGATAATCATGAAAACACTTGGAAGCATATACACAATATTTAGCTTAAAAGCTCATCAGTCATTCCCTTTCTGTCACCTGCCAGGCTACCACAAAATCTATTTTCTTGCCTGTAAAATAATTTCGGGGCCACCCATCTCCCTCTGTCCCCAGAGCCCCCCTTCTACTCAGACCACGCGTCTCACTGGGATTCTGTCCAGGCTCCTGACTGGGGTTCCTGCTTCTGCTTCTGCCTGCTACCGTCTCCTCCTCTCAGAGTGGCTAGAGTGGTCTTTTAAGGTCCTAAATTCCAACAGCACCTTTGTGTTGAAACCTTCTAGTGGCTTCCTGTTGAGCTTGGAATCAAATATGAACCCCTCACCAGGCAGCATGCTACTGTCCCCTTCACTCAAGGATGTCCCCTGGCGGTATCCTGAATTCTCCTTCAGTTCTTCATGCCAAGTGCACTCACAGATTCCCCCACTGGACCACTCTTAGGCAGGACATTTACAGGTCTAGCTTCATCGCATTGCTTCCTCTCTACTAGGGTCTACTAAGTCCCTTGGAAAGGTTTTCCTTGACCACAGTGTCAGAGATGAGACTCTCACTTCATGCTCTTATCTGGTTCATTGTATTCATGGTGCTTAGCATTCACTGGATTTGCCTTTTTTGTTTGTTTGTTTGTTTGTTTTTTCTGCTCTCTCATTGCTTATTGTCTGTCTTCCAAAGCAGAGATCCATCTCCATAAGGGCAGGTCTTGAAGAGGCCCCAGGATCTTAGCACTGCCCAGGGCCCACCTGTTTCTTCTGTCATCTTCTCCACCCACAGGTTTGTCATGTTGAGCCTGGAGTTTGACTACATGTGCCAGTACGACTATGTGGAGGTCCGTGATGGAGACAGCCGCGACAGCCCCATCATCAAGCATTTCTGTGGCAACGAGCGGCCAGCTCCCATCAGGAGCATGGGCTCCTCGCTCCATATCTTCTTCCATTCAGATGGCTCCAAGAATTTTGATGGCTTCCATGCCATCTACGAGGAGATCACAGGTAAAGACCACAGAGACAACTGTGTAGCGTTTTATGGTTTGCTCCAGTAAAATCTGCTCTAGGTAAGTCCTTTCTCTCTTCACAGACTTATTAAAACCTAGCATGTTGCATTCTTGGAAGCAACCTACACACTGAGAAAAAAAAGGGAGAGAGAGAAATGGCAAGGCATATTTCGGAACCAGAACTAGAAATTTTTATCTTCTTCATATAAATAATGTGGGTAGAGCACAGAGAGACTGTATAATGTGTCCAGGTCACACAGCTATAATGGTGCAATCAGCAATTTGTACGCAAGCAGTTTGACGCTAGAGCTTACAGGGGGCGGGCACTATGGTAAAGAATATTGTCCTTGGATCCTTGGCAGATCAAGCCGTGTGACTTTGGGAAAATTCTTCTCTCTCTCTCTGGGCTTCTGTTTCCTAATTATTGTTAAGGAGATGGTAATAGATGCTGGTCCTTAAGAAGACTCTAGAATAGAGGAAGTGGTTAGCACAGTGTAATGCACAGTAAGCACCAGTAGCTGCCAACCCAAGTGTACCCTTGGCCTCCATTAGCCACCTGTAAAATAGGTCTCGAAAGTCTTAAACTAATCTGGCAAACTTGATAAGGAGCTCAAGCCTGACTTTCAATCCTGCTCTCTTTGGCGTATTTGGAAGTAGGATTTGGCCAAGATGAAGTACTCAGTCCTAAGGAATCAGCCTGGTTCTCATTGTTCTGAGATCAGATTGCAGCAGGTTTTACAAAATAAGCTCAGGCTCGAAGGTTAAGTTTTTAAAAATACTGAATAATAATAAAAACAAACTAGCGATGGCCTTCTCCTCATCATGGCTCCCTTAGGATGAAAGTTCTGATGTGAGTCTTAGGAAAGCGGGGGTGGGTGGGGTGGGGGAGTGGGGTGGTGCTGGAAGGGGGTGGGGTCGGGGGGTAGTGATAGTGGTGGTAGAGTCAGGGTTTCTGCAGTCCCCTCCATTCATCTGCCTGTTCCTTAGCAGGATGCCCACAGCAGCTCTCAGCAGTTGTTCCTGTCTCCAGTCCATGCCGGGCCCCATGGGGCTGTGCAGGGCCTGGGAGTTCCAGATGATTTGCTGCTGTGGGTGGTCGGTCCTTGTCCCTAATGACACCCTGCTGGTCCCCTGTGAGGTGGTCTGTCAGGCAGAGCCAGCTGTAAGGGAGGTTGGTTGGGGGCAGTGGTGGCTCACCAACCTGTGTGCCTGTGATGGAGGGAGGGTCTCCCTCTTATGAAATGGTCTCCTCAACTCCCTGCTCCCCTAAGAATCTAGGAAACACTAGCCTGCCCTGGCAAAGAGCCAGCACCATTTCTGCTCCTCACATACTCCATTTGTCAGTTTATATCCATTATTGCCTCTGGCTAGGGTCACCTGTCTCAAACCTGCATATCACAACCCATGCTTCAGAATCCCTATCACCTTGTCCATCCTTGGCTAAACCCTTTCTCTTGCTTCAGTGAGCTGTGACTTTGCCCTTTTATGACCACTCTGTAGCACTTTCTGTTCTTTTTTGATAATACACTAACTGCACCCTGCTTTGGGTTACAATTGTATATTTTTCTTTACATCACCTTGACCTGGTAAATAGAATCTCCTATTTGTCTTTGTGTCTCTCTGGTACCTTTCACAGAGCAAGCTCTCAGTACATATTTGTTCCACTGAATCGAGGGATGCATTTCTTCCGTCAATGTAGGAATGGTGATAACACACGCATAGGGTTTTTCAATGTCTTTTTGTAGAAAATATAGTCCTTAAGGTGCTCTGTAAAGAGCAGGTTATGAGGTCAGATAAGCTTGGGGAAGACTGAATGTTATGTGCATTCTTAGAACTTCATAATGCATAGGGCGTTAAACTGAGAGGTTCTACAGCAAAGCAGTTTGGTTAATTACCATTAATGCCAGGAGCAGTTCCCCAGTACATCTGAGGCCAGAACCTTTATTGAGTTGAACTTATATCAACATCACAAGGACTAATGGCTACAGAACATATGTTTGGAGATTCTCAAGTACACCTTTAATGGTGTCATAAAGATTATCTTCCAGTGACTGTCTCTTTTTTTTTTAAGGGTGATCTAAAGCTACCCAAGGATGCTTACCCATCCAAGAGATGCAAAGCATGATTCTGCTTTCATTTATTTAATGCTCCAGTTTATTTTTTGGTACCAGGTATTGAACCCAAGAGTGCTTAACCACTGAGCCCCATCCCCAGCCCCTTTTGGATTTTATCTTGAGACAGTGTCTTGCTAAGTTGCTGAGGCTGGTTTTGAACTTGGGGATCCTCCTGCCTCTGCCTCCTTAGTCACTGGGGTTTGCAGGCTTGAGCCACAGAACCCAGTGCTCCTGTTTATTTTTTGTCTTATGTCCCTCAGACTAGCGTCGCCTTCTGGGGGCCTCAGAAAGATCGAATAATATCAGCAACCTCTGACATGTAACGAGTACCTACGTGTTTTAGGCATTAGCAGGTCAGGGTAACATGAATTCCGTATAAGGAATAGAAAACCACCAAGACTTCAAGAAGCCTCCAGGCCTGGAGAGGAGGCACTTAGGGATGCACAGTGGCACTTAGGACACCTTATGTCTTACAGCGTGCTCCTTGTCCCCTTGTTTCCATAACGGCACCTGCCTCCATGACAAAGCTGGATCTTATAAGTGTGCCTGCCTGGCAGGCTACACCGGGCAGCACTGTGAAAACCGTGAGTATGCCTCCTGGGAGGAGCTGAGGAGCCTCGCGGGTGGGCCTGGGAGGGCTTTGGGGCTCTCGGGGTTGCTGTTTCTTGGTGTCTAGGACTCTCTGTCCAAGATGGCGCAGGGTGTGGATACAACTGAGTGGCCTCAGAAGGGCAGGGCTGCTGGAGTACCAATGTTTGCCCCTTGACATTTCTAGCCCAAACCTATTGCAAATACCTCTCAAAAAAGACACAGCAGTCTCACATACTATTCAGACCTCAGGAACACCGAGGAAACAGTCAGCTGTAGAAAGCCACCGTTGTCAGCTCTCCTGTGGTTCAGGGTTTGAGCTCCCTGTCCATCCTAAGGTCTGGAGTTTCGAATTGTCCTCCAGGGCACCATTCATGGGTCCGATGTGGTGTGGGATAGTCTGAAACCCTACATGGAGCATGGTCAATATGTAAGGTGACCACAAGCTCCAGTTTTCTGGGGACAGTTTGTCTCAGTGTGTGCATTTTGTCTAAATATAATAAGATCCTCACTCACACTTAAAGCTTCCTGAATTGGGTGGCAAATAACATGGGTATCCTATAAGGATTAGATGAGGTTTGTTGAGGCACAAACTAATGTTTTCTGAAGGACTGCTGTGCATTGGGAGTGTGGAGAGGCAGGGAAAGAGGACGCCTTGTCTTTCTCTGAAGCAGCTTCTCCCGAGTTGGTGAGACCCGTTTCAACCTCCTTTAGTAGTTCTTGGGCAGGCCTGGAAAGAAAGGGGGTGCAGGGGGTGGTTATATCCAGGAGAGCTCTCCTTGTTCTCAACCATTCAAGCCCTGGCCCAACCTTCTGCCTGAGCCAAATTCACCCCTTCCCTTTCCCCTTCCCCTCCCTTCCTCTTTGTTCTAGGATAAAACCTAGGGTCTCCAGCATATTAAGGATGCAATTTACCACTGACCTATTCTCCCAGCTCCTGAGTCATGTCATGACTGTAACATTGAACTACTCAAGTTCTCTAGTCTTATAGCTGTGCAATAATAACCCCCAGTCATCCAAACAGCAGAAACCAACTCAAGAAAATAATTCACTTCCAAAACAGGAAATCAGCATGTGATTTTCCTCCACTATTAGACCCAAGAAGAGAGAAGAGAGACTTGAATGTGCTGAGTGTGAACAAGTCTCTGACAGATCTAATCCTTATCCTTAGGAAGTGTCATGCCGACGGCTGCATGTGGTAGCACCATGAATGACCAGCCCCTCTGTGTGGTGCCAAGGACTGTGACATTTTAACCCAGTAACCAGAAATAATTGGTAGGGGTATCTGATAACTAAAACCATGTGTATGTCTTGTGTGCTAATAGAAGTTTGAGACCCAAAATTGGTGTCATGCACTGAAACCATCACCCTGGGATGAGAGGTGCAGAACAAGAAAAGTCAAAATTTGGGGAAGAGCTGAAGGAGTACAGTTTCTACCCTGGGCAGGGTTCCTCCAAGCAGATCCTGAGATGAGAATGAGTGTACAAGTGAGGTTTCAAGGTCAAGCTCCCTAGAGAAGCTCATAAGGGAGGGGACAAGGAATCAGGAAGGGAATGAAGCTAAGTAAGTGTGAGGTTTCAGGTGAAATCCCAGCCCCAGTGTTGAGTGGTAGTGAGACCTGGAATATAAAGGAAGTGCAGGCTAGGGGACTGGGCTGTCCTGTCCACACAACAGTGAGTCATTGGCTAAATTCCATGGGGAACTAGGGGACATGAACTGGGCCCACTGGCTTTCTGTGCAGGTGGATAATGTGGTTCTTATTCCTGTGGGCAGTTCTCTGAAAGTAGCAGGTGCAGACAATATTGCAGAATGGGGAGGGGTCCCTGACTATGCCACTGAGTTCTGCTGAAAGCATCCCTTGCTCTGGAGTGGCACGGCGGGTTTGAGTGGAACTCTGGGAGAGGCTTAGAAAATGATGCTCCATGGTCCCCGCCTCATTTGAGGCTGCTGTGTTGTGTGCAGGCAAATCAAGGAACCAAGGCTTTCTCTTTACATCAAGAAATTGTATGTGGTGTGATTCTTCTCATGGCAGTGCTGGACCTTGACCCTTTATATTCAAAGGGACATGATGGCAGCTAGAGTAGCTTAAAGGGAATGCTTAATGAATTCAAGAAACTGACTGCACAATATGACGGCTTTGATAAACAGGTAAAATTACAAAGAAGTGAAACATCACCAAATAAGACCAGATGCCTTTAAGAAGCTGTTTTAATTCTTCCCAAAGTTATGACTAAAATGTGCCTGGATAGCGTGTGAATCAAATATGGATTTCTCAGCATGATTATTCCACCAAGAAAAAATAAACATCACGAAAAATGAATGTAAAATAAGGCATTTTGTAACTTGATTCATACAGTATCTGAAATCACTTTAAAACACCAGCATAGATGGGCAAGAGAATTCTCCCCTGCCAGTTTATATATATATAGTTCAAAAACCATAATTCCTCAGCACGGCGCAGTTACAGCTGGGTGAAGATATTCACAGTGGAAATCTGATATGTCATTTGCTAGCATCCTTATGGGGGTCTAAATGTTTATTATTTTCTATAAGATGCAGGTTTATTTTTTTCCTGTTAGGAAGTTTGGCATGAGTTCTAATGCACTCCGTGGGGGAAACATCACAAAAATTAGCTGTGGCAGTTTACCTTATAATTTTTGAACAGATCTTCGTCATTTTTCTTTTCAGAGCAATCTGTCAGTTAGAAAAGCAGAAAAGAGAAAAAATATTAATTCTGTTTTCCTCATGAGGATATCAATGTACTGGAACAATCTCTCTAGAAGGAATTCTTTCAAAGTGAAGAAGAAACCCAAGCACTCTCAGATTCCCCCAAACTCTCAAATGCCAAAATTGGACTAGGCAATTATTTTTGAAAATTAGTTTTAAGAGCACCAAGCTCAGGATGCACATGATTTCTGTCTTTGATTTATGTGATATCAAATTTGATAAGAGGAAACCACTTCTAGATGCTGCACTCAAGTCTTTGTGGAAAATTAGATGCTCCTTTTTGCATATGAAAGATTTAAAGCAGAGGATGCAAGATGCCATTCCTCATCAGATCCAAAACCAGAAGTGAGAATTGCACATTTCCCATGTAATTCATCATGTCTCATGGTGGCTCTTGCAGCGTGACTTGGTAGGACTCCAGGTGATTGAGTGGTGAGCTCTGGTGACCACTGTGTCCCATGATAAAGTCATTTCAAAGGTCTTTCCTTCCTGATATGGCTCATCAGTCTCTCTATTTTCAGGAAAGTCCTTGATATAAACTAACTTTATACATGTGCATGTTCTTAAGTAGGGTCCAATAGAAATAGGTTTTCTACTTCCTTGAAGAAGAAACCAAAGGTCAAATAATACAGAGGTGTGTGAAATAAAAAGAGAATACTATTTTCCCTGACCAATCCTGGTTTCCAGGAAAACCACTGGTAGAAACTGTGAACTTCTTTCTATGTTGCTCCAACCTATGATTTCATATATCCTTATTTTAAGCCAGTGGTTCTGAGCCAGGGGTGATTTTGCCCTTCATCTCCACTCCTGGGTGGCACTTGGCAATGCCTTAATCAATGCTGGTGGTTATAATTGTGGGGGTAAAGGAGACAATGCTGGCCTCTAAAAGGTGGAGGCCAGTATGCTGCTAAACATCCTACACGAACCAAGACAGCTCCACCACAGTTATCTAGCCCAGAGCCAGTGGTGCCAAGGTCAAGAGATCATTTTACCAAAGTGCATTCAAGAATACATACAATCATTCAACTCATTTTCAATACCCATGTCATGGATATTTTTTCCAGATGGGTCCATGAAACGATTCCTGAGTATTCATTGTATGCATGAATGCGCTATCAAATATTCATCACATTCTTATGATGGATTGATGGATTTGAAATTGTTTAAAATTTTTTTGCTATTATGATGAGAACTGCAATGTATATCTCTACATGTGAACAAAAAATTTTTGTAAGATAAATTTCTAGATGTTGAACTGTTGGTTCAAAAGGTACATGTATTTATTTATTTGTTCTTTTTAGATATACTTGATAATAGAATGTATTTGACATTATACATACATGAAGTACAATTTTCCATTCTTGTGGTTGTACATAATATGGAGTTACACTGGTCATGTGTTCGAATATGAACATAGGAAAATTATGTCTGATTCATTCTACTTTCATTCCAATTCTCATTTCCTCTTCCTTCCTCCATTCCCCTTTGTCTAATCCTATAAACTTCTATTCTCTCTTCCCACCCTGTTTTATTGTGTGTTAGCATCTGCATATCAGAGTGAACATTTTGGCCTTTGGTTTTGGGGATTGGCTTATTTTACTTAGCATGATAGTTTTCAATTCATTTACCGCAAATGCCATAATTAAATTCTTCTTTATGGTTGAATAATATTTCATTGTGTACATAAACCACACTTTCTTTATCCATTTATCTGGTGAAGGGCACCTAGGTTGGTTCCATAGCTTGGCTATTGTGAATTGAGCTGCTATAAACATTGATGTGGCTGCACCATTATAGTATGCTTCCTTTAAGTCCTTTAGGTATATGCTGAGGAGTGGTATAACTGGGTTGAATGGTGGTTCCATTCCAGGTTTCTGAGAATCTCCATACTGCTTTCCAGAGTGGTTTTACCAATTTGCAGTCCCATCAGCAATGTACGAGTGGGGGTACATGTATTTAAAGATTTGAGAATGATTGCCAAGAAGGTCATGAAAAGGTTTTACCAATCTACGAGATGAGCCATTCATTATAAGCACCAGACCTAGAAATAAGAATTGGGATCTGCATTTCAGAAACAAAGGTCTACTCTTGTCAAAATGGAAATGGGTGTGTTTTTCAGGGGGTTCCACTGGTCTGAGGATAGAGAGTTCTTGTTCAGACTTTGGGAAGTGGTGGATTAAAGGAGAAACAATCAGCTAGGTTTGGCCTCCTCCCAGTGGTCAAGAGGGTGTGAAAGGCCTGGGACACTCATCAAGGGCTATTACACCCCCACCCCCCAACCTCAGCTTTCCTAAAATGTTTTCCAAGGAGGTAAAACTTTCCTCTGCTCTTGAGTGACCTCCTCAGAACCCTGACAAGGGGAGTGGCCCTTCCTCAGCCTTGAGGCCAGACTTACCCCCTGCCAACACCCTCAGTGACCTTCAGCCTCCCTGGGCCACCATGTAAGAAACTGAGACCCCTTCTTTCCTCTGAAGTTTCCTGTTTCTTTGTATGGAACACAACAACAAAATAAGTCCTCAAGAAAATGGTCAGAGTCTTGTTTTGAAAAAGTGGAGAGCAAGGGATTCATCGCCTGCTCCAGTTTCCATGTTGTCTTTGTTCCTCTGGCCCAGTTGACGAGGCCGGGCTTTCCCCTGTGCATCCTAATGAAGGATGATGAAACGGGCTAAATCTTGGGGGCACAATGCTCACACTGCAGGCTCTGACGCGCCTTTGAACAAAACAAACTGGGCTCCGCCAATTAAGGGAAAATGGTGAATCTGGATTCATTTGGGTTTGGAGACCCAGAAGGTTTCCCACTGGCCTGTCCCAAGGACTGAGAAGAAAGGAGCCCAGGATGAGAGGCACACTGTCTCCTTATGCTTCAAAGAGGTGCCCTGCATTTCTCATTGGAATAAGTGTTTGGGAACTTTGAGATGTTCATGGAAACATTAATGTTGATGCAAGTGAGATTGTTTGGAGACCCCTAGTGGGTAGCAATCATCTCTTCCCCAACTGACAGGTAAATAAGGTGCTGTGTGCTCACTGGATTAATGCAGACGATTCTGACATTTTTCCAATAAGGTATTGAAAAACTGCCTTTGTCTCAGGTCCAAAGACCTCTCTTAGCCTCAGTATCTGGAAGACAGGTGCATCTCTGACTTCTGCTAGATGGTGCTTGGAATGTGTAGTCAGAAAGATCTTGGATTGACACTGAATCTGAAATTGACCAGCCAGATGGTCTTAAACAAGTCATTTAACTTCCATGAGCCTCAATTTTCCCATTTACAAAGTTTAGCAAAATAATACCAAATACCTCTTAGGGTGTTTGTGGGACCCACAAAAGGCAGAGTTGAGGAATAAGAGCTGTGAATCTTATGACTGCTTCTGGCCCTGTCTTAAAGTTGTTTGAAATTCTGGCAGAAAGCAGAGGATTCTCCAGATAAGGCATTATGGCAACAACACTAGTTTCTACAAGGTGATGATTATGAAAAAGTGGAGAGCAAGGGATTCATCACCTGCTCCAGTGGTTTAAGAAAATTCCCTAAAAACTTTCTGAGTTTCCTCTTGAGTTGACCTTCACAAGTCGTTGCTGGACCCTTAATATTGCTACCACTGCATCAGCCCACAGGCAAGAAAGACCTGGTTTTAAAAGGACAAGTAGATGTTGCTGGTGTTATTGTCATAAGAAATCCTGGGTCCCAGGGGAAAATATGCCCATTGAGTGGGGAGCCTTTGCCACTAGGATAGCCTGGAGAGGGGATTTTCAGACATGATAAATGCAAGAATGTCATGAAGGAACTGGATTTGGATACTCAGAGGAAGGTCACCCAAAGCATTGTGTTATCTGACCAGCCTCTGTTCTCTCATGGGGTTTTGGTAGTCATCATTTAACACACAGTGGGATGTGTGCCTGTCCCTGTGGTTATTTTGGAGACCTGGGTTTTAGAGCATCAGTTTTGTTAGAGGGATGGGGAAGAAAAAGGAAATGAATAACCTGGCATAAGAGGGTATAAGAGTTATGAGTGTAATTCTATGGAGAATGGTCTCAGGGATCCATAGTTATTATTCACAAGCACTTAATGATCCAGAGCCTTGAGACTGGAGGAGCCCCAGGAAGACTATTAGCTGATAGACTGCTGACTTCGTACACAGTACCTGGGGCTCCCACCCACTCATTCTTCCTAACAAGGCAATGAACCTCTGAACTCCTTTTGGTATATTCAGAGGGACACCTTCCATTTGGATTTAGATCCAAAACATAAGAACTATTACTGAACACAGTAGAAGCTGCCCTTTAACAATTGTCAAGGTGTGTGTGTGTGTGTGTGTGTGTGTGTGTGTGTGTGTGTAGCTCAGAGGGAAAGTTTTCTTTTTTTGGATCAATGCTTGTTCCTAATTCTACACAGACCAAGTGACATCTAAGTTATGAACTCTGCTGGGCTGCAGAGACTCTGTGGCCTCTTAACCAAAGCATTGCTGTTGCATGCAGGGTAAGGTGCTTGGGGTTGTCTTGTCAAGGGTGCATTTGGCTAGTCAGTGAGTATTTTAGCATAGCAGCATTTCTCCCAAATAACAAGAAGGCAGGAGAGGCCATGTAAACTGTTCTCTAGCCTGCATGCCTCTCAGAGCATGGGAGGGAGCCCCCTGGAGCATGGAGGGGCCAGAGCCTCCATAATTCTACTCAGTTTTGTGTTCATCTGCTGCTCCTGGTCAAGGCCTTCTTGGCTTTGCTTTAGCAGATGAGGTCACTGAGGCACGGCTTAATGGAGGAGGCCGATTTTATTTGGGTCCCAGGTTAAGAGGTAATCCATTAGAGCTGGGAGGGGCTGTGTGCCCACCTCGGGCTGGGAAGAGGGCACAAGTTATAGATGAAGGATGAGAGCATTGCAGAATTAACTTCTGATGGAAACAAACATCCTGCTTTAGTTGTTTTTTGCCACTGTGACTGTAAGACCCAGCCAGCTCAATTGTAGAAGAGAAGAAGTTTATTTGGGGTCTCACAATTTCAGAAGTCTCGGTCCATAGACAGCCAGCTCCATTTCTACAGGCTTGAGGTGAGGCAGAATAACATGGTGGAAGAGTGTGGTGGAAGGAAGCAGCTCACATGATGACCAGAAAGGCGGCGGTGGGGCGGGGGAAAAGAGAGATCACCATTTGCCAATACAAATATATACCCCAAAGCCAAGTCCAAAATACCCCACCTCCTCCAGCCACACCCCACCTGCCTTCAGTCACCGCCCAGTTAATCCCATCAGGTAATTAATTCATGGATTGGGTTATGACTCTCACAACCCAATCATCTCTCCTTTGAACCTTCTTTAATTTCTCTCACACTTGAGCTTTTGGGGGACACCTCACATCCAAACCATAACACATTCCAGTCATCACTGGCCCTGAGATGAACCCCAGCCCTTTGACAGAGGCTAGGGATCCCCCAGTTTTTCCTTAAAGGCTTCTGCCTCCTAGATCCTTCACTACTTCTCTCTCTCTTGCTCCAGAAGGCAAAAGCTTCCTCTTCTTTAAGAACAGGATGTTCTTGCTGGTATCCATGTACAAAGAACAGCAATAGTCATTATTCTCTCCATTCCTAATATAGACTAGGCTCCGTGCTTCATGGGACATTGCCTGCTCAGTTTGTCAACTTCCTGCATGGTAGGTACTTCTGTCATCTCCACTGTACAGATGCATCCAGCCAAACACTTCTGAGTGTCCATGAAGTGTACCAGGCCCTGGGGAAACATGGCAGAGCTGCATGGCCTATATTTTCTCTGCCTTTGGGCAAAGCCATAAAACTAGCCTAATCTTAGCCCATTTTTAGTAGAGGAAAGGGTCACATGTTGCATAGTTTCTGGCTACAACTTCCTGAAGTGAAGGCCTTTGGTGGTGGCAACAGGGGTGGTGAGGATTACTGAGTGCATCTTGTAAGCCAGACATTCAGAAGAATCTCCTCAAAGGACTTGGAGGTGCCCAGCAGCCAAGGAACCTCAAATTGAAACAGACAGAGTTGTGTAGCTCAGGCCATTTTTTTTTTAGTTGTAGATGGACCCAATGCTTTTATTTGTTTATTTTTATGTGGTGATGAAGATTGAACCCAGTGCCTCACGCGTGCCAGGCAAGCGCCCTACCACTGAGCCACAACCATTTCCATAGCGAACATTTCTTATATTTCAAAACGTTAACTATGATTACCACAGAGGGACATTTCTTCCGGTAGTTTAGAGTTGCCCTCTATCCTGGAGCTGACTCAGAAACCTTCTGAGATTTGAAGAAACCCCAGGATCACTATTATTACCAAGCAGATGTAGTAGGTGGAGAACCACTAGGTTTCTAACACTCAGGTATGTTACCTATCCTACCCATTCACTCTGTCAAACAGGGATGTGCCAGGTTGACTGGGACCAAGGAATAAAATGACTAGAGATTTCTGAAAAGTTGTCAAAGTTGACCTATCTCTTAGGCACAGGCAGTGCTATCCAATTAAATAGGCCATCCAAACACCGGAAAAGTAGTGGTCGAAAGACACAGTGTACCAGAGGCCCAAGACAATCCTGATTAAGATCAAATAGCTAATTGTAAGCCTCAGCCTCCAAATTGGTGCCAGATGAATAAATAGCAGTGTGTGCAATCCAAGCATAATTTCACATGGGTAGTGTCTCATTCACACCCGCAAAGGGCTGGAAAGCATCAAAGAGGCAGGATGCCATTGGCTGGAAAGGGATGAAAAGAGATTTCAGTGCAGACGACATCATCAGTGGGTGTCATTATTCCTCGTTGGTGAAGACCTTCTTGTGAGTAAAAAGTATTTGGTTTTGTCTAGATACAATTTGAACTCAAATATAATTTGAACAGGAGAAAGTGAGGAAGAGTTAAAAGGCCATCTGAAGGTTGTCTCTGAGCACTGGCCTCATGTTCAATCAGGTTTCCAGAAAGGACAAAGCCCCAATGAGAAAGTTAATGCCTTTTCCAAACAGAACCAAAATTCTGTCACAAGTGGTTCCCTTGATTTGGGTGATGAGTGAGAATGAGTGGATCCCAAGAGTATGCTAAGAATAGAGATGAATGTCCCTCTGTCCCCAGCCCCTGCCACCAGCTCCATCGTGGGGTGATGGGCTCTGTTGACTTTGGCCCTGTTTCCCTGGCTAATTCTCAGATAATCTTACAGCTCCGAAACTCAGCTCTTTCTAAAAAAGCAGAATAGGATCCTGACTTACTTTTTCCGCTCAGCTGGTTATCAGGCTGACATAAATATTTCATCAACATACAATTTGCCCACAGAAATGTATGCTTTTTACTCACAGTTTTGTAAATTGCTGCTAAACCATTTCCAAAATCCAAGAGGACATAAGCAATCATAACTAGGTTAAAATTATTTAGAAGCAGAAATAGGACAATCCCAAAGAGAAGACCAGCAGATGGAATAGAGATTGAAAGAAAGCAAACACAGGCCCCTTTAGAGCTGCAAAGATTGTTAATTTTATTCTGACCTCTCCCTTGCTCTCCTGTGTCTAAGGGTGAGTACTGGGGAAACGCTGAACATTTCTTTTTTGTAAGTTACAGAAATATTAATATGCTTTGTTACTAGATATTTCTAAAAATGAGATCATTCCCCTTCTCATACCAAAAAAAAAAAGTGACTGGTCTTGTTTATGCTCGCACTATTCCAGTGGGTGCCAGCTCAACTGGCTCCTGCCCTCACATTCCTTCAACCCTGCCTGAGACCTTCTCCAGCTGGGAAGATCCTCTGGCCTATGGGCATCCTGGAGGCATGTAGAGTTAGTACTTATCCCATCATCCTTCAACAAAGGATTGATGGTGCTCCATAGGTGAGAACTGGTATCTTGCTCCTTGAGTGGGATAACAATGAGGCATGTCCCATTGTTTCCCAGAGTTGCTAAATGGCACTGATTCTCAGTTGCCCCCCAGTGATAACTTGCTTGATAACTTAAGAAATTCACGGTCTTTATTTTCCCTAGTCCACTGTTGGCCCTTCCTGGGATTGCCACCAAGATAAACTGCTTGTACTCAAAACCTAGTCTCACATGCTACTGCTGGGGGAACTTAACCTCAGACACCTCTCTGAAAGTGTATTTCTTGAAGAGTTAACTTAGTAGAGCCTCGAGAGCTCTGTTAGCCCTGGTTCTCCAGAGAAGTAGAACCAATAGGAGATTCATCTATGTATAGGCTCACCTGATTATGGAGGCTGAGAACCCCCATAACTGAGACACAGGAGAGCTAGTAATTTGAAGGCTCTAATGTAGAGAGTCAGTGGTGTAGTTTCCAGTTCAGGCATGAAGGCCTGGGAATCAGGAGTCCTGAGGACCGAGTGTGGATATCCTGCTCAGCCAGCCAAGCAGAGAGAGAACACAATGTTCCCTTCCTCCATCTCATTCCTTTGTTCTATTCCGGCCCTCAGTGGATTGCATGCTGCCTACCCACATTGGAGAGGGTAAGCCCTGTACTCATTATACCAATTCAAACACTGGTCTCTTCTGGAAACATCTTGGGAGACACGTCCAGATATAATGCTTAGGCAGGTGTTGGGGAGCCCAGGATCTGGTCATGTTCTCCCAGAAGATCAGTGATCACATTCAGCTAAATCACTATTTGGTGGCTTCTCTAAAGTTCTAGATAAATCTTTGATCAATGATGAATAACATAAATTTTAAGGGTTAGCCTTATCTGAAGGTTTCTCAAAATATGAATCATTTGCATTTCTGATTAAAAAAAACAGTGTTAGACTCAGGAATTTATTTATAATCTGTATACACCCCCGACACACACACACACACACACACACACACACACACACACACACACACCTCTTCTCTAGGGTCAGGGAGTGAGTGGAGATACCAGGGATGTTTGGAGAGAAGCCAATAATAAAGATTTGTTTGAATGCTCATTTAGCCCTTTTAGACAGCAATTGGAGCATGGCTGCTTCCATCACAAAGAAGCATCTCTCTTCTAATTGTCTCATCTTTGGCTTTATGCCCTGATGTACTAGCCACACTGCCATAGCTTCACCATGTGCCCTGGTTGAGGGGTGATCTCTGTCTAGTGACTTGGGGAGAACACAAATGTGATAAAAACTGGGAACTCCAATTCCAACAAGGCCCCCATGGTTAATCTCAGCAGAAGCGTCTAGATTAGAACCTGGTTCCACTTCACCCGGCTTCCTATCTGTAGATAAGTGGTTTTCTGTCACACCACACAGCAGGCTCAGACAGTTCAATCAATCACACCCAGGGACATCTTCATTGCGACCAAGGCCACAGTCAAATTTCACGCTTGACTAGTATTTGCTGAGACCCCCCCTTACCCTATTTTAATTTATTTAAGGACCCTGTGATCACCTTTATTTTATTCCTTGGTTAGGGTCCTATCTTCTGATGTACTTTTAGAAGCACAGGTAAGAAAGGCACTAGTAAGGATAAATTAATGCTAATGAAAAACATTATGTACATTCCCCACCCCCACCCTGTGGTTTCTCTCTTTTTTTTGTGTGTGTCAGAGTGAGTTGAGTCAGCCTGAGGAAATAAAACTGGATTTCTTATAATAACATTCCTTAAAATTCTAATTAAACCATGAAATCTTTGTAATGTTTTGAATAACCAATAAAAAGATAAAAAAATAATTAAACCATGAGTAATTTATTTGATTAAGATTTGTTTTTTTGGACCAGGGATTGAACCCAGGGTGCTCAACCACTGAGCCACATCCCCAGCCTGTTTTATCTTTTTATTTTAAGACAAGGTCTCACTAAGTTGCTTAGGGCCTCACTAAGTTGCTGAAGCTGACTTTGAATTTGTGATCCTCCTGCCTCAGCCTCCTGAGCTGCTGGGATTACAGGTGTGCACCACCGTACCTGGCTGATTGAGAAAGATTGTCTGGTAAGATTCTGATCTGAGGAATAAGTTGCTGGAAGGAAAGTATCCAACCATTTTTGTCTATAACTGCCTAAGGAGGCCAAGGAAAGCCTTGAGATATCTAAAGTACATTAGTGTAATCATCCTGGACTGATGTCACTTGTATTTCTGGGTTTAAATGAAAAAAGTCCTATGTTCAAGATAAAGAAAAACCTCTTCCCATGTCCTGTTCTGCCAGGAATAGAGGAGGTACTCATTAAACATTTCATGTGAAGGCAAAGGGATCAGTCAAATCAATAGGCAGCAGCACCTCCCCAGTCCTTCTCTGAAAGGTGGACCTGTTGGCTTCCAAAAGGCAAAGCAGCAACTGGATTCTTTAGTTCCTAAGAGGTTATAAACAGCTCCTGTCTCCAAATATGATCTTACAGCTTGCAGACCTAAGTAAAAGGAGAAAACAAATATGCCTTGTGGGTGGGGGGCTAGTGTATCATATTAAGATTTTAGATTCATTTAGGAAAATGTATCACTTTTATGGACGGGAATATACTGGTGAACAGAGACATCATGGAAAAAGAGATCTAATGTCTTTCCACAGCCAGAAGGTGGGTCCACTCCCTGGGTTAGGGATGAAAAATGTGGACTTCCTTTTGTCACATTCAATATTACTTTTCTGACTAGAGGGTGCAGAAAAGCTAAATTATTAGTGTGCCCTGAAGAACCACTTTTCCTGAAGACATCTGCATGTTGATCTGACAGGCCTTCTGAGGTCTCCATCGCCATGTCCCCTGCCCACCGACCTCTGGACCTAGCCTTCTCACTTGGTGCCTTTGTAACAGGTATTGCCTCTCACTCTTCCATTCAGGGGAGAAAAAGATAACATTTTATTTGCTTTAAATCATCTTAAATCCAACTCTAAGCCCCATAATTCAGGGACTCATGAGAGATTCAATTTCAATTATTGTTGAATCATCTTTGGTACCCCAGGATTGTGAAAAGAGTCTTGAACATGGACCATGCCAAATCCTCAAGGAGACTCCTCTGATGGTAGATTCTGATCTGCACTGTTTGGTCTGAGGAATCTCATTGCCTCAGATCAACTATTCTCTTCAGGTACAGCAGATTGGCTGCTGTGGGGCTGGGCTGGAGCCCAGGAGGAAGCATGGAAGCTGGGGGCTGTCTTAAGGACCAGCCTGTAGCTGCCTGGCCCAACAGCCTTCTTAAGGCTTCGTCACCACCCAGGAATGCTGAAAGGCATGTAGGCTCCATATTGGGGCTGAGCCCACTGCCTCTCTGGGGCCTCATCACAGACACCTGTGCCATGGAGAAGAAACCTGAGAGGCCCTGATGCCCAGCTAAGAAATTAACAGAGAGGTATTGGGTTAGTTTCTCCCTCAAACATAACCTGAGTCAAGCCTATGGGCCCAGGTGATTCACTAAAGGGATTACTCCTGTGATTAACCAGCAAGGAGTGGAAGAGTCAAGATAAGAAAGAGGAAGACATCAAGCAAGAATATTTTCAAGTAATCTTCTACACAGCCCATCAACCGTGGGGGTTCTGGGAATGTAAATCAAACCTCAAAGAACAGGGATTAGGTTCTTCTATTTCCACATATTGGCTACAGGTGAGCCTGGGGTGGGCCTGGGAGGAGGACAGAACTCTAGGTATTTTTTTAGTCCCCCCCATCTGGATAAGCAGATGGCCATGCCCAAGGACACCCTCTGAAGGCTGTAGGCCCCAGCTATCACATGTCGAAGGTGAGGGATGGGTGACTTGTGAGTATGAGGGGACTTGGCTGGGACACCAGTAATGGTCATGACAAGAGCCATCACAAAACCTTCACGTAGCAGTCATGTGTGAAATCACGTGGGAAGTGAACTCAGAGAACTTCCTCATTCCGTGGCCCTGGGAAAGAAAAGAGGGAGAGAGAACACTTTCTTGAAATGCTTATTTGAAACAAGACCCCAGAGAAATGTACCTCTGATGACTGCTGTTGTTCATGCAGTGGCATGTGGGGGCATGCTAAACTTAGTGTGTTAATGTCCCCAGGCTGAGTTCCAAAAGTAACAGGGCAATGTGCTATTTATTACTAATCATGCAATCTTTTATTTCACAAAGCAGGAGTTTGGTGCTCCTTCAGGGCCAGGGATGCAGATATTTTAAATTCTCAATTGGCTTTGCCTGAAAATATCCATCCCACTGAGGAGAAATGAAACCTAAAGTCCTTGAAAAATCAAACAGAATGAATCATGAATCTGTTCAATGGGGAGAGACAAAGGTTTCTAAAAAGAGAACACATAGGGGGAAAAATCATTTTGAAACCTAACCGCAGGGAGGAGCTCTGATGAGATGCAGATAGTCTATGTACCCACCAGGTAGATGTCAACTGGGAGAGAGAGGGAAGGATGGAGAAAGTTTTAGAATTCTCTTCAAAAAAACATCACAAGGGAGTATGCAAGCTTTGGAAAGTACAGAAAATGAAAGAGAAAAAATAACCCTCACGGGTTGTTTGATATAGGAACATAATTTTAAGGCTTTATTGTGTAAGATTAAACAAAATAAATGAACAGACACCCTGGTTGGTACCCAGAAGTCTGAATCAACACAGTTTTGGAAGTTCATCACGGGTAAATATTACCAAAAGCCCAGGAAATAGAGCGGAAGGCTGTGTTGTGCTTGAATAGGTCTAATAATGAGCTATTAAGATTTCTCTCTGGAGTGCTCTTTAAGGTGTATTAAATTTGGGGAACTGGCTTTTAAAGACATTGAGTGCTTTGTAAACAAAGGCAAATGAGGGAAAAAGAAACTTTGTGTTATTTCTGTGACTCCTCAAAACCAGCCCAGCCAGGTAAGTGTTATTATTTTATTTTATAGTAAAGAAATCAATGGTTGGGGAGGTTAAATGGTTCCCAGCTCTTAGTTTCTTAAGTACAAGATTGAAAAACTTTCACACTTTATTCCTTCTACCCCTAACAAATATTTATTAAGTGCCTGCTGTTGTAGACTCTGGGGAACCAGATGAACTCATATCTATCTGATCTTAGAGGCCAGTATTTTTTCTACCAGAATCTAGTTACAAGACTTATTTAAGAGATTTCATGCGAAATTGTATAATGTGATTACACAAAATATTAAAGAGATTTGCATGGACTGAGAGACAGTTGGACCAAAAAACAAGGCATAAAACACTGTATGCTAGATTTAGATGTTTAATGGACAGCACTCAAAAATATTTTGTTTGATTTTTTAAAACAATAATAACCGGGGCTTGGGTTGTGGCTCAGTGGTAGAGTGCTTGCCTAGTATGTGTGAGGCCCTGGGTTCGATCCTCCACATCACCTAAAAATAAATAAATAAATAAATAAATAAATAAATAAATAAATAAATAAATAAAATAAAGGTATTTTGTCCAACTATAACTAAAAAATAAAATATTTAAAAAATAATAAATACAGAAACAACAACAAAAATAATAAAAAACAAACTTTTATGATTTTACTTTATGATTGTAAAACTTGATAAAAGTATAAAGAAGCAAAATCAGTAAAGATAATGACTACAATTGTTATTTTATTTTAATTTTCACTTTTTTGGGGACTAGAGATTTAACCTAGAGGTGCTTTACCACTGAGCTACATTGCTAGCCAACCCCCCTCTTCCCTTTTTAAAAATTTTGAGACAGGGTCTTGCTAAGTTAGTTTGGGCCTCACTAAGTTGCTGAGCCAATGATCCTCCTGCCTCAGCCTTCTGAGTCTCTGGGATTACACGTGTGTGCCATCATGCCCAGCAATGACTTCAAATATCGGAAAGTATGGTTTTCAAATCCCTTGGTCTGTCTCCACTTTGGTTGCTTTAAAACATTCCCATGTATCTATTTTTTCATTTTTGTCTGGTTTGGGGCTTTATGAATCTGTAGGACAAATTCTTCCATGAGTACAGGAAAGTTTTCATCTATTATCTCCTAGCACATTGTTTCTGACCATTGTCATCTCTCTTCCTCCTCCTCCATCATCTTCTTCCTCTTCTCCTTCTTCTCCTTCTCTTCCTCCTCCTCTTCTTCTTTTTCTTCTTCCTCCCTCCTGCTCTCCCTCCCTCCCTCTCCCCCCACCTCCCTCTCCCCCCCACCTCCCTCTCCCCCCACCTCCCTCTCCCCCCACCTCCCTTTCCCCCTGACTCCTTTCCTGGAATGTTAATTATGTATTTCTTTACCTTCTCACTGTGTCCTATGAACCTCTTAGATTTTTTAGTACATTTTCACCTTCTTGTCTCTTTCAACTTCATTCTGAAAGTTTTCTTATAAGCTATCTTTCAGTTCTATTTAGTTTGCTGTTAAATCCATCCACTGAGTTCTGTTACTAAATTTTTCAGTTTTTGATTTTTTCTTAGGTTATTTTTTTTTCAGCATTCCTGGTTTTCTACTGAAGTTCTCAATCTTGTCTTTTATTTCTGGAATGTATCAGCGGAGTTATTTATTTTTTACATTTTTAATTTATTTTTTAATTTATATATGACAGCGGAATGCATTACCATTCTTATTACACATATAGAGCACCATTTTTCATATCCCTGGTTGTATACAAAGTATATTCTTAAGTAGTGTCAGATGACCACTTTGCTGGACCCTTTATAAATCTGATTCTGTTGTCTATATTTCCCTTGATTTTCAGCCGTAGTCTTGCCTTCTGTCTTTGTCAGTTGGGGCTGCTACAAGTCAATACCATAGACTGAGTGATTTAAACAACAAACATTTATTTCTCACAGTTCTGGAGGCTGGGAAGTCCAAGATCAAGGCGCTGGAAGATTCACTGTCTGGTGAAGGCTGCTTTCTGGTTCATAGAGGGCTGTCTTCTTGCTGTATCCTCACATGGAGGAGGAGGGAGAGAGAACTCTCTGAGTTGCCTTCAATAAGGGCAAAAGTCTCACACACCAGGGCTCAATTTTCATGACCTGATCACTTCCCAAAGACTCCCTCTCCCTAATACCATGATATCGGGGATTAGGATTTTGACATATGAATTTGAGGGGGAAACAAGCATTCAGTCCCCTGAACACTCCATTGGATCCTAACATAGAAGCATTACTTGCTCTATCCTAATGATGACATTCCACAAGCAATAACTTAAAACCAAATAATAGTTGTCATAGTTCTCCATTCTAAGATATTGAATTTAAGTTTTACAGAAATTTCCATGTGAAAACTACACTTATGACCTGATTTCAAAAATGTCAAGTTATAAAATTGTTTGCCTTTAAGAATAGCAGATGTTTAGTGGCATCCTTTACCCTTGAACAGAGGTATTTGTATATTCCAAGTTAATTTCTCTTTAAGTCTTCTTTTATAGCCTCCTGAGAAAGAGAAACAAAGGACCTGGATTGTCCTAAATCTTTATCTCCAAGGGCTCAAGAACTTTCCCAAATTCCTAGTATTTAAGCCCACATTAAATACTGTGTGTGTGTGTGTGTGTGTGTGTGTTTCATGAGAACCCGGCTGTGGCAGCCCAGGGCATGAGAGACTAGCAAACCATGGAAGAGCTTCCTTTCAAGGGGAAGACAACCCCACTCTCAGGCTCACCTATCAAAACCATCAGTAGAAAAGATTTATCTTTTGCTGAGGCTGATGTAGCTGTAGTCTCATTCATTTTCTCCCAGTATTCCAGGAATGGCCTTAAATATCACCCAATCTTTTTTGACCACGAGCTGTAGTAAAGCTCAAAACAAACGAGGACCTACGCTTGAACTGCATAAATCATAGCCTCTCAATAGGCAACTGGCCACAGATTCAAACACTTGCCAGAGCCAGGCAGCCTGGTAAAGAATGCAGCTCCCAGGTGAGCAGAGAGCCATTTCTCAGCTCCAGGTGATTGTCGCTCTGGGGGAGGCAGGCTGGGAGACTGAAGATCCAAATTGTGTGAGAACCCAGTGAGACCTATTTTTGTATGAATTCTCCCAAGTTTTATGTTGGCAACTAGTTACATTATTTTAAACATACAGGCAGGATACACTACGTTTTTTATTGTGGTCTCTGAGCTCCAGTGGTCACCCTCTGGGATATATGTTCAGACTGAACGCATCTCCTAAAAGAAGCTGGCGCCATCATGGAGGTGACATGTACTGCTTCCTCTCCCTCCCCCTCCCATCAGAGAGGTATTCCTGAAAATACTAGTACTAGGGTTTTCTGAGACCACTTGAAGCACAAAAAAGCCACATTGCCCTCTTTATACCATTTTAGTATTTTAAACAGTCTTGCTCAGTGAGGTCCCTTTTTTAACACTTAAAAATAAGAGTTTTGGATTCACCCACCAGGGAAATCACTCATATTACATAATCCCCCAAAGCACACAGAGTGTTATTGATCATCTGCCACATGGGCTATGGATAATCCTAGAGGAGACAAACCAGTCAGTTGGCTAATTGCAGCAATCTTGCCAAGTTGCACCCGGTAATGTTGTTTATTTTTAATTCTTGAATGTTTTAAAAGTGCTATTTGAAAGAAGATTCTTTTCTTGCCTGGAGGCAAGCAAGTTAAGTTGCTTGGAAGATAATTGGGACAGTTATGGGAAGGAAAGTACGTCAAATGCATAACTGCATTACCCAAGAACTGTTTTATAGGAATGAGCCTGTGTCTTAGAAGAAATGATTAAAAAGAAACCAGGGAAACTGATAGATTAGTGCCCAAATTCAGTTGAATTCTTTGGAAGACTCATTCTCTTTCCTTTGACAGGTCATATTCAGTATTGTGCCATAATCTGTATGAGAAAAATATGTTACCTATTTAACAGAATTTTTTAAGATTAAATCTAAAATCCTGTTCAGTGCTCAGAATGGCTGGGGATGCCATTTTTACTTTAAGTCATTAAGAATATTAAGAATGTTAAGTATACAGATAAAAAGTAAAATTTGGGCATCAGGGGGAATTTGTAATATTTTTGCAATGATATTGTCCTCTAGTAGTTTTAACTAAAACTTGAAACACTTTTTTTCTTGATATGAAATATAAGATTTAAATTTATTTCATGTATGTATTCTTGTTGTTAAGCAGTTCTACTTTTTTGTATACAACATAAATAGGAAACTGAACAGTCTAATTTAATTGCTCAAGCAATAGGAAATGAGGGAGATAATACAACATTGAAAACTAATAATGCCTGTATCCTGATCATAAAATCAAGGTGAAATATTTTTCTTGTCCAGTCTTGCCCAGCTCCTATAATTTGAAAAAAAAAAAGAATGATATCATGTAAGAGTCAGATTTGTGTCAAAGTTGTTTACATTTAGAATGAAATATTTCTCCATCTGAGAATAAATCATTAAAACAAGGAAAGACGTGTCTAATACATGCATTTGCTATTATGAGATTTCTCTTGGTAATTCTTTTGCGCACACTGTTAGCAGGCTTGATATCACTGTATTTTTAATTCAATGAAATAATGAAAAGATTCTATTCTAAAGTTAAATGACTCAGACTTTTAACAGTTCTTCTTTTCTCTTGTTTTTCACTTTTAGTCCTTGAAGAAAGAAACTGCTCAGATCTTGGGGGACCAGTCAATGGGTACAAGAAAATAACAGGAGGTCCTGGACTGCTCAATGGGCGATCTGTAAAAATCGGCACTGTGGTGTCATTCTTTTGTAATAACTCCTATGTTCTTAGTGGCAATGAGAAGAGAACTTGCCAACAGAATGGAGAGTGGTCAGGGAAACAGCCCATCTGCATAAAAGGTAACTTATGGGTATGTCAGGATGCTATAGGGGTAGATGGAGCTACTGTGCTTTTTGATAGCTGTAATACATTCTTTTAAGCCCCTATGTGTGTGTTGGAGTGTGGGGGGTCCCTTCCTCTCTTAAGTTTTCTCCCGAACCACATTATCTCTTAGATTGGAAACCATCCCTAAAAATATTTGCTTCAGTTTTTCTAGACTTAGGGAGGACATGCTTACTGTAATCACAGCATCTTGAGGTGATGGAGGAGAGTGATATAGTTATCAGAACAGTTCAGGAAAAACAATAGGGCTGAGGTTTATATATGCAGATCCAAGGTCAAAACTGAATGGACTCATCTTCCCTGGCTGCCTATGTTGGGAGAAGTGAGACCCATTAAGATGTTTCAAGACTAACATAGTAGATCTTTGAACACTCAACAGACAGCTGTAGGAACTAAACGGATAGTTCAGGAAAAGGAGAGAGGGAGTTTCTTGAAAGAGAGATAATTGCATGAAGCAGGTAGAATTGGGACCTGTCTGGAAGGCTGGGGAGGATTTGAGGATGTGAAGGGGAGTTGGGATGACATTTCAGATGGAAGACAGAAGGAAATTACAGAGGTGTAACTTACCAGGCATTGGTAAATGCAAAGAAAGGCAACCCAGGCAGTATACTGCAAAATGTAAGTTGGAGGCAGAGTAAAGAAATGTTATAGAGAGCGGTTGGAACCATTTCTGTTGCAGTGGGGGTGCATAGTTTCTAGCTGCTTCTGGTTAACGGCACTTCTGTTTTGGGGGACAGTCACAATGATCTGGCTGTTTACTGGGAAGAAAAGCGGGTTCTTGTCCTAGATTATCCAGATAATTGCCTCAGTCCTCTACTTTCCCTTCTGGGTGTTTGTCAACAACCTGAATCATGGGAAAAGGAATGAAAGGGAATGATTTGTGAAAGGAATAAATCACTTTAGACTTTAGCCAGAAACGACTTTCATCCCCACCAGCATAGATTTCTGATGTTTTATTTCATTAAGTATGGAACGGCGTCCTTGAAGATTTTTGTCAACTCTTACAAATTAATACAACTAAAGTACTCTAAGTCACTAATTAGACAAATGTTGGCTGCTCTTGATTGGGAAAGTGAGACAGGAAGGACTCCTTTTCACTTGTGGAAAAAAAAAGGAGACTACAGAAAAATTAAACTGAGCTTTGAGTTGTCTCCTAGAGATTTTTTGGGGTCCTTAATAGCAGAGAAAGGACTTGGAAAAAATCAATTACACAAGACTTATCTATGATTGACATTGCTGCCTGGTTTTAAATGAGAATCTTCTCATTCCCAGTATGGGCAATATATTAGGACTCCATTTGAATTTTATTCCGTTCTGATCAAGTGTGCTAATGCTAGACGCATAAGCAGATAGTCCTATCTTTTAATCGTCAAGGCCCCAAATCACCTAGGTGGAGGAGTTTTTCAGAGGCATCAGAGTTCTTCAGAGAAAGCTGTCAATTTAGGAGAAAGGCAGCATGCTTTTTTGCTAAACGAACTGTTCGAGCTTGGCTGACATGTCTTGCTTCTGAGTCTGGGGAATGAGCACGTGGTATCCAGAAAGGGGGTTAGGGATAAATCTGAACTGAGCCATGTGAACAGTGAGTCTGAAAACAGATGATGTGACCCTGTCTGTTTTTTTTTTTTTTCCCAGCCTGCCGAGAGCCAAAGGTCTCAGACCTGGTGAGAAGGAGAGTTCTTCCAATGCAGGTCCAGTCAAGGTGAGACTCTGTCAGGAAGGGTAATGGAGATTTCCTCTCCTATTCCTTTTCTCTACTTTGTGTTGGGGTTTCTTAGGGACATTTAGTGCTAAATGGTAATGAAAGAATAGGGCTTGTTCCATGGAAGCTCATTAGCCATCTGCCTTTGGCCAAGAGGTAGCAAAGGTTGGAAGATGGGCAAATTTTATTGGATCGTGGGAAAGTAGATGATTGGTGAGAAGCAAGACACTCAGATGGTCTTTGAGGAACTGGGTTGTCGTACTTGAGTCTTCCCTAAATTACTATGTATGGATTGTGGCAGCTTCTAGGTGCTGGCATCAGGAAGAACACCTTCCTATACCCCAGCTGGCAGTCAGAGGTTCTTGTAGTGGAGAGAGGAGATGGTAGTGTCCAGAAACTAGAGATGCATGGCCAGTCGCCATCAGGGATGTGAGCTCTGAAGACCACCTTGGGGTGCAGGGGCAGTAGGCCCAGTTCTATTCACCTCTTTTTCACTGTGTCTGCTCCAATAAGGAAGGCTTCCTCTCGCTGTCTCTCCAAGCACAGTTCTGCTGTACAACTTTATTCTTGTGCCTCTTTTGGTCTGGAAACTTCTTCCACAGGATCCCATCGAGGCTCGCTGCCTCCCTTCTTTCAGTTCTCTGCTCAGTTTTTACCTGACAGAGAGGCCTCCCTTGGCTTCCCTTTTAAAACTATCAAGTTTACCACCCCCGGCTGCCCTCCAACTCCTTTACCTGGTGTTCTCTGGCCATGTTCATCTCAGCTCCCGCTCTACTGGTTGTCTTGGTTTACGTGTTCAATTTCTGTCTCCCCATTCCAAATACAGAAGTTACAAGTACAGGAGCATTGTCTGCTTTGTTCTAGTGCCTGAGACAGTGCCTGCCATGTGGAAGACACTCAATAAATATTTACTGAATGAAAACATTGGAGTGACTGACAGTCAAGGGTTCCTGAGCTGGTTCTGCCCCTCTTTAGTTCTATGTATGCCTAGGAAAGTTCCTAAGCTTGCTGAGCCTTTTATTGTTTTTCTTCTCTTGAAATGCAGGAATAATCATAGCAGTCTCTGGGAATTGTTGTAAGGATTAAATCCAACATGAATAGCTAACACTTATTGCATGTTTTCTGTGTACAGCTGCTCTTCTGAGTACTTCACATGTCTAGTCTCATTTAATTCTCACTATAGCCTCTGAGGAAGGCATTATTCTTTTTATTACAGATTTTTATTACCGTTTTATTATATATGGGTAAACTGAGGCTCAGAGAAGTAAAGTAACTTGCCCCAGGTCACACTGCTAGAAGTGGCAAAACCAGGACATAAACTCAGCATCTGGCTCCAGGGTCTGCTCCCTTATGCACTAGACTAACACTTAGCAAAGCACCTTGCACATACAAGCACCTGTTAAAGGCAGCTATTGTCAGGGTTAGTAATAATGAGTTCGAGTGACCAGGCTCGCCCTGGAGTGTTCCTTGGTGAGGATGCCTGTCAGCATCTGACCCTTCCTCTTTCTCTCTCAAGTCTTTTCCTTTTAGGCAAGACATTTCCTTTGAAATGGTGGCAATGGAATTCAAACTCAGCCCTGTCTTCAGGTCTCTGTGATTCCCTGGGCTGGACTCTCCAATAAGTGGAATCCCCCTGTTCTTCCCAAAGAGACATCTCAAGGAGGAACCCCTCTCAAAAAGAACGCAGTTTTTAAGACAATTTTAATGGGAGGTTAGGTGGCAATGTGCCTGCTGTCTCATGTAAATGAGAAGCAAACCTGAAATTCGGTTTTTCAGTATCTTTCTGGAAGGTAGGCTGCTGAATTGGGGGGTGGGGGTTCTACTTATCTCCAACAGCCAGGCTCACCTGGGGAGCCCCCAAAGGCAGTGTGAACCTTCAGTTTCCTAGAGATAAACTTGTTTGCAAGCGCAGAAGCTCCCAGAATTACAGACCTGGTTAGAACCATGATAGGGATATTTGTTGAGTGAAATCAATATAGGTGGAATATTTGCTCTGATCCAAGTTCTATAGAGATGCATGAAATAATTTCTTACAGTGATATCAAATTGATGTGGTTGTGACACCACATGGAAGTCATGACAGCTAAGCACGGTGGTCTCACGAACCATCTTCCTTTCCTGTGTGCCTGTGAGCACTCTCACTTACCTATCTGGGCTTCCCTTCTCCATTCATCAAATGGGAATGAAGACATTGATTCCTAAAGGAATTTCAGCTTGTCACTCAGTGGGCACCAATATAAAACGAACACAAAGCAGAACAATGTGTGTATATCTCCCCCAAGAACCCCAGAGTGGTCTCTGGGGCCTTCACCTTCAGGGATCATTTAATATCCCTTTCCACATTTACACACAACACTTCATATTTCTCCCAATCAATGTACCCTGAGAGAAATTTCTATTCTCTGAGGTGAACTAATTACATCTGCTAATTGCTAAATCAAGCTACTGTATCAACACAGTTTAGTTCAAGTCAATTCCTAATATTGCCCCATTATGATAATGTTTGGAGGGAAAAAAAAGTACGCCTGCATTCTCTCATTCAAATTAACTCCCTTTTCTATTTAGTTTCGCAATTAAATTTGTGTGTGTGCCTGTGTAGTGTCTTTGCATAGCAGCTATTATGTCAGATGTAGTTCTCTTTGGTTAAAATCCGAGGCAGTTGGAAGCATGCCAGAAATGGAAATGGAGGAATGAAAAGATTGCGGCGTACAAGAGAATTTGCTCAGTGGTAGAGGTGAAGGGTACTGTGTGTGTGTGTGTGTGTGTGTGTGTGTGTGTGTATGAGAGAGAGAGAGAGAAGAGAAAGGAAGTGAAAGAACAGAGACATAGAGACAGAGACAGGACATTTTCCTCTTCTGCTGTAACCACATATCTACATGGGACCTGGCATGGGTGCTAAAGGGACCAGGGTGACAGTCTCTTTCTCTGGCCCCATGTGCTCTGACCCAGGGAGACGCCATTACACCAGCTCTATTCATCGGCCTTCAGCAAGGAGAAGCTGCAGGGTGCCCCTACCAAGAAGCCAGCCCTTCCCTTTGGAGACCTGCCCGCTGGGTACCAGCACCTGCACACCCAGCTCCAGTATGAGTGCCTCTCACCCTTCTACCGCTGCCTGGGCAGCAGCCAGAGGACGTGTCTGAGGACCGGGAAGTGGAGTGGGCAGGCCCCATCTTGCATCCCTAGTGAGTCAAGGCTCATCTTTGAGTGACGGTATCTTTCAGTTTCCAAAGCGGCCTGTGTAAAGCCATTCAACTTGTTGTCTGGGGAGAGTCCCATTGTCCAAAGGAGTGGTCTTGCATGGCTTTCCCTAGTTTGGTGATACCTGGAACCCCTTGGTTAGAAGTGTCTTCCTTTGGCTTGAACTTACTTCCCAGGAGAAGCGGAGTCATGAACTCCTAGGAGCATACTTTCTGTGGATAACTCTATCATGTTTACTGGGAGAAAAGGAAGAGAGCAGGAACTAAACAGCAAGTGGGGAGGGGGTTAGAGGTGCTAGGCAGCCTCTAGTTACGTCATCTTGGCTACCCTAAGCTCCATTTCACAGCCACCCTGCGGTGATTTTAATTAGGTAATTGTTATTAATTAATAAAATATTAATTACCTCCTCTGTTAAGATGGTGATTACTGAGATAATATATGGAAGTGTCTAGAACAAGACCCAGCTCCTTTTTCCATTCTCCCCTTGTGAAAGGAGAACAGCATGGTTTAGATCATGGTGGTCACATTTATCATGACGGTCATGATATTTTTGAGGGTCTGTATACATCATCTCATTCAGTCTTCTGGAACCCTATGAGACTATTATTATTGCTCTATCCATTTTACAGGTGAGGAAACTGAGACTCTAAAAGATTAAGTCACTTGACCCAAGTCCTATTGATAGTAAGTGCCTGGGATCATAATCTGCGTTTCATTTTACTATAAAACCTCCAATTTTAACCTTCGACTTTATAACCAACTGTGTTTAGATCAATATTTAAAGGGAAAAGAAATCCAGGTGAGATGGCTTAGTGGTCATTGGACCCATGGGACCACCTTTCCAGTTGGTGCTCTCCTGGCAGAGAGATGCATTCCCCTTTGGATGGAAATATCTAAGTTGGTATTACTGAACTGGTGCTTTCTCCATAGTCTGTGGGAAAATTGAGAACGTCACTTCTCTGAAGACCCAAGGGACACGCTGGCCATGGCAAGCAGCCGTCTACAGGAAGACCAGTGGGGTGCACGATGGGGGCCTGCACAAGGGCGCATGGTTTCTGGTCTGCAGCGGCGCCCTGGTGAACGAGCGCACCGTGGTGGTGGCCGCCCACTGGGTTACTGACCTGGGGAAGGTCACCGTCATCAAGACAGCAGATCTCAAAATTGTCTTGGGGAAGTTTTACTGGGATGATGACCAGAATGAGAAGACCATCCAAAGCTTACGGGTGAGAGAGGAGGGCTCAACTTGGAAACCAGGGCTTTGGCTCAACCAGTTCTAAGCACAGGAGAGCAGGACCATGTCAGCCCTGTCAACTTAGCATGTCAGTACCAGTCCCGGGCCTGGCACATACCAGGGGCATTTAGAAAGGCCATCCTGTCCTTCCCCACTTTGCTTCTTTTAAAAGTAAGAGACAAGCTCCATCTATCATCATGGTTATCAAAAGTCAATTACTGGGCTGGGGATGTGGCTCAGCAGTAGAGGGCTCACCTATCACGTGCGAGGCTCTGAGTTCAATCCTCAGCGCCACATAAAAATAAATAAATAAAATAAAGGTATTGTGTCCAATTACAACTAGAAAATAAATATTTAAAAAAAGAATTCAATTACTTCCAAGTAAAATACACATATAATTTGTCTAGTAGCTCATAATAAATTAAAAGTTAGTGAAATTATTTGTTTAATACCTGCTTGGCCTAAAACCATCTTTTCCATAAACATTCTATGTCATGAGACCCTCACAGCCTAGCACAGAGTCAAGTTCAAAGTAGATTAACAAATAGTTCGAGGATAAAAGAGAGTTAATCACCCAATGCATTTGGGCACTACCTGGTAGGCTTTGAGTACATAGACAAATCCTATCCAAGACATTCCTCATCAATTTACAGAATGCTTTTCTCTTTCCTGCGTCTCTCCCTGCCTTCTATTCACCCATCTATCTGTCCATTCATCCATCCATCTATCCACCTACCCATCTGTCCACCCATCCATCCATCTCTCGTCCTATCCTTCTATCTGTCCATCCATCTATTTGGGGGATACAACAGTTTGCCCTTCACTGAAACTAGATACAAAAAAGAACAAAGTATGGTTTCCACTCTGAAGAGTCCAGGCTAGTGGGAGAGAGACCCATATATCATGATGAGTGTGACATGAGTTTCTCACGAAAATGTGCTCAAACACAGTTCCAGTAACAGAACATGATGATGCTGATGTATATTTTCTTCATTAGTTACTTACCACCATTAAAAAATTAAGATGTTTCAGTTAAAGATCTGGAGTCCATGCTCTGGCAAATGTAGAATGCTGGTCCATTTCTGTACGGCAGCGATCAGCTGGAATGAAGTGGCCTCTGCCCATTTATTTTATTTATTTTTAATTTATTATTCATTTATACATACTGGAGATTGAATCCAGTGATATTTTACCACAAAAATAAATTCTCAGTCCTTTTTATTTTTTATTTTGGGACAGGTCTTGCTAAATGGCTGAGGCTGACCTTGAATTTGCAATCCTCCTGCCTCAGCCTCCTGAGTCACTGGGATCACAGGTCGCTGCACCCAGCTTTCTGTCCACTTTAGATAGGGTGTGTGTGTGCTCCTGTTCTCTGTAGCTTCACCTGAATACTCCACTTATTTAATGTCATCTAACAGACTCCAGTAGTCATTTCAGTTTGCAGTCCTGGAAACAGAGCAATTACTTTTTAAGATTTCTTGAGCAAAGAACGTCAAATAATGGTACCTGGTTTTTGAACAATTTCTCCCAATAATTTTGCCCCCAAACTTGACTGTCCTTGTTCACCATGGAGCTGGATGCTCACCATTGCTATCCATTCCTTGTATTGATAGATTTCTGCCATCATTCTGCATCCCAACTACGACCCCATACTGCTGGACGCTGACATCGCCATCTTGAAGCTCCTGGACAAGGCCGGCATCAGCACCCGTGTCCAGCCCATCTGCCTCGCTGCCACTAGGGACCTCAGCATCTCCTTCCAGGAGTCCCACCTCACTGTGGCTGGCTGGAACATCTTGGCAGATGTGAGGAGCCCTGGCTTCAAGAACGACACGCTGCGCTCTGGGGTGGTCAGGGTGGTGGACTCACTGCTGTGTGAGGAGCAGCATGAAGACCACGGCATCCCCATGAGTGTCACCTACAACATGTTCTGTGCCAGCCAGGACTCCAGTGCCCCTTCAGACATCTGCACGGCGGAGACCGGGGGCATTGCAGCTATGTTCTTCCCCGGCCGGGCATCACCTGAGCCATACTGGCATCTGGTGGGGCTGGTCAGCTGGAGCTATGATAAATCTTGTAGTCATAGCCTCTCCACAGCATTTACCAAGGTGCTGCCTTTCAAAGACTGGATTGAGAGGAACATGAAGTGAGCCAGCTGCAGGCCTGTTGGGGAGCTTTTCCACGCACCTGTCTGTACCTGGGCTACAGGACTCAGTGTGGATCTGAAGTGTGGATTTTGCCCATGAACTTGGCTCTGCCAGGGCTTCTGATTTCATGGACACAACTCAGTGGGGGGTGAGTAGAGCTCAGTTTCTGGTAGCCACTGCCTTCTTCCCGCCTGCTTGGAAACCACTGGGAAGATCCTAGAGCTTTCAAGACCTGAGTTTCTTCAAAGAACACCTTCCGGTTTGACTGACCTGGTGGCCTTCCCCACCTTTCAGTGAGGTGAATGTCATGGTCACCTCTGGTTGAGGGTTGACCTGAGGAGTTCTGGGCTTCACAAAGCCTCTGTGGAGGCTGCAGCCAAACCAAGTTCCAAAGAGCTGCCTGCAGGACGTCTGGCACGGCTGAGTTAGGATGTGGCACATTCTTTGTCCCTTGCCACAGTGCAGTCTGGTCCTTTTCTTTTCCAATCTCCTGTACACATTTCAATAAAACAAGGGTTGGCTTCTGACCTACAAAACAGGTGTGCTGTGCTCTCATTCCTGCGTACTGTATCTCTGGGCTACGTGTGTCAGAGCCATGTCTCCCTATAGTCCTTTAATATAGAACTAAGGGTACCAAATAGTGTGTGTGCCAAAGACCACGCTGTCTTTTCAAGACCAACTCTTGGAGCTTCGTGAGTCATAGATTAGGAGAAAAAAGACAGAGGTGCCATCAGGTGACACAAAAGAAAAACACCAGGGACTAGCTGACTTCCATGTGCCCTTGGTTCTCATGTTCTAGATCCAGTCTAAAACCCTTCTTTGGAAATAAAATAAATCTTTGTCGTATGTTTTAGAGTAGTTGGATTGAAGCCACATGTTCGCTTACATCAGATTTAGGTTTGCCAAGGACCTGTAGCCTCCCTGTTTTCCATAATACATGGGTGTTTCCTCCTCAGCCCCAGACCTGCTTCCCACTGGATAAGGGAGGAAAAAGTTGAATTCAATCCTGTAAATTCTTTATGTGATCCTCCCATTAACACCTTCTTTTTGGGGTGACTTACTCTTTTATCTTTTCTCCTTGTTATGATTTGGATCTTAAATGTCCCCTCAAATGCTCATGTGTTAGAGGCTTGGTCCCCTACATCTGGTGTATTGGCAAGAGGCAGGAACATTTGGATTTGGGGTCTAGTTAGAGAAAACAGGTCACCAGGGTCATGACTTTGAAGAATTTATTTTGTCTCTGGCCCTTTCCTTCCCTTCTCTCCTACTGGCTACCATAAAGTACAAAATTTTACTCCACAATGTCATTCTGCCATGATATTCTGCTTCACCACAGGCCCATAGCCATTGGGTCAGTTGACTATGGACTGAAAACCTGAACCAAAATAAATTTTTCCTCTTTAAGCTAATTTCCTCAGGCTTTTTGTCACAGTAACAGAAAGCTAAGTAGCACACTCCTCCTTTCCATTTTTCTCTTCTACAAGATGGTGACTTGGAAGCTCAAGTGCCTTTGAGCATTGGGACCATCGAGGGGACTCCTGACTTCATGCTGGTTCCTGGGTGCATGTGGCATGTCTTTCCCATCCTGGGTATTTTGCTGATATTTAGTGCTAGGATCTATAACTAGCTTAACTTGTGCTGTGTTCTCCTGCTTCCATGGGAGCTCAGAGGAGGTGCTGATTGGCTTCCATGGGGGCTCAGAGGAGGTGCTGATTGGCATCTCCTTAGCTCTGTAGGGACTGGCACTCCTGAGATCTGGTGGTGATTCCTATTTGATCCTGGCTTGGATTACTTGGCCTCATGGCCACAGAGATGATTTCTATGGTGATTGCACAGCTAGACTCTTAGTGACCCTTTCTTCCTCGCTTGGGGGCTTGTGGGAACTTCTCAGTCTTTTCTGTACCACACGAGAATGGGGAACCCAGACTTGTTACACGGCATCTGAGGAGATGTTCTCTGCCTGTAGATCCAAACAGGAATTTTACTGTTCTTTCAACTTGTCTCAGAGAACTTCAGCCTCAAGGACTTTGGCCCCAAGGTTGGAATAGTGGACATATTTGCCTCCCAAACTGCCTCCCTTTCTTTGTTTATACATAACCCCTTCAGTCAGAAAGGAATTACTTCTACTTTGTCTTTTGGTTGGTGTTCCTAGGGCTTTCTCTGAGTCACACTCTCTTCCTTTCACCACCCCCACCTCCATCGTGATGGCTTCATACAAGAGCAATACATTATCCATTGTTGAGTACAAATTATCCAATACTTAATGGTTTAAAACAAAAAATATTTATCTTCTCACAGTTTTTGTGGAATTAGACAGAGGCTTGATCTGATGTTGCAGTCAAGTGAATCTTTGATTGAGGCAGGGAGATTTGATTCTACGGATATTTATCAGGTCACCCAAAGACTTTGTTCTAAGCCCAGAAGACCTGGTCCTTGAAAGGTGTAATGGAAGTTGAATTAAAGAGATCTGAATTCAAATTCCTGTCTTTTAACATTTTTTTTTCCTCAGTGATCTTGGGCAAATTGCTTAAGCCTCCCTCCCTGCCCTTCAGCAGGTGTTAAATCGGCATGATAAGGTCCTGGGATTTTATCTTGGTAGCTGCATGATAGGGAGATACTGTAGAAACCAATGGACTCATACATGGAGTTGTGGTTGGGATCCTAAATATCTCCCAAAGGCCCACATGTTAAATGCTTGGCCACCAGCATACGGCACTGTTGGGAGGTGGTGTGGGAGGACCTCAGGTCATTGAAGGCAATATTGGAATCCTGGCCCCTCCTCCCCCCTCTCCGTTTCCCAGCTTTCATACCACTGTGAAGTGAGCAGCTTTCTCTGCCATGTGTTCATGCCATGATGTGCCATACTGTCATGACCAAAGCAACAGGGCCAACTGATCATGACTAAAACCTCTGATACGGGAGCCAAAATAAATCTTTCCTCCTTAGGGGCCATCTGTCTCAGGTATTTTGTCAGAATGATGGAAAACTGACTAACACACATGGCATGTGGTTGGGTTCCCACAATACTGGTAGGGCCTGAGTTATCCAGCTGAGCACAGCACCCCAAAGCCTCCACATCTGCCTCCATGGACACTGCACACATGGGGATCCATTCTCACATTCTCCTGCCTGACTGTTCTGACTCCCCACCTAACCATCATGCTCCCCACTTTTTTTTGACACCTCCTTCACTTGCATAGCATAATTTTTCCATTCTTGCCTTACCACTCAGTTCAGGTTCGCAGAACTGTCATCTCTGCCATGACTTGGATGTTCTTAGATGCTTCTTCTGGCCCCAAATCCTGGGAATGTGATTAATAGCCCCATAGCCATTTGCTATGACCCCTAGATCTTCCTACCCCAGCCACGAGTATTGTATCTCATAAGACTCAAGTCAGAACAAAACAATCAGATAATGGGCCAGTCCCTTGGCTGTGTCTGGATGCTGTTGGAATGTTCTCCATCTCTCTTTATAACACCCACCTTGCATTCTAGAATAGGACTCACAGCTGGAAATCTGGTGTGGACATCAGCCAGAGTTTGTCAGTCAACCAGAACTCTTAAGAGTCACAGAGAGTAAGGGATTATACTCACCACATAACACCAGGAACTTGTGGAGAAGACTTTGCTCCTGGTTGGTCCTGAATCCACCAGGCCAGCAGTTGGGAATGAAAACTGGATGTGAACTTGACACAGCAAGGACAAACTAGAACCTGTGAGGACAAACAGAAACCCATGTGTGTCTCTTGCTGCCCCCAACCTCATTGGTGTGAGTGACTTGCAGGAGAAGTTGGTATCCTTAGCATGTGGCCGAATGCTCACCTGATTCAAATTCCTAAAAGCCAGAACAGGATGCTGGAAAAGCTGTGGGTTTTGTTGCTGTCCCATCCCAGCAGAGGGAGTGACATGGAGTGACAATGTGTATGAACTGCCTTGGTGTTGGATGAGCTCTACCAACTTCCAGAGTGTGAAAACAGTGGTTATTTCACTTTCCATTCCAAATCTCATGAGAGTTTTTCTTGTTTTCTCCCCACCCCTAATCCAGAACCATATTGGGGAGGAAATTTTTCAGCATAGGTCCAGTGTCCCTAAGTTGACATGGAAGAAATCTTGCAAGTGCTGGGAAAGTGCTTGACCACTGAGGAGGCCTTTGGGGAGATTCAGAGAATCTGAATAGGTGCCATCAGGAGACACAACAGGAAAATACCAGGGACTAGCTGCTTGTGCTTCATCTAGAAGAGTTTGTTTATAATTCCTCTTGTGGCTGTTTTGTTTGCATATGTACACTTGTGGCCCCTGACCAGTGACATTCTATCAGCTAGGCTCTGGTGTTTAGGTGTCCATGGCAGGCCTCGTTAGGCTGTGGTGTTCTCCTCTTGAAGGTAAATACTTTAGCACATATTAGTATCCATTTGCAAACCTTCATTCATGCCAATATCCCTCTGGGTCATTCTGTGACCGGGATTGATCAAGACATAAAGAATACCACTTTCATATATTGTGTAACCACGATGCAAACTTTACGAATACCAGTTCTCTCCCTTTCCAAGGATTTAACATGAGTCACTGCTCCTTCTCTGTCAATTACAGCTTTGGTCTCAGTCTTCTATTAAGATGGCCAATTCTAGAAGTACCCCTACTTTCTGACAGCTTCCAATCCAGAACTGAGCCCCACTCCTCCTTCAAACCTCCCCCAAATCATTTAGAAGTCAAAATCCTGTAAGTTGTTTCCAAGACACTTTTGATGATATCCCTCTCAGTTCTCTGTGACACACACTGTCCCTCACTGTACGGACTGAGAAGCTCATTCAACCTCAGGAGTTTCTAGTGGTCTTTGGATGGAGGCTGTGTACATATATATGTGCATAAATGTCCTCCCTAAATCATGTAGATTTTACTTATATTTTGTGTCCCATATGATACAATTTAAATGACACCTAAAATTTAGATACAAGACCTTCACTTAAGCAAGACCTTCACTTTCCTTGGTAATGGATAGGTTTTATACCTGAGGTGGTCTTTATCTTTAATGGGTAGTAGAGGAACCAACTCGCATTGTATTCATAAATGACAACAGAATCAAGAGGAAGGGACTAAAAAGACAGAATCTTTAGTCCACTTTTTATTTGCAGTGTCTCCCAAAGACTCAACCTGTCACAGTACAGTTAAAACTTCAAATCTCCGGAGGAGTGGCAGACAGAAAGGTAGTGTAAGTAAGGATAAAACTTGGGAAATTAAGCATAAAGGGGACTGTGTTGGATAGGGACTAATCATTCTTCACCATGAAACCTTCATTACAGTGACAGGTCAGGCCTGTCAGTCAAGGCAAGGCCCATCAAAGTGGGAGGCCATTGGTGGTGGATTTCACATGCTAAGATTAATAATGTGGCTTCTTATTGTTCATTTGTGAACATTCAGCTGATGTTGTCAGGACAATGAAAAAATGGAAATGGAATTCTAAAAGGAGTTCAGGAGGACTGTATTGGACATATGGAAGCAATCAGAAAACCCAGCCTGAGCTCAAGTCTAAGCTCTGTCACTACCCCACAGTGTCAATCCCACAGTTGGTCCTCATCTGCAAATGGAGTGCAATGATGTGACACTCCAGCAGGACCATGCACCTGATAGCCAAGCCTGTGAGCAGTACCTGACCCACATACTCTGCTGGCTGCTGTGTGTGGTACTCTCCAGGAGGGGAAGACAAGAGTTCAAGAGCCAGCTATAAGAAATGTTATGAGGAGTAGGGAGAGAAAAGAGAGTTCTAGAATGTTGTTCAGGTCCAAGCCTGTAGAAATAAGCTTGGAGTGCAGTTAGCCATAGGAAAGGATGGGCACAGAAGAATGGGGACCAAGGGATAAAAGAACCAAGAACATTAAGAGCAAGGGTGGATTGTGTGAGAGTCCTCTGGATACACTTCTGAGACAAAGAGACAGGGCCTATGTGACTTTTAAAATACATTTTCCTATCTGCACTTGAGTGGGATGGGGCAAAGGTGGTACAGGTTGAACTTATCAAAAAGGACCAGGCTCAGCTGAACAAGTAGGATATTTGCAGCCTTTAATCCTCCCTCATAGTACGGTATCCATTATACCATGGAGTTGTGAGTTTAGGGTTTGAATATGAATCTTCCCAGTCCTTTGGGATTTAAGGATTTTCATGTTGTCAAATTCATCATCTGCTCAAAACTTAATGACCTTCAACATTGACTTTATGTATCAGAATGTTAGTTGATAAAAACTTCTCCCATCCTGAATTTAACCAAGAATTGTGATTTCATTGACTTTCCACCTGTTTGTCATTCACTCATCAAAAAAATTGAGTGCTTCTGTGCACCAAGGACTGGGGACATTGAAGGTGGCCAACAACATAAGCAGGTGCTTGCAATCAGTCACATAATTCCAGATTTAGTGCTGAGTTAGAAAGCATGGTAAGTACTGGGGAGAAAAGTAGAGTATGCCTAAAGAATGTATCCCAGGGGAATTGACTTAATCTGAAGGGAATGCACATGGTTTGTTCCCTGAAGAGGTGATGGCTGGGTTGGGGAGTTAACTACTAGCAAGGATGTGAAGTGAGGAAGAACATTCCAGACAGAGGGAAGAGCATGTGCAAAGATCTTGAGAAGGAGGGCTTCTGGCATGTCTGAGGATTATCTAGAAAACCAGTATGGCAGGGGCTGGGGTTGTGGCTCAGCAGTAGAGCACTTGCCTAGTGTGCGTGAAGCCCTGGGTTCAATCCTCAGCACCACATAATAATAAATAAATAAATAAATAAATAAATAAATAAATAAATAAATACATACATAAATAAAACAAAGGTATTGTGTCCAACTGCAACTAAAAACTAAATATTCAAAAAAAGAAAGAAAGAAAACTAATAAGGCTGTGGGGTAAAATGTGACCTCCTCAGTGGACTGAGGTTGGAGATGGAGCCACTGGTGAAGAGCCAGGTTTGAAGCTGGGAAAACCAGATGAGAAGGCACTGCTAGGACCAAACTGTGCATATCAAACCCTGTGAATTCCTAGAATGTCACTAGGAATTATTAGTGAGGCCATCAAGTCATCAAGGACAGCCCTTGGCTTTGACCTTGGGTTTTGCTATTTTCTAAACTGGAACATGAATGAAGACCACCAAGACTCCTTGCATCGACCCAAATGCATGTTGTTCTAACAGGGAATTATCTTAAATGAAGCAGAGAGGAGAGACAGGAAGAAAGCCAAGGGTCAATGTCAGATGCAAAGTAAGACACTTATCTTCACTCCTGCCTGCATTTTTTTTCTCCTTCTTTAGGATCCTGTGAAAATTTTGAGTGAAATACTTTGAATCCCTAGGGCTTGGGGAAGTTTATCTTTTCAGGGCTGTTGGAAAGATGAGAACATTTTGGAGTGGTTTGGTAGCAATTTGTGGTCTCTCTTTGCTTTTCTTGGCAGCAGGGCTTGCTTTCCCTGGCAGAGCTCTGCCTGGATGTGCAGCGGAGGCCCAGCATTTTAAGAAGACTGTCTCAATGGCTAAGTTTTTAGGGCTCACTTCACGTTTGTATCCCAATTCACTCAGTGTTTATCCAGTGGCTTGGGCTAGGTTTGATGGAGACCTTTGTCAATAAAAAAAAGGAATCAGTAGATAAAATTAGGGAACAGCTTCTCAGGTGAAGAATAAAATAAAAGACTGAATTATTGGGGGACACAAAAACTGCTGTTATATTCCTGCACTTAGGGCTTCTAGAACCAGGTGATTTCACACAAAAGAGAAAGCATGCTATTGATCTTTAAATATGCCCAGTTCAGGAAAAGCTGTTTAATTTCAGTGGAAAGGGAGTCAGAGCATTACAAATAAAATACTGTTCAGGTGCTAATAAATGATACTTTGAAGTGAATTGGGATAAGTTCCTACTTACTGGGATAAATTCCTATTTACATAACTCTTTACTGTAGTTATGTAAATACAAGCTTCAATTCTTCAGCCTTTGATTTAAAAAGAATCTCTGATTCTATAATCTCAATTTAGAACTAAATTGACTGGCTTCTCCCTCTGTTTTTTATTAAAGAAAATAACTTTATAAGGATGATCCTTTTGGGATTGGATACATAATCTCTCTGGATATCACCAAGTCATCTTATAAAGAAGTGAACAGAGAAAGAACAAGGATCATGCCATTGGTTTTTCTGAGGTCAACAGAGCCTGGTTTGGGTCCTTGATTCAGTCTTCTATCCAAATATCCTAGCATTTAACAGTGAGCTATTGTCAAGCAAAGGAATCCCCCCCCCAAGATAAACCATCCACCCTTTTGTTCATCATGAGGATGTCACTAACTAATACTGTTATGTTCCGATGGGACAAAGGGAAGAGGAAGGAAGGATGCTTAACCAAAAATGGTTGCTATGATGAGGAGGAAATAGGGGTACTTATTAAAATGCCAGCAACAACACTCATCCCACATTATATAAGAATTAAGCTACTGTAAAAAAGACACTCTAATTCAAAATGCTGTGGTTTTTTTATGGCGGGCTTAAAGAATTTGCGTTAACCCTGACATCAAACCTCAAGCCATCTTTTACTAGAAATGTTGACGTATGGAATGATCGGCTGAGAACTCACAATTCATCTTTTCCCATTGTCTCCTCTCCTCCCTCATCTAAACCGAGTAAATGAAACAAATCCACACTCTATTAGAATTAATCAGCCACTAAGCGTAACAATCGAATGTTTCAATGTTCTGGAGCTCTCTGCTTAATGAAATGGTTTCTGCCTGAAGAGATTATATTTAGACCAAGTTCTCAGTCTGAATTGAGATTTCTATGAAGTAACATCTGAATTGAGATTTCTATGAAGTAACATCTCTCTTTTTTTTTCATCACTTAGAAAGTGGGGTAAAAATAGAACATCCTTACTTTTCTTTTGCTAATGCATCTTAACAAGAAAAGAGTGAATGAACTCACCTTATATCTTAAAGCTCCAAACACACATGACATGGATGATTTCCTTTATTCCTATTCAGTGACCACAAGCAGACAAATGGGTACAGGCTGGCTAATGCCTAGCTGTACTATGTGGTTGTGAGCAAAGCAGTGCCACCAGTCATCTGAGAGAAGGTGGTGGTAGCCAGGAAGCTGACATAGTGAAGGTGGTGGTGAGTATCACATGTAACAGGAACTGTGCTAAATGCCTTGGGTGACATTGCCTTATTTAGTTCTTTTAGGATCCCAGTGGATAGGGTCATTACTGTACTCACGGATGCCCAGAGGATCAAATGACGTATTCAAGGTACTTCAAAATGGAAAGAGAGAATGATGAAGTCAGCTTGAATCTCATTGTTCCACACATGGTTACGCTGGTTGTTCTCAGGGTGGTCTAATTCTGAAAATCATATTATAACTTCTGTGTCCACCTGAGCATCCTGAATATGATGATGATGGTGTCACCACTTAAAATTCTCCTACTCATTATCATTCTGAACTCTTTTCTCTTTCTAAATCCTTTTCACTTTCAGCTTAATTTCAGACATATCCAGATTCTCTCTTGCATGCTCTTGGCTTCAGAGCTAATGCTATCTGAGAATAGTTCAGTATCTTTCCTCTAAAACAGCAACACTGTACTATAATTTTCATTCATGTATTTCATGCATCCCAAAATGGTTTCAGATATTTTAAAATTAACATATTTGCGTCAATTGTCTTACATGAAAGGGCTCCTACAGTTCCCTCTGTTAGGGGTGGGGTGGGGAAATGTGTCTAGTCTTGTAGTCCAGGTGACCAGGTGACTTATAGATTCTCAATTATTTGGGAAGGCCAGAGCACAGATCTTTAGTATGCCCAAACTATATGTTAGGTCCCATGATGTCTGCTTCACAGATGTAAGTTTCAAAGCTATAAGAATTATTTCCATTTTACAGAGGAGGGAGTTTAGGATCCATGGGATTTGGTGATCCATTCAATGTCACTTGTGCAGGAGTTGGGATTCAATATTGAACTGCTTAGACTCCAAAGCCCAGGCTTGCTTTACCAGGACACCTGCTGGGATGGAAACTGGGAAAAGACTTAATTTGCTCCCTGGGTGGTTCTGACTTTGCAAAGAAGAACCACAAACATGGATGTCTTAACTAATGAGCTGATGGTGGGTGATTTTCTCATTACTGAGTTCTGGAGAATGACTGTCATCTTGAAGAGCAAGGCAGATGAAACAGTAATTGCAGCTAGAGGGAAAAGTCAAATTTGTATTTCTCAGACATTACAAATGACAGTCCCTTCTGAGCGGGTAACCCTGGGGTCACTTGGCCGTTAACTTCTCTCTCTAGGTCATTTTCTTCTGATAAATTTTGAACATTGAAACATTTCTCCTCTGTTGTCATCACAAGGGGGAAATGGTCTTATTTATCAGCCTTTTATGGGAAAGCAGTGTAGGGCTTTTCCCCCTTGCTATATTAGGAGTCCCTCAAATCCTTCCCCTTTAGAGTTTCAATAACCAATCTCAAGCCATCTGAGGGAGAACCAAGGCAGGGCATGTATTTGAAACAATGGAAGAAGAGAAAGATTTCGTCTCCCTTTTGGTTTAACTAGGTTCCCATAATAATTGGAGAAGAATACTGAGAATTACAGAATTTAGAACTGCAACTTTAGACACCACCTAGTCACTTCTTCCGTGGTCTAAATAAACCCTTTTCTGATCTCTGGTAGGTGTTCTGACCAAGTCTGTTTCTCTGCCAGAGCACCCCATGGTGGAGAGGTTCCTGCATGTTATGGGGCCAACCTCTTCCAACATTATTGTCATTGTAGGTTACACAGTGGAGAGGTTAAAAGCAAGGTCCTGAAGGAAGGTGGCCTGCACTTGAACCCTGGTCTCTGCTATTGGCCCTGGAGTCCCCTTCCCACTGTTTCCCATCCTGGTGTATTTGCAGCAAGGGGAGTTTGCAAGGGCTTCCTGTGGATTGTTTCAATGGGTTTTCTGTCCTTCAGCCTCCAGCTGGGTTTGACCAGTAGGGAACCCCGGAGGGCAAAGAACAGGAGGTAACTGGGATTATGGTACTTGCAGGTTCCCTTCCACTGGGTTGCTTTGGCCATAAAAGTCTCAGCTCATGTTATAAGATTTCTGCATGCAGGACCCCTCTGAGTTCCTATAACTTCCCTTCAGGTCCAGGCTGGGTACTGGGGCTCACTGTTAACAAATCAGGAAGTCTGCCCTATCCCGTAGGGTTTCCCCACATCTTTTTCATACTCTTCTAAATGGTCATTTTATTACATTTACCACAATTGAATAGATTATCTTTTCTTATCTGGGATCCTGATTGATAAACCACTATTTGTGTGGCCTTGATCAAATTTCTTAATCTCCCTTGGCCTCAGTTTTCTCCTCTGTAAACTGGGATAATAAGTTTGTTCTCTGTAGGTCACTCTAAGAGTCAAACAGGGTGAAGTATATAAGGTTCATTGTACACATAGGGAGCATTCAGTGAATGTTATAGTAATACTACAAATCCACAAAGTGGCTTACACACTACTTTAGCTCTATAGAACTTCCTCCTCCTCCTCTCTTCCTACCCCCCACCCCCACCCCTTTCTTCTTCTCCTCTCCTTCCTCAGAAATTGAATTCAAAGTTGCTTAACCACTGGGCCACATCCTCAGCCCTTTTTATGATTTATTTTGAGACAGGGTCTCATCACTAAGTTGCTTAGGGCTTCACTAACTTGCTGAGGGTGGCTTTGATCTTATGATCCTCCTGCCTCAGCCTCCCAAGATGCTGGGATTATAGGCATGCACCATCCCTTAGAACTTTTAACTTGGGTTGGGTGTTAAGTCAACAATCAATAAGACAAAAAAGAAAAAGTTCCCTAAGGTCAAAATTCATTTTTAAAATCCTATCAGATTAGAGTATATTGACTTTTTGGTATTCAGTCCTGTGGAGTAGTTCTTATTCAAGCTGATGTTTGAGAACCAGTGAGCTAGATTTAGGTAAATCTGTGTGCAAATGTCAGAACACCTTACCTCTTCCGCTTTTGCCATAAGTGTTCCTAGAGGATACTAAGAGAGGCTAGAAAGCTCAAAAGCGCAAAGGTGGCCTCTTACTGTTGTCACATCCACTTACTGCTGGCTGGGAGACTCAAAGTTTATTGTGGGGATTGGAAGGAGACAGCAGGGTCATACTTCAGGTAGGAAGGCTAGTGGCTAGATAAGTGGTAGATAAGTTGGGTGCATGCTGCAGTGCCCATGTGTCCAGGGTGGCCTTCATTGAGCACTCTTGTCATGCCAGGCAACATATTAGCTAAACATTTCCCATGTTATTCTGTTAAATCCTCATGACAACAATTGTTATCTTCTCCAGTTTCAGAATGAGGAAGCTGAGAATCTGAAATGCCCAGACTAATGTGACACAGAGTCTAATCCATGGCAGGGGGTGATTTAAGGCAGGTCTGTCTAACCCAGAGCTGAGTCTTACCCAGCGGCTTACCCTTCATGGCTTACCCTTCATGTTCCGTGGGCACGTAAGAAGAAAGGTCTGTGTTGTTTTTATAGAGTTGCATATTAGTTGTCTAGAATAACACACAAGTGTTGGACTGAAAAGATTTTAACAGCTTGTATATGAAGACAAGAAGTTCAACTTGGTAGCATATCTTTCTAAGTTTTCTCTTTTCAAAGGCTAAATACCAACTTGCTCCAACTATTTTTTTGGAGTCCTATTTTTGGACTCTTCTCCAATAATCTGAAGGCTTCTAGTCTAACCATTCCTGACTTTAACTGCATCATAGAATTGATCACCTGGGGATATTTTGAAGAACAACCAAGCCAGAATCCCTCTGATGGTGTAGAAATCTCTAACAGGAGGCCTTAGCCTTGTTGCATATCTAAAAACTCTCTAAGAATATTTTAATGGGCAGCTAGTTTTGGAAATCACTGCTCCAGTCTGCGTTAAAAATGAGCTGGTGTGAACGATGGCAGGAGCCCTCTGGGACCAAGAAAGAATTTCTTCTTAGCCAGAGTTGTTTGTGGTGTAGTCCATATGATTTAATAAACCAGGTCCCCCAGGGCAGCTGAATGCAAATGTCTCTTCCATGTAGGAGGTGATGTCAGGGTTCCCAAACACTGTCATCTATAGAGAAGGTGGCAAGCTGAAATTTCTACTCCCATCTATATCTGAATTTCCTCAAACATGGAAAATGTAATTGAGTGGGTTTCAACCAGATGTTTTAAAAATTGAAAACAGCTTCAACTTCTTCCTTTTCTGTCCTTTTCCTTACCCGGGGTTTACGTGGCCTTAGGAGCCTTGCTGTAGGCAGGGAGTACTAATGAATGGCACCGCTCTGCCCTTTGCCGATGCAGATACTGAAGGATTACACGGAGTGGCTCACTCAGGCTCAATTTAAAGGGGTGCTGGCCATAGAGTAGTGCTGCTGGGGTCATTAATATCTAGGCCTCCTGGGAGAGATCCTCAGGGCTTTGTTCTCCAGCTGCTACCTCAGCAGAGAGGGAAGGAAAATCCCTAAATGGTGAAGGGAGAATGACAGTGAAACCGCTGTTGACCGGTGACGAGTTCTTGCTTCCCCAATGTTGAAGAATAACACCAGAAAGCACACGCCGAGGCAAGGTCAGAATAGAAATTAGAAGTTTATTAAAGGACAGCAGAAAAGACTTCTCCCAGAGGAAGAAGGGGACCCAAGAGGTGGAATCCCTGGAAGGGCTGTTCTTTCCCCTTTTTATAGTTCTTTCAGTGATGGAATGTAGATTGGAGGCCTACAGGTGGGCTTAATTATCACCTTTTGGGATGGGCTATCTCCAAGTCTGTTGGGGCTGTTTTCCTGGGCTCCATTAACATTTCTTTGAGGTGGACTTTGGCCTAGGGCCTTTAGGACTTCATTAACATTCCATGAGTTGTCCTGCGTTTTCCCTGAGTCATTCCCAGCATGGCCTCCATTTTAGATTTCACTTGATATTAGACCCGATTTACCTGACTACACTGACTACCTAACTTTAAATCTGGCTTCAACAGGATGCACACGTGACAACTTCAGATACAAAGTCACACATCTATAGGATTTATGGGAAGGCAACTGTCAAGCATAATAACCAAGGTGCAAGAAGCCCTTTTCATTTACAAATTATTTTTAAGAAACACATTGACTAAACAATACCTAAATTCTTTGGGAGAGGAAAGTACCCAAAATTAAATGCTCCAGGATAAAGGATAAAGACGTGGTTAAAGCACTCTTTTCCCCCTTGAAAGACAATGCAGAGTTTGAAGAATTCTGAAAAGTCTGAGAGTGAATGTGATGCAGAAAGAAAAGAGAAGAGGGGAGGAAAGATGGAGGAAGATTTTTGGACCCAGATTATGGGAAGGGAGGTGAAGAAAAGAGGTACATGGAGAGAGAGATTTATTTTTAACTTCTGTAAAGCTTCTCCCCCTCCTTTTCTTGTTATTTCCCTCACTTGTCTATTCATCCTTGGATGTTTTGCCCAAGAAAATGATTCTCCAAGGACCCTTAGAATTCACTGAACATTTTTTTTTTTGACGTTTACTGGGCGCCAGGTTCTAGTTTAAAGAGATTTTCGTGTCGCCTACATTTCATTTGGTTAGTTCTCCTGCTCACTGCTAGGCTGGGGATGATCTCCCTATTTTGCAGAAAGGCAGAAGTGAGATCAGGAATTTTTTCCCAGATTACTCGGGGAAGATGAAGATTACTGGGAGATGGTGAAGAACTCAAGCTCTCAGATACCAGCGCCTGACAGTTAACCACCAAACGGTAGTGCAGGGACCCTGTCTTCCCAAACACCATCTCCAGGGCCCGCTCTGCAAGTTTCCACGTGGTCCTCGGCAGTCCATTTTATAATGGGTTCAGCACAATGGGGCACCAAGGAGTGCCTCCTACCTGCAAGAAGATTAAAAGTGACGGGTGCAGAGGACCGCCACCAGGGCGGTAGAGTTTTGAGGTCTCTTCTGGAGGAGGCTGGCAGGTCCCAAGCGACAGGCTTACTCCGCTCACATCTTCCAAACGCGTTTACACGTTGCAAATCTCTTTTTTCACAGTCTGTTTAATTCTCATCGTGGCCCTGCAAAAGGGGTTATTTTGATTCCCATTGTCCAGCTGAGGAAATTGAGCCTTTGCCTTCCCGCAGGTCACCAGGTGGCAGAGTTGTAGACATGTGCTGTGTCCCTGTCCCAGAGACTGCACGGGTCTCCTCATTATTATGCAAAGCTGGCCAGGAGTCTTGGACCCTCCCTTGAGCGAGCCCATCTGTCTCTGCGCGCCTCCCCCGGGCTCAGAAGCCGACTGAGTGCAGAGTCGAGGGGGTGGAGGCACGTCCCCAACAACTAGCCATGACAATCTCTCCGCGCCTTTCTAGCCTGCGCCCCCGAGGCCGACCTCTTTCGGTTAAAACAAACAAACAACAACAGAAACCCTACAGCTTTCCGTTCACCCCGCCCTTCGCCCCCAGGGAGCTGCATTAATATTAATCTTGATGAATAATTAAAGCCCAGAGATTTATGCGGGCCCTAGCCCTGGAGGGCGCGAAGCGGGGCAGTGTTTCGGTTGTGCAGCGTGCGAGTTTGGGCAGTTGGAGTTCTGTGAGGCTCCATACCGCAGACGTGGGAGCATGAGGGTGGGTGTGCTCGCAGGTGGCGGGTGATTTGGGGTTGAGCGTGAGCTGGAACAGAGATGTATCAGGGAGTGAAGGTGAGCATCGAGGCTGCTCCAGGGATTGGGGACGGAGGGGCATCGCGGGTCTCTGTGCTGCCACCTGCGCTTTGCCCAGCTTGGGGTGACTTGGGGCCACGAGGACTTGAGGGGAAACAATAGCTACTCCTTAGATTCTGGGCTCCTGCCATGGGCTGCCCAAGCCTTCTGGATGACCGGCGGGCTTCTTTTCTTATTTGGCTAATTTATGACCAGAGGCTAAGGGGCAGAATGGCAGAGGAGGGGACCGCTTCTCGAGATGGGGGCTGGGGATGGCGGTTAAAGGAGTCGCTTGAGGCTGCGGCGCCGTGATGTCAGCTCTAGACGAAAATAGAGAGGGATCGCCTGTAAATCCTCAGCTCCGGCGGGGCTAAACCTTGCAATCCCTCCCCGGCAGGCACCGAGCCAGGGCGCAGAGGCCTCCACCACCTCCACTGGCACGCACACACCGGCACACGCGCTCACGCACGCACACACTCCCCCGCACAGACATTCACTGTTCTCCCCCCTGCCACCACTCTCGGTGCCCGCCACTCGGCACGCCAGCCTGCCCTGCAGCAAAGCACAGGTGGCAGCGGCGGCGGCGGCGGGGGCGCAGCGTTGTTGTGCGCGCTCCAGTAGCCCCCGGGACAGCGCTGTCTTTGGGAAACCATTCTCCGAACCCTCCAAACACCCCAGCACCCAGCCAAACGCTACTGCAACCTGCGGAGGGGAGCGCGGGAGGCGCGCAGTGGAGAGCTAGGACGTGGATTAGCGCCCGCAGGAGCCTCCAGCGCGCGTTGAGGCGCTAAAGGGCTTACCAGGGAGGGGGCTGGAAGGGCGGAGAGAGGCTCCCCCTTAAATACCGCTCCCCCGCACACACGAGCTCACCCCAGCGCCGGCTCGCTCCCTCGCTAGCTGCTGCCGACTGTGCTGAAGAGGAGGGGGCGTTTTCCAGACCAAGGCATCCACTGAAGGGTGAGAGGGCCTTTATCCTGGAAGGGAAGTGGGAGCCGCTAGCGGGGTGGTGCCCCCCTATCAGGGTTGGGGACCGAGAGATATCAGCGCCGGGCCTCTGAGATGGTGGCTGAGCCGTGGCTTGGCTGTAGGTGGGATGATGGGGAGGGGGTTGATTTTCTTTCGTGGAGCTTGCTGCTTAATAACGCTTTGAGGAAGCAGGGGACAGAGGGTTGTTTTAATTAACAGGGATAAGATATGATGGAGTGTGAAAAAGTAAGAAGAAAAAAATCTCTTGGGGTTACTTTTGAGATTTAAAAACAATGAGTGGTCGGCCTCGGTGTGAGCAGACACTGGCTGGACAGGCAGCGGACGAACGCCACTGGGGAGCGCCACAGGGGCTGGAAGGTGGGGACCTGCCGGAATGAATGAGCTGGACTGGGACCAGGGTGGGGCGAGGATCAGCGCGCGGCCTTGAACTCCAGATTTGCAGTCTCGGTGGAGGTGCTGGGACCCCTCGGATCACTCCTTGTCTCTGGATACTGGAATCTCCCTGGCCAGCTCTAAGGAAGAGTGGAAAGATTTGGGTGATTCCCAGGGAAGGCGGGAAAACCTGTGGTTTGGGGCAGAGCAGGAGTCCCCAGACTCTCTCCGGATCAATGTTGGTTATTCTATTCTGCCTGCAGCCCTGGAGTCTCCCCTTGTCTCCTGAGGCTACATGTGCCTGGAGGAAGCTTCCAATGATAAATAAGGGCAGTTGTCTTTCCTGTGAGATAGATGGGGCTGCAAGGGACAGAAGGGCCTGTTAACTACACGTCAAAGGAAGGGTCTTGAATCTTTATCTCCCAGGAAACTTTTGAGGTTTGCTGGAGTCCAAGTGGGAATAAACAGACTAGTTGGGGAACTCAGCCCTTGGATTAATTAAAAAAAATGGTACCAGCCACTTGCAAGAGATCACTGATTCCATATTATGTAAAAAGAAAATATCAGGGGCTCCTTTGGACCCAAGTAGAAAAGACATTGGTGCTGGTCCTTTTCAGAGTTTCTGTAATAAATCTAACCAACTTGACAATCTTATTTTGGGCAATGGATCTCTGAGCAGAAGTGAAAAGCTGGTGTCTGAAGACAGATCTCTAGACTCCAATGAAGAGAAAATATTTCTAAAACTGTCAGTCGGTGTCCAGGGGAAGGAATTCACCCTTTTTCAGTCCTTTGGAGTTCTTCCAAAGGGGTCTGGCATCTTGCATGGCATGGCATTTTTTTCTTTCTTTTTTATCTAAAGGTTTAACAGCATGGATGATTTCTCCTTCTCCTTCTCCTCCTCCTCCTCCTCATTATTATTATTATTGTTTTCATCATCATCATCATTATTATTTTGCTAAAAAGATGCTTTGGAAAGACACCTGTGTACAAGAAGGGTGGATCTTGTGCTAAAACATTTTTCTAGAATTAAATATTAAGAGCCTGTATCATTCAACATCAGTGCCTCCCCATGTTTAATTTAAAAGGTTTTCATATTAGAAAAGCTGTGAAGGCATTTCTGGCTGCCTCCAGGGCCCCTCTAGACTTACCCCTGCTTCTAAAGGTGAGGTTGGAAAATACCTGGAATGATATTGGTAGTAGGTGGGTGATGGTAGTCTTCTGAATCCTGCTCTCTTCTGGTTTTGATGGCCAGATAGAAGAGATAGAGGTTAAGATAACAACAAAACTCCCCAAACTAAGGGTGATTATCTCACCTATGTCTTAAATGAGAGCTGTCAAATGATTGTACATTAAATATAGAGCAGAAGAGATTTTTAGCCTTAAAAATGATATCTAACAAATGTTATCTTTATGTGTTGTATATATTTAAGAAAAGATTCGCTAAAAGTACTTGTATGTAAGAAGTGAAAGAATTGAAATAAAAACGGAAAGGCTGGGAAACAAATGTAGAAAGATCTATGATCCATTGTTATTTTTTTGTTTGTTTGTTTGTTTGTTTATTTGTTTGTTTAAAGAATAATACTTTAAAATAACTAGTTGAAACAAAATGTGGAAGTTACCACTAGGGTGACTGGAGTGTATACTGAAAGCAAGAGGACACGAAGCTGTTCTCTGTAGCATCATTAATGTTCTATTTCTTTTTTTTTTCCACAGTTAGCTCATTTTATTTTTTTTTTCAGTTTTTTTTTAAATTAATTTTTATTGTAGGTTATTCAGAACATTACATAGTTCTTGATATATCATATTTCACACTTTGATTCAAGTGGGATATGCGCTCCCATTTTTGTTATTTAAGAGCAGTAACTGATGGGCAGGAGACATTCTCAAAGTCCTTCTGCTTTACTCTAGGAGCATTTCCTGAGTCCTTCATGTTAGAACATACACCCTAGGATCTCTGGGAGTGGGGGAGGGGGACACAGACATAAACAGACTGGGAGCTGGCTTATAGAAGGTTGGTTCCAGCAGAGAACTTTCAGTACTAAATTGTTCATGAGGAGTGATGCAATTCTTTCCTCCTCCTGATACATTTGGTTAATGTATTTGTAAAGGAAAATTCAGGAAGAATCCCTGGGCTGGTCTCCTTTGTTAGCTTTTGCACCCTAACAATATTAAAGCTGTTTCCTTGAAACACACATTGCTGAGAAGGATGCGAAAATAGCGATATAATTATACGCTTTCAATGTATGTATTTTCAGTTCAACTCTAACCCGGAATGCCTAGGGAATGGGGCAATATGGTAAGCCGACGTTTCTGGTTAATGCTTAGGCGTTGATGTAGTTGCCATCAACAACATATGTTGATTACTAAATTTTAAAGACTTATTAGAACCAGTGACATCTAATGTTTGTCACTCCACTTTCAAAGATCATTCTTGTACATCATTGGGTTTGATTCCTCTAATAATTCTATGAAGTAGGTAGTCCAAAGAAAATAGAATAAAAGTATAAGGAATATAATGCTATCTTTCCAGGAAGATTCTAGGATGTGGCAGAGCTTTGGAGTTATCATCTGGAATATTATCTTAAAATGTTTTCCTTAAGGAGTGTGTAGGCATGGCTGTGCTTATTATTGGCTTTCTATCAAATCTTTGGCATGCATGTCCTGTGAGTTGACTTTTAGAATGTTCTTTTTATAACTTGCACTTGTCTTTTGGGGAACATCCTCACCACTGTCTGGTAATTCAAGTTTTCTGATTATTTGGAATTGAGATTTTTTTTAGCATCTAGTGTCTATAAAAACTAACAGTGACTCTTTGATGGCACTAAGAAGTACTTTCCTACATAGCATGGTCTAATTTGATAGTTTAACTTTTTTTTTCTCCCTGGGTCCCCTGTCATGGTTAGAATTACTGAGATGGCTTTTAGGTCCCTGACCCAAATTGCAAAGAGATTACAAGTAGTTGGTGGCAGACAGGCTCAAGTCCTTTATTGACTGGGTCATGGTGGAGTGTTCAGATGCTGAAGAGAAAGGCATTTTAGAAATACATTCCTAGGAGTGGGGGACAGCTAGGTCACTACATATATCAGAGACTCAACGCGATCTGTCTTCTGATCAGCTCCCAGGAGCCAAGGGGTCAGGGCGAAAGACAGTCAGTCACGAGGGCTTGGGTTTCAGTTTGACTCAGAGAGCGAGTGAAACAGAAAACTGCTGATAGCAAAGACCCTGGTGGAAGAGACCCCTGAATTTGTTATTTGGAGCAAAAGAAAACAAAATGTAACAGTTGCTTTCTCCCTTTTTCCTTGGGGAATGAAGTTGAGGTCAGCTGGGGGAAGAGCCCATGGAGTGGGCTTATTTCGGGGGTGAGTAGAGGACATGGGGCTTCAGTTCTAGCGGGTTTCCATATTGTATGTCTCAGGCTGCACTGCGATTTCATTTCTCATTTTAGAAATATAGAAATTGGTCTCCTTAAGTAAAACAGATATTAGTAGAGCTATAAGAAAGCCATTTCATGTTTACCAAGACAGTCTCTTGTGAGCAATCGAAAGCTTAATTATCAAGAAATAATTTCTAAATCCAAATGAAACTTGCAAAGTGTAAACACCAGGTTATTAAAAACCAAAACACATGTCTGCACATTAATATCAATGGTTGCTTCTTTTCCTCTTTTATGCAACACAATTAGATGTCTTCCTTTTGGCTTTAGCTTTGAGGGATGTGTAAGACAAGGAGAAGTCCTCTAGAGATGACACTTTGGCTGCAAAAATAAGCAACATTTAACATCTAAGTGTGAGATTTCTGGGTCAGTATGCCATTAATCCTACAGTTCCAGAATTGCAAATCTCTTTCACAGTCTGAAGCTCAACACAGGTTGATTTCAATGAAAATTCCCTTCTGACATTTCCCTCATGGCTGTACCCATACAATGCCCACATGTCTGTTTTCCTCCTTTTACAGGAAAACTAAATTGTTCTCCATATCAAATTTTCTTCCCCAATGGACTGGCTTGCCTCTCAGAATGAACCAAATCTCCTCTTTATTTCAGTAACCTGCTATAATTATTTTAATCTAATAAAGCACTAATAATTTAAAATCCTCTAGCAATTGTAGACATCATTCTCAAGGTAAAATTTTAGTTTTGTTTGCATTTTAAGAACATGTCCTCACAGTCTGGAAAAATAATTAACAAAAGCCAGACATCATCTTCCTTGCAATTTTTGCTTTCATGCCCTTAACAGCTTGTTGGGGGCAGACAGGATGCTTCATAGAAAGCGTTTTAGAATCCAGATTATGGCAAATCTCTTTATTTACCAGGATTGTAAGCTTGCTCTCCCCTCCCTCTGTCCTCCCCTCACCCTGCAATACTCCAAATGCCAAGTCCTTGGCATGAATTAATTAATTTAAAAATATTAATTAATTCTAATTTAAAAATATCTCATTGCTCCATCTCCATGTGCCCCATCATTGATTGGAGGCAGATGGCTGCATATTCACTAGTAGAATAGAAAAGAACTGGCATTGCATTATAAACCTGTCTGTTTGACTTTAAGTAATGGCAGAAAAGACAATGGATCAACAGTATTAATGGAGAACGAAGGGTAGACATTTAGTCTTTTAAAGAGAAGAACTCGTTTTCTTAATGCTCTGTGTGTGTGTGGGGGGGTGCGTTTTCAAGGTGTTTTTCAACAATGTTGATATTTACTCATTTTTTCTTTCATTTTTTTATTTAAAGTCTCACTTAGATGGGCAGCTGTGACTGGTGCCTGCTGATCCAGTGTCTGGTGTCTCGGTAACCTTGCCAGCTGCTGTGGATTATAGACTTGTTGAGCAAGAACTGTCCTTCGAAAATGGAAGGAAGGAAATGAATGCCATTTTGGCATATAGACTTGATCTGTGTCAATATGGTTCCTGTCTAGGATGGATGAAGGCAAATGTTAAAGACCTTGAATGAAGTCCATGGGGACAGAGATGGAGACATTGTTCCCATACTCCACTGTATATTACGGACTTCATTTAAATTGTGGAGAGTGCTCTCTTCTGTTACATTTGGCCAGGAGGGCCATCTGTCACTGGCTGTTTGCAATTTGGCATTTCCATCAGGTTCTACTGCTACTCCTAATTCTCAGTCACTGTGCTCTAGGGATCCCATTGCTAGAGACAGAGTTGGAAGCCGGGGGGGGGGGGGGCACAGAAACATTATTTTTTAAACATTTTAATTTAATTTATTTTTTTGGCTTTCAGAGGATTTTGAAATGTTCAGATTTTTTACTAACTTAAAAATATTTTACCTAAAAAGAAATTCTGATTCTGAATTTTCTTAAAAATTGAGACAATTGATGACCAAGAACCTGCCTTTTTGTCTTAGTACCATTTATTGAGTAATTACACAGCCCAGGATCTTTAAAAGTACACTGCATGCATTAATTTATTTAGTCCCAGAAACAGTGTGAAACACTAAGTGCTATTATTAGTCCCATTTACAGGAATAGAAACCAAGGCACAGACTGATTAAGTAGCTTACCCAAGATTTCACAGCCAGTGAGTGGCAAAGTCTGGCCTTTAATTCTGGATGCTGACTGTTGGGGTTATGCTTCTAACCACTGGCTGTGCCTTTTAGTTCCATGGGGCAGCATGTAGCTGAGGCTAAGGAATGGCTGTGTCTGGGGGCAGGGCACATACTTTCCAGGTTGGGCACTGTCATTGGGACCATTCCAGTTGTGTTATTTATTTAACCCACTATTTCTCCAAGGCAGATGTTCTGAGAGCTTGGATTCCATGCTTAGGGTATGCCACTGCCTGGTGGTTTTAGATTGAAGACTTATTCAAAACCCCATTTCTATGTAATGAAAGGTAATTCATTGCAACTGTTTCTTTGTATCCTTGTAACCACTTCTTGTTGTTTCCTTTATCTTTGCTGTGGGTTGTTCTTAATAGAGAGTTCTTTCATAATTATTGATTGTCAGGAAGCTAATAGCATTGTCTCATCTTGATGTAGTGTTTTTAAACAGGCCAGGGCCTGACCACATGGGCCAGTCTTTGGAATATTGACTTGTGGGTATGTGTTCTTGGTGGCATATGTGGCTGGGAATACAGCCACCCCTGGAACTTATGCTTTTGCAGTCTTCAAGTGCAGTTCTTTAGGGTTGTGATTTAACTTACCCATCCTTCTGAAACAGCTACTCCTTCTGGGAGTTGGGCTGATATTGTTTGTTTTGTAACAGATGCAAACAGTGATGACCTAAGGATACCTTTTGAATGGAGGAAGAAATCTTTCAGAGGCCATATTTGTCTATTGAAGAGTAGCACAGTTTGCTGACCACCCAACAGGGGGCAGTAAAGGTGGGCACTGGTGGTCTGACATTTTTAGGGAATCCCAGGTTCCACAGCATTTTTTTAAATAATTTTTTTTTGTTTTTTCACCAAATATGTAATTTGGAAATAGTAAGATAATTGCAGTACATCAACAGCATTCATTAATATCACCATGCACAGATATAAATAGGACCATTTATTTGAACTTATGCCAAGGATATGTGACAATACATATGTGACATCACTCAATTCTTGGAAAACTCCTAGGGGATATTATGCTCATTTTATAGATGGAGAGACTGAAACTTAGAGTCTATGTTTGATTTTGTGCCATCACTGGGTTCTTTACTTTTCTGTGCCATCTAATCCTGTGGTCCTTCATTCATATTGTGTAAATTTTGCAATTTATCCTCATTTCCTGAAACTCTCACAGACCTTTCTTTTATTTTTGTTGTCTTTGCTCCAGTGAGTGCCTCCAATCATTTTGATCAGAGAAGGCAAGGTAGCCTGTCCTTGGTGAGAAAAGGGTATGAGGAATTGAAGAGGTGGCATATAAGATGGAAAGCAATGGCTACAGAAGGAAGTTAATCTTTGAACAGAGATGGGCCATTGAAAAGAAAATACCACCAAAAAGAAAATAAAAGAAAAGAAAAAAAGGTGGAGTAAATTTAGGCAGCTGAGAGGGATTGTCATCGCTCAGTTTGTTGACTTCAAATCAGAGAACTTCAGATGGAAGGGTCAGCTGTGCATGAAGGAGAACAAGGAAAAAGAGGACAGATAAAACAAGAGATGCATTCTTCTCTATTAGTGTCAGGGAAAACCCACTGTTACAGACCAACCTGTTTTTTTTGTTTTCACCTTGGTCTTGACTTAAAAGGACAGTTGGAATCTGACGGCCAGCTTCATTGAGAGAGCAGATGGAACTTAACATGAACTTGCACAGCTGGATATACCTGTGAAATGGATGGGCATTGACTGACAGCACTCACCTTCACACCCCAAAGGGACTGATGGTCCCCAGGGGATTGGTTTAGCTGTTATTTTTTTATACTTATATGCAACCCATATGGCCTAGAAAAAGGTCAAAAATAAATATTGGTCTAATTTCTAAGAATGGATTAGAGAGTAATGCAATCATAGATGGAATCTATTTCCCCAGTGTCTTTCTGGAAATCAGAGTCATCAATCAGCACAGATTTGTAAAATCATTATGGAATTATAGCACTGAAAGAATCATTGTGTTTTAGATCATGATTAATTGCTAACATTTCAAATGAAGAGCTAATCGTTTGTAGGAGTTTATCCATCTGAGAACACTCAGATTTGGATCCTTTTTTGTAGACATTAATACATTGGGCTTGGGGCATTATGGCTGGTTGGTCCCAGGAAACTTGATTCTGAAATGGAGACTTGTGTGTATGAAGTATCTTGACAGTTTATGCACTCGGCATAAAGTGCTGCGAAGGAGGGAAGGAAGCAGTGGTGGACAGTCGCAGCAAAGGTCACAATCTACCCACAGTAGGACCTGGAGCAAGGATGGTTCTTCAGATGGTGCCTGGTAGAGGAAAAGTGTGTGGCCTTTCTACCCTTGTGTTTACCAGCCATTGGATGCAGCTCTGCTCAGTCAGGGACCATGGCCCAAGTGAGTATAAGGCAAGGATTTGGAGAGAGTGTTCTTAAGAGCTGTCACTTACTAACACTCCCAGCCATGAAGCCAGTGATTCTTTCTGTCATAAGTGTGGAGGTTTGTGGTTCTAGGCAGCCTACCACACCATCCACAGACTCCAAATTCAATGTTTGCAAGACAACAAAATAAGGAATACAGTTGCCTTCCATATGAATAGGAGGCCGCCACAAAGTTACCATCTGTAACAAGTACTATACCTTATGATTTAGAGGATACAAAATTTCAGTTAGATGGCCTATTGTACAACCAGGGATTATAGTTAATAATAACATGTTATATATTTGAACATGCTAGAGAGTACATTTTAAGTGTTGTTTACACACACACACACACACAGTATTCAAGGTAATAAATATATTAATTATCTTGATTTGGCTATTCCACTGTATACATATATTGAAACATTGTGTTGTATATCAAAAATACATAGTTCTATACATTAATAATAAATAAGGCTATACCTTAAAATAATGGTGTTGTATGAAAAAAATAAAAAGGGAAGTAAGATTCTTGTAGGCAAGAGGGGAAGAATTAGGGATTACCATCTTCCTCCAGTTTAGTTGTGACTCAAAGAGCAAATAAGGACAGGTGACAGAAGCACTTCTTTCTGCTTCAGTCCTTCTGAGGATGCCTGGTCTAAAAGAGAAGATGGTTTTAACCTTAGTGAGTAAAGTCAACTCTTGATTTCTATCTGGTGTGGTGAAATTAATGGGAGGGGTGAGAAAGTCCAGGAGATAAATACGAGGAAATCAGACCATAGCTATTATTGATATTTCTGGTGTCCAAAGCACCTGTTTTTGTATTCCAGCTGTATTTATATTCCACTATTATTTTCTGTGGAGTCCTTACCTGGGAGAAATGTGGGCAATGACTGGATGGCCCTTTCTGGAATATCCATTGTATTGTTCTATGATTCGAGAAGTCAGGCATTCTGTCAGCCTCTGGCCAACAGCGCTCTCGCATGTTGACATTTCTCTGCTCTATTTCATTGGTAAATATTAAGGTATGTTCAGAGATGAAAGAACACTTTTGTACCTAATCCAAGGCCTTGTAGATCATACTTCTATACGTTCTTTCACCTCATTTTCTCTTGTCACTTTAGTCTGCTTTCTGAGACCAGGTCACTAGTTACCGTTGTTTGTGTTTTTATTAGCACAATATAATTCAAGAGGCTCAGGTAGAGAAATAGAAGATAAAGCAAGCCAACCAAAGTTTCATTAAAATTTCTTTTATTTCCTTTCTTTACCAGTTTTTAATAATTGAAATCTGTTATTGTTTTGGCAGATGAATATTGTGCTTATTTCCAGTATTTGTATAATGATATTACTGATTATTTTCAATTGTATTTAGAAAATACATTTTGCACGTAGAATATAACTGTCAGCCAACTAAAAAACTCTAAAGGATTTGTTATTCACTGGAAAAAAATTGTTAACAAAAGTTTTAACCTTATGTCTTTTAGACCAGTGACTCTTCCCATAACACAAAACATGGCATTTTTAAAAATAAAAATATAAACCTATTACATTATGGAATGGCAGAAAGAAGTAAAAGACTGTCTCCTGCCATACGTAGTAGTGCACACTTGTAATTCCAGTGACTGTGGAAGTGGAGGTGGGAGGATTGCCAGCTCAAGGTCAACTCTGGCAACTAAGCAAGACCCTGTCTCAAAATAAAAAATAAAAACATAGGCTGGAAGTGTAAATCAGTGGTAGAATGTGCCTGAGTTCCATCCCCAGTATCACAGGTACCATGCACACACACAGTCTCCTACCAGATCCTCTTCTGAAATCCTGTTCTTGTTTTGTCTGCACTGTGAAACATTTTGCTATGCACATGTAAACATTGTAATCTCAATATGCAAATTGCATCTTCCAATAGACTACCCTAACAATTTGCCTTTCACTTAATGCTTTTATGTATATAAGCATGTGGCATAAATATGTGCATAAATATTTAAACATATATATTTTATATGTAGAACTTGTAACACCTAAAACATATATGTATGGGTATATTATAATTGATTCAAAGAGTTCGTGATTGACTTAATTAGTCCTTGATTTAAGTTATCACTGAGTCTTCATTATTATAATGATGTTGGGTAGAATATGGATGGAGAGGGGGTGGGGTGCATATGTTCCAAAGATAGCAGCAATAATTTAACTGCAAATTAGTGGTATGAACTAGAGACAGTGACCAACATGCATTACCAGATATCAGGGGTATTAGAAGGACTCAGGGCCCAAGAGCATGTGGGGTGAGGAAGAGGGAGGGAGTAGCACCATCTCACAGGTTGCTGGCTCAAGTAAATAGGGGGTGAGGTGAGTGCAGAAAACTAATTCAGGAGCAAAATGGCACCTTTGAAGAAGAAAGAGATAATGGATTTGGTCCAGTAGGCTGGGTTGGGATTTTTGTGTATGTGGGATAGGAGGTGGAGATGTTCATGTGAGAGGCTGGAATGTTGGTAGAATGGCAGTTATAATTGTAGAAGTAAATGAGCTCACTCAGACAAATCATGAAGGCTGGAAGAAAGAACTGGGCTGAGGGAAGGTTCCAGGGGAGCTCTGTGGCCATGAAGATGAGCAGAGGGAGGTGAGTCAGGATGTGTAGCATGCGGAGACATAAGGAGGAGAGTCAGAACAGAGCAGGTGTCCTGGAGTGGCTGCCAGTACCACATGATATAGAGAGAGTAAAAAATGTCCCTGTTGCAAAATGATCATTGGATTCATCAATTTTAAGGCAATTATTGGCCTTTCTCAGAGCAGGGTCAGCAAAACCGATGGCTTCTGTCACCATGTTGGTATAGATTCAGAAGTGGGTGGAGAGAAAATGAAAATAATTTTTTTTTAAAAATTAATTTTATTGGTGCATTATAATTGTACATAAAAGTGGGATGCATTATGTCATATTTGTACATGTGCATGTAACCTACATTTCAACTGCCCTCCCCCCAAATCTGAGCCTTAGTGACGGATCCTTGTCTCTTCTGACTGAGCAAGGGATACCCACCCTCTACTCCAGGGAAGCTCCTTGGTCATGATGAAGTTGTGTTATTGCTCTTGCTCTGATGCTTGGCCACAAGAAGCCCAGAATTCCTTCAGGGAGAAGTCAGTCTCAGCCTGGCCAAAGTGCCCTCTCACTGAGACGGGAGCTTGAGCTGGCCCTACCAACAGGAAACAGGACATTCAGAAATGAAGTAAGTCTTTTCCTCACTGGAAAAGTCCCTTGGGGAGTCCTTAGTTCCCAGAGTTGCATGTACTCGTAGAGACCAATGTCATGAGAAAGGCCATTTCTGTGGAATGTGCCCAACCTAGCAGAACCATCCAGAACTCCCTTGGCCGGGTCTATTCCCAGCAGCTGCCTTACCCATCATAATGTGTGTCACCCACACATTATGTTTGCTTTCTCCCCAATAGTTCCAGGCAGAGATTGAGAGGAAACTTTTGAGACTTTTTGATTGGGGGAGTTCATCCACAGCTATGCCAGGATCTTCTAAAAATGACAGCCCTCAATGTTTTTTAGCAACTTCATGTCACCCTCACAGTCTTAAGGGTCTGCTACTTTTTATTAATAGTAAAGTATCAATTGATCACCATATTAATAATAATAACATAGTTATTAATTGTCTTAAGTTGGGATTCCTAGAAGCATAGTCTGAGGCAGGATTCCAGTTCAAATAATTTTTTTGAGAGTGTATTTTTTAGGAAGACTTGTGAAGGTATGGGGAATCCGTGCATGGAATGGAGAACATTGAGCAAGCAATCAGCTTTAGAAGAAGTCTGTGCATTTCTCCTCTCAAGGAAACAAAGCTTTTCTCTGAGCACCATTATCAGTCAGACATGGGCTACCAATGGGAGGGAACAGCTGTTAGTGATTAACTGTCAACACAGCAGTTAAGGGAGGAGCGCTCCAGCCTGGAAAGGGGACCCAGGCCGAGCACCAATGGCATCTCCTGATGCTTCATCCCCTACGTGCCTTCCACGTGGCAGGCTCACTCTCATGTACCTCAGTCATTTGGTTATGACCACAACTCTGTAAGGTAGATGCTATCACTTTCCCTATTTTATTCATAAGGAAATTGAGACTCAAAGGGGGAAATGTGCACACCTAGAAAGAAGCTGGCTCAGAGGTCTTTCTAGATTCAATGCTTCCTGGGATTTGTTCTGTTTCCCCAAACAACCTGGTGAGTATAGTGCCGATGCTACCCATTCCTTATAGTGTATGGACCTCTGTGCCGAGTGCAACCCACTTTGGTGTCTAATTTGAAGTCCAGTTACACATGACTTCAGGACACTCAAGGAGGACTGGTCTTGCTGGTCATGCCATAGGGTCATATATCACCTATACAATTGCCTTCCGGAATCATGAAACCCAGGGTTGGTAAAGACGTTGTCTCAAAGGAACCTGGAGTCTCTAGGTGCACCTGTAATAGTTGCCTCCACTAATTCAAGCAAATAGTTCTCTTCCCTAAACCTCTGAAAGTCAATGGGCCAAAGAGTGTAAATCTTGAATGTCAACTCTCATCTACTGAGAGTGAGGAGGATTCTCAGTCACTCTCCAGGATGTCCAGGAAAGAATCTAAATTGATTATCATTGACTGCAAAGGAAGAAGGAAAGAGGAATGATTGACATTTGTCTTACATCTGCCATATTTCATGGTATCAGGATGGGCTGAGTCGTGCTGTTGGTGAATGATACAGAAATCTCAGTGACGGCGACAAGATAAGTTTATTATCGGCTCACACCATGGTTCCACTGCAGGTCTGTAGATGGTTCCACTCACTGTCGTTGTTCAGAGACTTTATGTGACAAACTAGCCACTCTCTTTTCTTTTAATGCCTCTTATTTTTTATTAGTATTTATTTTTTATTAGCAAAGAAAAATAATTTGAACTTGCTTATTTAGCCATTTGCATTTTTGTGTTTTGTTCTTCCATGTTTTGATTGGTGCATAATAATTGTATATAATGGTGGGATTTGTTGTTAACTATTCATAGAACATATAACATAATTTGTCCAATATCATTCCCCAGTATTTCCCTTTTCCCTCTTCTCCCTCCCTCCGTCCCTTGACTCTATTGCTCTCCCTTCAAATTTCATGAGATATCCCCCTCACTTTTCTTTTCCTTTTTCCTGTCTACCTTCCACATTTGAGAGAAAACATATGACACTTGACCTCAGAAGAGTTTGGCTTATTTTGCTTAACCTGATGTTCTTGAGTTTCATCCATTTTTCTATAAATGATATATCATTTTTCTTTATGATTGAATAAAACTCCACTGTGCATATATACCACATTTTCTTTAGCCATTCACTCATTGATGGGCACCTGGACTTGTTCCGTAGTTTGTCTATTTTGAACCATGCTACTATAAACATGGGTATGCATGTACCACTATAGTAGAATGAGTTTCATTCTTTAGGATAAATCCTGAGGAGTGGTATGGCTGGATCATATGGTGGTTCCATGACCCATCTTTTGAGGAACCTCCATACTGATTTCCATAGAGGTTGTACTAATTTACAATCCCATCAAGAGTGGAGAAGTGTTCGTTTTTCTCCACAACCTCTCTAGCATTTATTTGTTTGTATTCCTGATGGCTGCCATTCTGATGGGTGTGAGATGAAATCTCAGGGTAGTTTTGATTTGCATGTTTCTAATTGCTAATGATGGTGAACATTTTTTCATATATTTGTTGACTATTTGTATTTCTTCTTTTGAAAAGTATCTGTTTATTTCAGTTGCCACCTATTAATTGGGTTAAAGTATTTTAGTTTTTATATATTCTAGATATTAATCCTCTGTCAGAAGAGTAGTTGGCAAAGATTTTTTTTCCCATTCTGGAGATTCTCTCTTCACATTCTTAATTGTTTCCTTTGCTGTGCAGAAGCTTTTATATTTGATGCCATTCCATTTATTAACTCTTGACATAATTTCCTGAGCTTTGGGGATCCTATTGAGAGAGTTGTTTCCGGTGCCTGTGTGTTGGCGTATTGACCCTATGTTTTCTTCTAGGAGTTACATAATTTCTTATCTAATTCCTACGTCTTTGATTTGTTTTGAGTTGATTTTCATGCAGGGTGAGAAATAAGGGTCTAGTCTCATTGTCTACATACAGATAAACAGTTTTTCCAGCTCCATTTGTTAAAAAGGACACTTTCTCCAATGTATGTTTTTGACTCCTTTGTCGAGGACCAGGTGACTATCTCTGTGTGTTTGTCTCTGTGTCTTCTACTCTGTATCATTAGTTTATGTGTCTGTTTTTAGGCCAGCACCATGCAGTTTTTGTTACTATAGCTCTGTAGTATAATTTGAAGTCAGGTAATGTCTCTAGGGTTGCTTTTTTGACCAGTCACTATCTTAAGCAGGCTTTTGTTGCCACACCAGTAGGGAAAAGAGCTCTAGGGAGATCCTCACATGGAGGTTAAATGTCACCCCATCTCATAACCTATTGGCCCAAACTAGCCACGTACTCCCATCTGGCTACAAGAGAGAATGAAATGTCATACCACCATATTTTCAGAACAGGAAGGGGAGGGGAGATCCAGAAACATTTGGTAAACAGCATAAATACATAACCCTGTTCCACTTCTCTGGTCACCTCATATTTGATACACTCTGTTCCCCACATACAAAATACACTCAGCTCTTTCTGAAGGGAGATACACAAAAGTCTCATCCAGTCATGGCATCAGGTTCAGAATCCAGGATCTCAGTGTGCTGTGCAGAAGTTCCTAGGTATTGTCCAGATATAGATCCCAATGACAGTGGAATCATACACATGTTCTGCAGCTCTTCCCGTCCGCTCCATCCTAAGCCCACACACTGCCATTTGGAACAGAGATAGATCAGGCCCTGCAGACACTCCCATCTGTAAATGGACCACTGGAAGACTTACAAGTCACCGTGTTCTTTTCTTTTCAGATGCGGGGAGTTCTCTTTACCCAGTTTGGACTTAAACTCCTGGGCTGAGCCATCCCTTTTCAGAAATCCTGATGGGCAGACATTAGAGGGCCCCTGCACTATAGATAAGGACATTTCCTTGATTAGATCCTGATCTGGCTCCTTGAGAGGGCTTCTCCAGTCCGTTCCCCACCACCCACCCCAGAGCCCTTCATTCTACTTTCTAGAAAGTCATTTTCCACCGTACCAACTTGCTGTTGCTCCTTTAGCAACACCCTCTATTTTCTGCTCACCAAAAGTTAGAGTTTAGGGTTTCTTTTAAGTCTTGAACAGGACTGAGGGTATAGCTCTGTGATCGAATTCTTGCCTAACATACTCAAGGTCCTGGGTTTGATCCCTGGAATTGGGTTCAGGGGTGGAAATCTGAACAGTTAAGAATTTCATAAGTAAAGTCTGTGGTTTCCTTGATATTACATCTCTTAAAAATCTCTGCTAGTGATAGTCTAATGCCAGCAGCCTCATATTCCAACAGCCATCACCTCAGCACTTCAGAAGCAAGCCCCTGTCTCATTACTGTGGGAACTTTGAGCCCAGGCTTATGGCAGAGAACCACATCCTTGCATTTGTTTTTCCTAAGCTATTTTTTAAATGAAAGAATAAACTGGATGCCACATGAATCCATGCAGGGGATTCAGCAATAGAGAGGATGATCAGGCCCTGGAATTGCTTTTGCCCATGAAGCTAAAGTGGTTTTATTGCAAGAAGCATCTATCTTATCTCGGGCTGTTTGAGATTGAGAAGCAGTAGCGTCTTCCAATTCTGTGTTTTTGCACTTGTAGAATCTCCTTTTCCCTCTAGAAGGTAATAGAAACATTGGAGATGAAAACTGTGCCATTAGTCAGTGTCTCTGAGCAACTAAGAAGACAGAGCCGGCCTGGGACCTGTGATGAGCATTCAGCACCAATGAGCAATAAACCTTGTGTTCCAGGCCACCGGGAGGCTGCAGTTGTGTGAAGTGCAAACAATTGCCTGGCAAATTTATCTTCTGTGGGGACTTTTCAGCTTAGATGTTTCCTCCCTGGTGCAGCCTCATTTGAAAACAAAATAAAATGCTTCTTTTGTACCAGTAGCAAATGATGCCTATGAAAATGATATGTGTTTAATTGTCCCTACTGCAAATTGGTGCAACCACTATGGAAAGCAGTATGGAGATTCCTCAGAAAACATGGAATGGAACTACTGTTGGACCCAGCTCTCCCACTCCTCGTTTTTTTCCCAAAGGACTTAAAATCAGCATACTACAGTGACGCAGCCACACCAAAGTTTATAGAGCTCAACTCACAATAGCTAAACTATGGGACCAACCTAAGTGCCCTTCAACAGATGAGTAGATAAAATATATACACAATGGAATATCACTCGGCCTTAAATAAGAATGAAATTATGGCATTTGAAGGTAAATGGATGGAGCTGGAGAATATCACGCTAAGTAAAATAAGCCAATCCTCAAAAACCAAAGGCTGAATATTTTTCTCTGATCTAGTTTCAAATTTTTGTTGCTTTCGTCTCTTCTTCCTTCCAATCTCTGATTTGTTTTATCTTTTAGTCAGTATCTCTTCATTGTCTTTATTTAGAGGCCTGCTTAAGGGCATGGAGGTGAAAGCAATAGTCAATGGCAAAGAGGATATGTTCACCTTCCTCTCTTCAGTGCGGAGTCCAAGAATAGCTATTTGATTTTAAAGAATGAATACGTCACAGAATCTCACTTAGTTTGAAAAATGTAGGCTAAACACCTCCTATGAAAAAAATCAAACTTTCTTCAATAAAAGACTCTTGAGTGTTGGAAACGATGTAGTTTTTCCTTTTAGAAAAAAACACAAGATGAGTGTGAGGCTTCAACCACCTCAGAAACCTTTGACTTTGTGCTTCCATTTTACCCAGAGAGACAACCACAGCTCGTCCCTCCCAGCCTCCCATTTCCCTTGAATTAGAGACTTCTGAGTCCATTTCCTTTTGCCTTTTAATTTTAGCCTTTTAATATTTTCCAATAAGTGCTTTCAACTGGGCAGAATACATGTCATGCTTTCTTCATTATTATTGGTCCATCAATAAATATACAAAAACCAGAGGAAGGATATGCTCTGAAAAATCCAAGTAGCAACAGCAATGATCATTGTACCAACATGAACAATGGGCCAGTCTTTGCTAAATCCACACCGAGGACTTACAACAAGACACACCTAGGACAAAATCAAATGAACCTGTTATTCTTGTTCTTAAGGATATTTCATTCTTCCAGAGAAGTTGGATATTTCCTCTCTTCTACTGCTCTGCTGTGACATCATTGAGTGAATGTCAACACAAAACTGATTCTTGATGTTATGGGTTTCAATGCAAAACCTTTTGAGAGGTTCTGCTGGAAGAATACAAGTTGACAGGCTAGAACCTGCAAAATGTGGACTTGGAGGTGTCTTTTGCCTCATTTGATTTTTCACCCAGAGCTAATTTAAGGAAAGCCCTTAGGAGACATAAAAGATTGACAATTGCAGGGAAAATTATGCCTTAAGTTCTTGGGTTGCTTTGTGATATAGTTAAATGGTAGCCCCTTACTTTTGTAACAAGGGCCCAGTTTAATGACTTAGTCCAGGCCACCTGGCATGTCATTGGTAGGAATGACATGTGGTCAAATTATGCTTTCAGAGTCATGGCCATTATGTCAAATCATTTCCTACCCCACCTATTTGTTGGAAAATGTCTAGAATGGGCAGGAAATCATCTGTAGCTGTGAGACTTGACTCTCCAATGTGCCCCCAAAAGAATCTGGGGGACAGGTGGAGCCTGGCAGGGCCCTCTTAAAGCTGATCCCAGAGTGGCTTGTTAAAGAGCCTGAGGGAGCCTGTCTGGGTGTGTGGAAGAGCCAAGAAATCCTTTAGAAAAAAGGGGAATTTTTAATACTAGTGGAAATAACAACCCAGAGAAACCTTATGTCGATTTGCTTTCAACTTGAAAAGGAAAATAAAAAAAGAAAACCAGGCATCTGAACATGCAAGTAGCCAAAAACATTCACAGAAGGAGAGAAAGGAGTTTTCATTTTTAAGATTGTAGCCAGAGCAGAGGGAGAAGGTCAGAGCGGGTAGGAAGAGCAACGGTCGGGAAGGAGTGGAAAGTTTGCATCTCTCCTTTAAATACATCCTTCCTGTCAACTCTTTGTACAAACCAGTCCTCATTTTTATGTAGGGAATTTTTTTCCCTCTTCTTCTCCTATTTTTGACTTGAAAAACATTGCCTGTGAAGCACAGCAGTTCAGGCAATGAGCGACTTTTCTGGAAGCCTAAAAAAGGAGAACCCTTACTTGAGAGCATCAACCTTATCGGTTATGAGTAGCCCTTGGAAGTTCCAGGACCAATGGCACATACTGAATGATGAAGAAGTGCCCCAAAGGACTTGCCAAGTTTGAAAAACACAGGACAGAGGATAAAGCCATTATTCTCTTGTTTAGCCATAAACCTGCTTTTCTGGTGATAAGATTCCAGTCGTGGGAAACCCTATAAACTTTTGAGGGATTCCCCAGGAACTTAACTCATCCTAGTCAGAAAATGCATGGAGGGGCAGACAAACAAACATGCCATAAAATAGTGGAATAAGATCTATACCACATATCCCCCTCACCAACCTATGCCAATCAGTTGGCCACTGACCATACTTTTTCGTTTATAATCATGAGAGGTCAAAAGGCATTATGATATGTTTTTTTGGAAATCACCACTATGAAATGGGACCCCACAAATGGCAGATGATAAAATGGAATATGATTTCTTAAAGCCCTTCAAGGGTACAGAAAAGTGGCCATTAAAACCCAAAAGCGGCTGAAGCTCTTCTGCTCACAATTCTGACTCCAGAATCTGAGACAAAGCTTCTGAACAGCCCCAGAAATCAAACAGTGCTGCCTTCCTTGATCTGTGAGGTTTGGCTGAGGGATCCTGAGTGGGAGTCCAGGGACTCTGTGATGAGTTTAAGGAGGACCATTCTCAGACTATCCCAATGAGCTCTAGAGACCCAGGTGTTGCTGGTTTTAGAGACAGAAGGATCACAGCACAAAGGGTTAAAATGGAAGAAGTACAGATATTTATTATGTATCAGCTGAAACCCTTTTATGCCTCTGACAAAGTAACCTAAAAAAAATCATACTGATCAAAGGACTGCCAGGCTTTAATATTTCAAAAACACAGATAAATAGCTTACTACAGATAAATAGCTTCACCCTTTGGGTGTCTCCCAGAAGCATCTGAAAAATTTCCAGGGGGGTCTGTTTGTTAAAAGGGATGTATAACTAGTATACCCCAAACCCCTAACCTCACTGGAGAACAATGCCCAGGGAAGGGCTGCCGGAGGGACAATATGGGCCCATTCAGATTTTCTCCCAGGGACCAATCCCTCTTAACCCCTGGGAATGTCCTTAGCTGGTGACTGTTAGCTGGGAGATAGGGTATGGAGAAGGTTGGGAATCAGACACATGTATTTGTGGTCTTTGTTAGAAGCCATCTTTAGCACACCCCTGCAGGGTTGAAGGCCTCTAGCGGGGAACTGGAACTGTCAGATTCTTGTGGATTATTAACTGAGTCCTAATGTCAGAAAGCAATGCTGTTTTTATAAATTTTGAACCTGACTTTTAAAAACAAAACAAAACAACAACAACAAAAAAAAAACACAAAAAAACACAAAAAAGTAGAAAATTTTATGCTAAAAAAAGTCCCCAATAAAACAATCAGTAGCACATTGCATCTGTGAAGTGTCCCAGCTCCCTGTAATGGTTATATTTCAAACTGTGGTTTCTTTTCAAGTTAATGGTGTAGATGTTACACCCCCATCTTCATGTCCACATTCTGCAGGTTCTGTGTCTCATCGGCTGTCATAAATTGGTCTGGGGTCTCCGATGACTCCTTGTTCAACAAAAGCACCATTTTCTGAGACTTGCTGGCTTCCCCGTTGAGTCCACTTGGCTTTCTGTCATCCATGGTCCCATTGCCATTGTTGATCACCAGCTTTTTCTTCTGCCCAAACCTAATCATTTGTAAAAAACATCGAGAGAAAGGGTAAAATGAGCATGGGTTCCTGGCCTTTTGACTAAGATAAAGTGGAGACAGGGTCAAATGACTCAATCACCATCTTCATGACCATCATCACTGTTCAGTCATGACCATGACCATCATCACAGTTTATAATGATCTAAAAGCACTGAGCTTGATACCTTATCTACTTTATCTTATCAATTCTTAACAACCAGCATTTCTCAAAGTGAGGTCCCTGGACCAACAGCAAAAGCATCATTTTGGAACTTGTTAGAAATGGAAATTCTCAGTGAATCAGAGAACTCTAGGATTGGGGCCCAGGACCTGAGGTATAACAGTCTGTGGGGGCTTCTGATGCACAGAAGGATTCACATTGGAGAATCCATGATCACCACTCTGGGAACCCAGTGCTATTATTATCATCCTGTCACAGAAAGAATTGGAGATCTGAATATTTAGTATTTTTCCCAAAATATTCAACAAGCGGTAAAAGAGTCAGGATTCAAACCCTGGTCGGTCTGACTCCCAAGCTCTAATTCTTCTCCCACCACACCATGCAATGGGACACTGCAGCAGTTCCTGAAGACTCAGGTGAACTGTCAACATGACGATTGTAAATCACTCTGATTTGTGTATTCAAGAAAGTTGCACCACTTCCTCTCCCCATCAACATTTCGTTGGCTTTGTCAGTGTTATTACTGCTTGCACAGAGAAGAATAAAACAACATTGTTCTAGAAATAGAGGCCATATTTTTGATTTTCCTAACATTGGTTCACTCACGTATAACCCTGAGTAGAAGATAAATTATTCGCTGTTACTTTAAGGTTTCTTCATAACCTTACTTAAGACTCAAATGCAGAAGAAGGTTTTCTACAAATGAGCATGAGACTGTCCTGCTATTGTCATAGCGTTGCCTCACCCTCCCGACCTGGTGCAGGGCTTCCTCTTTCCTGTAACGTGATCACAGCTACACACAGAGCAGTTAGAAAATGGTGATTAACGGAAGCAAAGTTGCACAGTTTCACAACTACCAGGAGGGCGGGGAAGAGGAGAGAAGGACTAGCATTTGTTAAATACTTTCTGAACTCCAGACTCTTTGCAAATAATTATCCATGACCCTTATAATAGTCCCACAAAGCAGCAATCGTCCCCATTACACAGCAGTGGAAACTGGGGCCCAGAGAAGTTTAATAACTTTCTTGAGGTCACCTAAGGGATAAGACTGACAAAGTCAATATTCAGATCTAGACTTTTATGACCAAAAGCCCAGCCCTGCTTGGCTCTTATCAGTGCTGCCAACCATCTGTATATTTGGAAACAGTATGAAGTCGGAATTGTTCTCTTTGCCGCTGGATATTTGAGTTATAGAGACAAAGCCTCTATTATTCATGATCACAGGCCATTCCCTGTAGGACTGCCAAGGCTATAAACTTTAATCTCTTGTTTGGGGAAATAGAAATTATACCTCCTCCACAGGAGGTGGATCTTATATCCTCTGGCATGAGGCTTGGTGAAGGGTGGAGGGAAAGATGCTTTAACTACGGAGCACATTTACGAGGACAGGAAATGTGGATAAAGCCCACAGAGTAGGGTGCATGGTCAAGAGCAGGGTTTGGGAGGCTGGGCTGTGAGACCATGCACCTGTGTGACCTGGGGCTATTCAACCTCTCTGAGCTTCAGTTTTGGGTACTTGTGAAATGAGGCAATTGAGAGTTATCAGCCTCACATGAGAATGGAGAGACCTTGACATAGATCCTGGTACTCAATAAAAGAGTCTATTATGGATATTATTTATTGCTTTTATGAACAATGTGGGTTGAGGACACTAAGCACTTAGACGGGTATCCGGAATACAGGAAGCGATCAAGAAGTGGCTGGCTGTAATTGCTGGCATAATGAGAGCCATGTGAAATGGACTAGACTGATTTCCTCTGGCTGCCTCCTCCTACCATGTTTTGTGTACTATTAAAAGGGTTTAAAGGGCTACAACTAGACTGCCACTTGCATGATTCTAAATTCTCAGGTGTTCTTTGGAGGAAAGTTGCCTAATTAAAGTAATTTCTATTTGCCTGCCGGTGGATGGGTGAGCAGGGAAATGAAGTGGCAAAGTGCTTTGTAAGCATAAAAACCAAAAATCTGTCTCTGCACGCAGGGGAGGGGACCAACGTTATTAATCTAAATGAAGCTGATATTGGAAGTAAATAGCACTTGACCTTAGAACACAGGAATACTACACTTGACCTCTGGCTGGCTCCTCTCCTCTTTGGATTTATATAACTCCACTATCTGTCTGAGCTCTTGGAGGAGGGTAAGATGATTCTTGTTAATAACTCAGTCCAATATTGAGTGATCTAGGTGCTTAATAAATAGTTTCAAAAGATAAGGGCTAAATTTTCCATTTTCCTTAGTTATAGGAATGAAGGAAGAACAGCAGCTGAAGAGACCTTAGGAATCATCCAGCTCAACTCCTTTTTATGTAAACTGGACACTGAGTCTAGAGGTCACGGGTATTGTCTAGAGTCACATTGCCAGAGTCACAGCTTAGACCTTATGACTCCCAAGGCTGGGGATCCTTGCTGACTTGTGTTTTGCCTTTGTCTTCTCTCATGGAAATGTCCCGCTGTGACCGAGCACAGTGACCACCAGATGAAGGGCTCACCAGGAGGGGGCAGGGCAGGCTGGATGGGCTTTAAAATCCAGGTAACAAACTTTTAGGACATGGTGGAATTTATCTCAAAAGAGTTCTTCGGCAACTAACTTAACTGATTCACATCTCTTCTACCTGAAAATCTTTAAAAGATATTTAGGAATTTATTTCGCGTTGTTTAAGAACTGTACTATCTAACACAGTAGCCACCAGTCACAGGTGGCTATGTAAGTGTCAACTGAATTTAAATGAAAATGAGTAAAGTTTAAAATTATTATTTTATTTTTGGGAGGTACTGAGGATTGAACTCAGGGGCACTCGACAGGGTCTCACTGAGTTGCTTAGCACCTGGCTTTTGCTGAGGCTGGCTTTGAACTCACGATCCTCCTGCCTCAGTCGCCTGAGCCACTGGGATTAAAATTCACTACTTTGGTGGAACTAGCCATGTTTTAAGTGCTCATGAGCCACAGGTGGCTAGTGGCTATGGACAAACAGTACAGATGCAGCACGTGTCCATCACTCAGAAAGTGTTATTGAACAGCACTGTTGTAGACAGCAGGATCCCAGCAAGCTAGACAGTGGAAACAGACCGGGAAGACATTTCTAAATCACAGAGATTTATGGAGGGGACCTACCAAGAAGAGGGTGGGTAACTGCCTTCTGGGTTCACAGAAAATATGATTATTCCCATAAGAGCAGAGACCTGCGGAGGTCTTTTCTGCACAATCAGCCTAGAAATGTCCTTAAATCCCTCCTGTCTTGGAAAGTCTTCTCTGACAATGTCCTCGGTCTTTTTCCCCTCTTCAGACACATTGGAAAAATTCTTTAAGGGAAAGATGCCTGCAGGCTGCTTCTCTTGGACTTCATCCAATATCTCCCACCCCAATTGACTCCTGAAATGGTGTGCTCTTAGTGGGGGTGAATCAAGTCCATTTCCCCTTGGGGAGCTGTCATTCATCGAGGCTGGTCTCCTAAAGAACATCAATGAAAGCAATTTTGGAAGATGGCGGGGAGTGGGGAAAATTGAAGAAGTCATGGAACACCCTATGTCAGTGTCAAACAGAGTACTTTGTCATGGTCAATCCTGCACGTTAACATCAGCCACTAGCATCTTTCCTCTTTCAACCATAATCCCTATACAATGGCTGGCACTGATGGTGTTCTCCACAAATAAGAAGTGACTCAAATCTGACAGGCTTATACAGCCACTAAAACTCAAGATTCTTCTATGGAAGGAACAGCACTCTTCATTTTTTCTCTTCCTTCTCACCAGTGCTGATGGTCACGGGAGCCACCCAAAAGATATTTGCTGAGCTGGTCACGGTGGCACACACCTGTAATCTCAGCAGCTCAGGATGCTGGGCAGGAGGATCGAGAGTTCAAAGCCAGACTCAGCAACTTAGCAAGGCCCTAAGCAACTCAGCGAAACTTTGTCTCTAAATAAAATATAAAAAAGGGCTGGGGATGTGTAGCTCAGTGAGAAAGTGCCCCTGGGTTCAATGCCCGGTACCAAAATAAAATTAAAAAAGATGCTTGCTGAATGAATAAGTCTGTTTTGAGGTCCTATTTTCAACCAAACTTTCTTTGATGAAAATAGAATTCTGCATCACTCTTCAGTGTTAACACCCAAAGCAGAAAGGCCCCAGCCTTCTAACAGGATTAGAAATGGGCTGTTGGCTTTAGGAATGCAGTAAACATTCGGGGCCTGTGCAGCCGTTAACCATCCTTTAGCTGAGTGGCAAATCTGTTTTCAATTATCAAATCGGGACACAGTAATTTATGGCATCCACGCAGCTACTTTCCCAGTGAGATACTTGCTCTGCTGGGTTCTGTGTGTCCCTGTTTGCCTGTTGCTATGGTGACTGCTGGTCTTGGGAGGAGGGGACCCAGGACCATGAGGCCCTGTCCTCTCTGTTGCTGCTGACAAGACAGGGAGCTAACTCTCCAAGATGTACAGACCCAGCTGCTCTTGGGGACAGCTGAGCTGCTTCTCGGAGGGCTCCCCACGTCGACAGCATGCAGGCCAAGGTCTCCTTGGTGACATGTGCAAAACTTATGGACTGTATATGTGAGCATTAGGGGTACATTCTAGGGCCTGGGACAAAAGGACTATTTTCAAACAATGGGAAATTCATATTTAATTGAGCAACAGTAATCCAAGGGAAGACAAGGAAGCTGGGGGGGAAGTATAAAGATTTTTTTTTAATGGTTTCCCCAAGTCACATTATTTAGATTCATCTTTTTAAAAAATCCCTTTTTATTAATAGGAGCACATAGGTTTTTTAGACCCCTGGTTCTTGTTCTTTGTGTGACAATTTTTTTTTTTTATGCTCTCAAAGGTATAGCGAGCAACACAGCTATTGACTTTAATATAGTACTTTTTTTTTTCTTTTTGGTGCTGTGGATTGAACCCAGGGGCACCAAAATATACTACTTTTATTAACTTGTACCAGTATAAATTTGGTACTATTGATTTCCTCAGATAATTGGAGACTACAAAGGTTATGCACAACATGATATTAGTTGTTTATTGTTTTCTAAAAGTGAACAACCAAGAGTCTATAATTCCTCTCTAGGGCTTCTCCCAAACTAAGGGGCATTTTCTGGCCTGTGAGATGATTCAGAGGCACAATACAGGCAGCCCTACATGAAAATAAGATTCTCTTACTTTAGAAGCAATCCCGGGGGACATCTACGAACGGTTTAATGTTACAAAGGTTTCATAATGAGTCTTTAAAGAGTCTTGGGCAGAAAATTTCCACTTATATAAAAGTACAACTTTATTTTAAAGTCTGTCTGGTTAATGCTCATTTCCTCTGTTGCGAGAATTATTACTGTCATTCTGTTCACCCTGGGTAGCGTTGTTTCTGGTCCAGCTTGTGGCTTAACTATGTGTATGTGCCATGCAAATAATCTTCAAACTGCTAAGCCCTGGTTGAGGTAAGAAGACAGGGGGGCCTCTAAGGACAGGCAAAGAGAACACTTGTCCATTCTCTCTAGGTCTTCTCTATCTTTATCCACTGGAGTGCTCTGTCTTTACCCACTCTCCTAAGGAAAGTTCTTTATTGTTCCATAGATCTCAATGTTAGCAAGTTTTCCTAGGCTATAACCTGAATTCTTGTAACTGCAGCTTCCAGAAAATAGAAAACATTATTACAAAAAAAAAAAAAAAAACACAATCCACACAAAACCCTTCAGGCAAGGGTTCTGGAAGGTTCCATGGGCCTCAGGCTAAAGATCCCTAAATCTTTCCATATTTTATGGCTCCTCAAAGCACTTAATAAATGTTTATTTAACAAATCAATGAGTGAATCTATACTTCGTTGTGCATTCCCTATGAGCTATTTCATAACTTTTATGAGAGAGAGTCTTCATTGGGTTTAACTCTGCAAAAATTAAGAACCATGAGATTCAACCACCATTTAAAAGTGGGGGTCCAACTAATCACAAATGCCTCCTTTCTCTAAAGAATGGGACAGGAGGGTTTCTTAAACTGTGCCATGCCCACCAAGCCCTGGGATCTTGTTAAAGCCCAAACTGTAAAACAGGTGGGATTGAGATTCTGCATTTCTAACAAGCTCCCAGGAAGCCAAGGCTGCTGGTCACAGGAACTACACTCCAAGCAGCAAGGACATAAAGCCTCAGTTTAAATGATGCCTCCCCCAAGTCGCAGGCCCCAAGGAGCAGCCTCTTAACTTCTCCGACTGTTGACAGCAATGCAGACTACAAGAATCAAAGCCAGGGCCAAGAGGGAGGCAAAGATGATGAGCCACTCTGGTGTGAAGGAACCAAAGGACACGCGTGAGCTTTGGAAATGTACTTTGTAAAACCAAAAATCCAGTTTAAAAATCAACCTGTTTCAAGTAAGAACCACAGTCAGCACCGAGAGCCCTCCAACCAAAAGGTCCAGCCACCAGGCACGTCATTGTAAAATAAGAATTTTTTTGTACTGCTGTCCAACAGGCCTCCTGAATGAATCTTTAATCATCAGTCAGCATTTTCAAGTCCTACCATGAGAAATCTCTTTCCAAAAAACACCTAGGGTGACTTGTTGAGACTTGTAGATGCCTTTGGTGCAGTATTATTAAATAGGTTAAAGGAAATTTATGCTTCTTTTGAAAGAAACATTCTAAACAAAATGAAGATCACATTCTAGTGAGTGTGGCAAAGGACCCTGCTAAGGAGGTAGAAAGTGGGTGAATCTGTGTACACGTAATGAAGGTCATTTGGCTCCATTTGCAAGAGTTTTCAAAATATTCATGCTTTCAATCCCATAGTTATACTTCCTGGAACTTATAGAATCTCAAAATTAGCTGTAAAGATGCACTTTACTGTGCTGTTTCTAATATTAAAAGTTGGGAACAACCCAATATCCAATGGTAGGGGATTGGTTAAATAAATTAGGATATATCCATTGTATATATCTAAAAAGAAAATAGTAAACTATGTGAAAAAGCTGTGGTCAACCACCAGGAATGGTTGACCAGACTGCACATACCATACAGTTCTATTTTTGTACATAAATTACATTGAAAGACAACAGGAAGAATACAGATGAAAATAGTAACCATGGAGCTTCTGAATGGTGAGATATTTTCATCCATTTGTTAAGTTATATTTTTGAAAACCTCTTTGATACTATGTATGACTGTGCCCTATTGAAATACTATACACTTGTTTTAAGATCAGTCTTTGATAGGATTAAGATAGGACTTGGAAAGTGGAAGTTTTATATGTTTGCAATGAACCAGGGTTTGAGAAAGAAGAAAGATGTAAAGTCATTCATTGTCCACTTTCTTGAGAAGTCTTGGTTTCCTCCTATTTCCTGCTGGGTATCACCTTTGGCTCATCTTAAGCAGTGGGGAGGCTGACGGGAGTGTACTATTTCTCCAGCCTACCCTGCACCTTGGCCCTGGTCTCCAGTCCTGAGATGTTCCACATTCACTCTCACTTGAGCTGGGAAGATGCCTACTGCCAATCACAGTTCCTGCATTTCCCTTCTCCTTCCCTTTCCTCCCTGGCAGCCCATCCCCTCTCTCCAGAGGCTCTGCCTTCAAGTGTGCTCAGACAAGCTGAGGCAGAGGAGCCAGGCATACACCACATTCTTCTCTTTCCCCATGAGTGGCTCAGTTTGGAGCCCTCCAAAGAGGGGAGAATTAAAAGGGTAATTTACTATGCTGGGAGAGCCCTTCCTTTCTGTAATCACCCTTTACCAATGGTCAGTTCTGATCCTGAGCCAAATAAAGAACTGGCTTCAGATGTCTCAAATCTTGACATTCTTAAAAGTCAGTGTTCACCCCCCTCACTACTTGCACATGGAATATTTTCTGAAAAGTTTTTTTTTTTTTTTTGGACTGGATCAGTGGATTGACCCTCATGAAAAAAGTAATGAAGGGAAAAGATATTTTTTCTCCACTCAACACAGATGGTCTTTATGTCTCCTCCTTATTTGCAATGCAAAAAAAATCCAGCCCAAGAAATAAAGGGGACAGTGGGTGGTAATAGGAAGGTCCTAGGAGAGCTCAGGTAATCACTCATTTGTGAAGAAAACTTTAGTAAATAACATAGCACTTCTCTGAGACAGGCCAGGGGATCTGAATGTGAGCTCAGCCCACCTAGGTGACCCAGGGGACCAAGGAAACAAGAGTGTTCCATCCTTTTCTTCCAAGAAGCATGGTACTCTCATTCATTCTTAAACTTTCAAAGAGAAGCCATCAGGTTCAGGGGACCTTAATTTAGGAGAATGGGCATTTGATTGGGTTTCTTCTTCTTCCTGGAACATTCTGAGAAACTTTCTTTGAATTTTTTTTTTGCTTCACAGTTTGAAACTCACCTGGAATGTGGGGTTTCCTTATAGGCCCACAAGTCATGGTTGCCCCACCTTCTTGACTCCCACTTGAATGTCCTATGGGGAAAAGCAACAAGATCTCTTAGCTCAAGTTTGGAATGCACAACCAGGAGTTCTTTCCAGAGCAACACGTGGGGCCAAGTTCCAAGGTCTGCATCACTAAGAAACTATTTATAGATTGAAGCCACAGACATTTATGGTGTTATATAAAAAACATTGCAAGACAATCCACCCCCCTCAAGAGTTCCATGCAATTAAGGGGAAGGCTCAGAAACGTTATTTTGTGTCAAGGAACGTGAAAATTCTTAGAAGCTGTGTGGTGCAGTGGTTAAGGCTTTGGGATCTAGCTGGGCAGCCTTGGATTCCAGTCCTACATCTGCCTCTTGCTAACAATGTGGGCTGGGTCAAATTACCCTCCTTAAGTCTTGGTTTTCTCACTTATGAAATGGGCATGATAATAATAGAATCTACTTAATCATCATTTCACAGAGACTTAAAGAACTATGCAGTCATGGTAGTTGTGTGTAATTATTAATCTCTATGTTTAATTTAGGACCTTGCTCCTCCAAGTTTGGCCCCTAGGCTGGCAGCATAGCCATCACTTGGGAGCTCACCAGGAATGCAGAATGTCAGGCCTTCCTACAAACCTACCGAAGCAGAGTCTTCATTTTAACAAGATCTCTAGGGGATGCAATGGTCAGTTCTGGTCCTGAGCCAAATAAAGAATTGGCTTCAGATGTCTCAAATCTTGACACTCTTAAAAGTCAGATGTCCACCCCTCTCACTGCTTACACATGTAATGTCCAAACTGAATCTAAAGATCACCTCTAATATCATCACAGAAGCCAAAACAAACACCAAATAATAAGGATTTGGGAGCAATGACCTTTTCTGTCAATGAAAAATCACCCTAGTAGATTCCTTACCCATGTATTGGTGGAACATACCTTTGTTGGAAAAAATGAACATTTTCTACTACTAAATATTGTAATAATAAGGAAATGATCCCAAAGTCCCAAATGGGAGGGAAGCATTTGCAAGACATACAATCCACAAGTCAAAACAATAGGTGGCTTATCAAAATGAGAACTGTATCATATTAAAATTAAAACAACAACAACAACCAAACCCCTGTAAGACACCTTGCTAAGAGACTTACCTAAATTAAAGCTTCATGAATTTTGTGTGTTTGTTTTTGCCTTTTGATGCTTCCTAAACTACCTGAGAGCAAAACTTGAAATGTCCTACTACAATGAGCTTTTTTCTCTAGCAAATGGGAACCTGCCATAGTCTACCGAAGGCCACTGGGGAGAGAAAACTCAGATGTTTAGCCAGTCAGCAGATTTAGACAGCAGGGGACTGCTGTCTTAGCTTTTCTTAGAGAGCCAGACTTTGGAATCTGCAGAACAGACCCTGAAATCTTGATTACAATGATTATTTGGGGTAGGAAGACTCCTGTTTATATAATTCGATGTTTTTGTTAAAACTCATAATAGAGCAAATTCTTACCAGATGTCTTACTGTTTCAACATACTCCAGCCCATTTTTGACAATGGCCTTTTACTCCACAAACCTCAAAAGTGTCCAAAGCACTTACCCTAAGTGCCTGCCAGGGTCCTTGGTCATTGGCAGGTCTTCACCTGCACAAGTCGTGGGATAGTGGCCATCTAAGTTGGAGATCTTTGGCCTTGGAAACCACCTAAGGTACAGTCACTCTCTCTGGTCATTTTTTTTTTCTGACTCACAGCAGCCTTTGATATTTGAAAGGGAGACCATTAATAGATGATAATCTCTTTATTTTGATTTTCCAAAAAGTGCTCCCAGCAAGGAAAGATCTGGGTGTGTACACAACAACATGAAACCTCCTGTTTGAACAATAGACACCTGCACAGGAGCCAAAAAAAAAAGACCAGCTCCCGCCCACCAGATTCTCACTTTAGGCAAAAGCTGAAGAGGATGGACAAGAGACAGCAGGCTCTCCTGAGCTAGAGAGGTCCACAAATCCATCAAGGTTGGGACTGGCAGGGAGAGCAAGTTCTGCAAAGAGGGGCACCGGGCACCCTTGTTGGGAGGTGAGACCCAACCTGAGACATGGGCAGAGAGCCTTCATTTGGCTTCAGCTGTGAGAAAGGCAGTGGAGGAGAGAGATTCTCAAACTTTGACTTCTACACAAACCACCTGGAGGGTGTTAAAATGCAAATGCTAATCCAATCTGTCTGCATTGGCCAGAGATGCTGCATTTCTAGCCAGCTCCTCAGTGGTGTCTCTGCTGCGGGTCCAAGGACCACATTTCAGAGTAGCTGGAGTCTTTTGGTTTCAAAGAGCAGGACTTTTAATAATAACTCCCTACTGTTTCCAAAATACTTGCACATTCCTGACACCTTGTGCTCCTCATAAAAACTCTAGGGGGTAACCGAGGCTGGTTGGTCTGCTCTGCTCTTTACTAATAAGGATCTGAGGCTGGGAAAGGTCAAGGGCCCTACCCAAGAAACCTTCAACTTCTGTCTCTACTTCAGAAGTATTTCAAATGAGCCCTACATTCCCATGCTCTTCCATAAAGGGTTATCATCAAAGCCACCATGTAACTATCCATTTTCAGATTGGCTTTAAATCTGTAGGCAATCCTTGCCCCAACTTGGGCATGAAGGGGAGGATGATAATTTACATGGATTAACTGGTTTGTGTGAGGTCACCTGGATTTGCAGTGCTAACGGGGAACCACAGTAGGCAGCAATGGCAGAGCCTCTCACTAGCCCCAGCATGAGAGATCAGCTGCCCCATGTCAAACTTTTGCTGCCGGAAGTACTGTTTTCAGGGATGAGATCTGAGAGCAAACAGGAATCTATTTAATAATGTGTGCCTGGCAGTAACTATGGTCGTAATGGATTGCTTTCTCTAGATTGTGCTTATGAGAGGCAGTGCATCTCTGGGTTTTACACCTGACTCTGTCACTCAATGGACATGCCAATTTGGCCAGGTTACTTACTTACCTTCGTTTCCTCATCTGGAACATGGGAATAAAAAATGGTCCTTATATACGACAGGGTTTGCAGTCTAATTAAATGAATCAATATTAGATGAACTTTGAATTTGATAATTACTGATAATTATTGCCCTATAGAAATTGAAGAAATAGCAGTCGCATATGGTATAATCTCTGAAGTGTTTTGAACAACGCTGCTAACACTCAGTAAACTCTTAAATGCTAGCCATTGTATCATGTGACTTTAAATCAATGCCCTGTGACAAATTATCGAAAATTTATTAGTTAGGAAACTGAATCTCCAACCCTTTGTGTATCTTTCTTGGTTAATGTGTAGAGGAACTGGGATCAGGATATTCCTCTTTCAGACTCACACTCTTAGTCATTCTGGCAGATGGCAAATGTTAACAAGCAGCCCTGGTTGAATTCTCTCTGATCCTTTCAGATGGAAGACTTGCCTCCAGAGCAGTAGTTCTCAAAGTGTGGTCCCTGTCCCAGAAGCATCAGCATTACCAGGGAATTTATTAGAAGTACAAATACTTGGGCTGCATCCCAGACCTACTGAATCAGAAACTTTCAGGGTGGGGCCCGAGCAATGTGACTTCATTCACCCTCCCCACGATTGTAATGCATGCTAAAAATGTGTGAACAACTTCTCTGGAGACACTGACTCACACTTCATTGGTAATCTTCAGGTTCAATGATTATAACAGTAAATGACTACAGCAGTTTCAAACTCACCAGCCGATCCAGATCCATGTGTGGTATGGGACCTCCCACCTGCGTCTTGGTCTCCTGTCATGGGCAATGATGGAAGGTCAGTATGGAGTACTTGCATTTTCATACAACCCGTCACTTTTTGGCTTTAAATCTGTAGGCGATCCTTGCCCCAACATTGCAAATCCCAGAATTAAGGGAGCTGATGTAGCATAGGTCCTCATGGATGACCCTAGGAGATGTGCTTTTGGTAGAAATCCAAGAATGGTGGCAAAGAACTCTCCCACAAAAATACGATGCCCTCACAGGTCTGAGGTTGGAACTGGACATTGTGTATTTTAAATAAAGACAGTAAAAATTGGATTATGAGACTTCTGATCACTGTGTACTCTGGATCAGGGCATGGAACACTTAAAGAGATTTCTTGAAGGCAGGAAATGAGTTAAAATTAAAAAATCTTGTGATGGAATGATTTAAAGATTCAAAAAGAAAAGTCAACCACCTATTTAGGGGAAAGGGGGTAAAAAAAAGTGAAAAAAGAAATTGTGAGATGATAACATGTGAACAATGTGTATCCAGGTATTAGAATTATTTCTTAATGATTTTCCAAAAATCAAGTCTATATTTTCAATACCAATAGTTGATATAATCCCATCTTCTCAAACATCCATTACTATGAAGCTTAATCTTAGACCAACTCAAGAATTGTTAAAATCTGTATCTACAGGTCGAATCCCGGATTTAGCCTATGGTAATTCACTGTCTTCTCCACCCCACAACAACACCACATTTCAAAAAAAAAATACTAATCATACTAGAATCTTGTTTTTTAAAAAATCACAACATGGTTTCATAAAGTGGCTGTAGTCATCCATTGAGAAGGTACCTGGAAAGAAAACAGTAACCTGATCATCTTCATTTCCCTGATGAGGAAAGGTGATCACCCTCATAATTATATTAGAGAGATTGCTTTGCTCCTTGGTTGATGGTTAGAATAACAGACGGCAGCACTTGCTGAAATGCCCCATTGTAATCCCAGATACCAAAAGCACCACCACTATCACCAAAACCATCACCAGCACTGCCACCACGGTTTTGAATGTGTTAGTTCCTAGCCATAAACATAGAGACTGAGAAAAATGTATGGGCAGAAATACACTTGGATGAGTGTTTGAATGAAAACCAAGGATGGGAATCAGACTATTCACTAATCATTTACTCCACGGGGAACCATGAAAAGTCTGTCCTTATGGTTACACTTGTACACTCCACAGAAGGGATTAGTACCTGGAAATACAGATTGTATAGAAGGCCTTTTATCACCAAGGTTTTGTAAACCTTATAAGATACTGTAACTATTAAAATTGCTGTTTAAAATTTAAATCCATTAGGTTGCACAACAGGTCTTATTTTGCCAAGAGAAACTAAGCAGTACTATTTTTTTTTGTACTAGGGATTATACTCAGGGGCACTCAACCACTGAGCCACATCCCCAGCCCTATTTTGTATTTTATTTAGAGACAGGGTCTCACTGAGTTGCTTAGTGCCTCGCTTTTGCCAAGGCTGACTTTGAATTCATGATCCTCCTATTTCGGCCTCCAGAGCTGCTGAGATTACAGGGGTACTCCCCGCTGGCAGTACTCATAACATTCACGTCTCCAGAAGAAATCCAACAATGGTTCTTGGAGTTTTTAGCAAGAAAGAATAGAACCATGCTAAATGGAAAAACAAAAAAAAACAAGAAATGTGAGGGGGCTCTGTCCTGCCAATATTGCTGAGGTCAGTATTTTTTAAACTATTTTCTTTGAAATCCTGGCGTGGGCAGCCCAAAAGACAGGCCAAACAAGTGACCTTCTAGAATTTCTTTTCCTACATCAGGCATAGCATCACACAGCCACCTGTTTTATGTATTAGGTTTCATATTTTTTTTCTTCTTTTGGGAGGAAGGGTTGTGGAGGGAGGGTCTCTGTTATTAAAAAAAAGTATATTTAAATTCACTAATTTTTAATGTGTTAATGAGCCGTAAGAAGTACTCAAATGGCTGATACTAGGAAGAGGGAATTTGTTTTTAGTTTCCTAGCTAGAGTGAATGTTTTCTAGTTCCCCCCTTTTTACTGTGAATTTCTTAATGCACAGTGAGAAACAAACAAAAGAATAATTAGAGAACTGCTTATTTGAGAAGAAGAGTCTCATTCCAAGTGCATATCAGACTTAATTGAATAAGTCATTTCTATGCCATTACAATAAAAGAAGTGGTTTCTATTCATTAATAGTATATTGGATCATGAAGCTTTTAGTGCATCATAACTAGAAGAGATTAGCCACCAGCCCATCACCAAAGGTAAAATTGATCAATCCATCACCAATAAAAGATAATAAAGGAAATTACTCACACGTTTGGGTAAACTATACTAAATAGGCAGCATATATTAGTTGAATCAAATGAAATTGCCAATATTCAATTATTTCCACAAAACCATTAATTTCATATGGTTCAACTTGATAGATCACCAGATGAAGAAGAAGACAAAGAAAGAAATCTCACCATAACAACCAAGTCACACACACACACACAAAAAAAAAAATGGAAAGTGCACTGGCAAATGGAAGCATTATTTTTATCCTAAATAAACCTGAGTTTACTGATGGTAGAGTTGATGTTCCAGGATGAAAGTTACAAAGTTGCCTAATCACAGCCTATGCAGAAAATAGCCCTTTAATAGGAAAAAAGTGCATGTGATTTCTCTCTGTAAAGAAAGCAAACCAGATAACAAGTGGCCAAATTACCTGGTAAAGAGCCATCAACATTAGAGGTGAAATCTCCAACAGGAACTTCAGTAACTCCAAAGACCCCAGGCTGAGCAGGGGTCACTGGGATGCGGGTCCTGTTTTCCCTTGTGTCTGGGTAGTGGGAGGTTTTACCTTCCAATTAGGTAGTTGAGTCTTCAGGAGGATTTCCACCTCTTCTTCCACCTCTGCCATCATTCCTATCTGTGTGGAGGTGGAATCGATGAAAACCCCACATGGGTAAGATCACCACCCTCCACGTGCTTCTTTTCAGAGCATGCGATTGCTACAAAAGCCTTCCTCTTGTTATCCAAGAACAAAAGCAAAAGACAGGGAAGTTGGTCACACTCTTGAACAAAACTGATATTTCTCAATAGATGCCACCTGGAAGGCACTCAACAGAAGTGATTCTAATACCCAGAAGAAGCATTTGTTGAAACATCTGCCTGAGCTGTTAAGGTAAGGCTTAGGCCGAGACAGCTGTGGCCTTGAAGTCAGCTCAGGTACTAGACAATTTTGCGCTCTTTCTCAGTGGAATCCACCTTCAAAGATCTAGAAGGAACACCGCATTGAAAAGCAAAGTGTGAAAGATAAAATTATGCTGCCTGCAAGTGAAATAGAAAATGCAAGGTTTCAAAGACCTAAGGCTACTAACTTAACTCTTCCTTCCCTTTCCAGGAGGGCACTGCTTCTTGGTCACCAGCACCACAGAGTTGCATTCCAGAGGTCAAATGGCAAAATAATGTTGTTAATGTAAAGAACGTAAAGTGATAGAATCAGACTTTTACAGCAATCGCAAATAGTAAGGAAGCAATACATTGTTTTTAAACCAAGTCACCAACTCTAGAGCTTGAGAAGTATGGCCTTAGAGATTAAGCAACACAGTTTACATTTAATGTACAATGGCTTCTAAGAGGTCTACAGAGCAGAAAATGCAGAGACCACCACCAGATGCACCTTTTGATCAAAAGAAGCAGTGTAGCAACAGCCAGCTGAGGTCCCTCCACCAAAGACATTGAAAAAAGCACCCTTAAAATAGTGATTTATATCAATAGCTGAAGCCAGCTGAGCTTTATAATCCTTACTGCTAGATGTGATAGTAGAAACGGTTGTTTGCTCTATATCTTCTTCCAGTTCTCCATGTGACGTAGAGAAGCTCTGGGAATGACTGTGCTGTTTCAATGAGGGATGAAGCCAGTGTTATTTTGAACCGTAATACAAGCCCTCTGAGATCTGCTAACAGGAAGAATCTATGCACAGGTATGAGGACGAGATGTGCCACACCGCATGGAGAAATATGCAGAAGAATTCCATTTTGTCTCTACCTTCTTCCCCTTTGTCTCTGGGTACAGTCCATCAAGGTCAAGTGCCAAGGTGAAGCCTGAACCAGAACTCTCCACCCACCATGGATCAGCCCAGTTCCCACTACAGCATGGCACCCAGACCCTCAAGAAAACCAGAGAACACAGAGACATGGAAAAGGAATATTTAAATTTTAGTGTTTCTATCAGTAGTCAAAAGCATCTAATTGAGGGTCAACAAACATGACTGTAGGAAAAAAATAACACTGTGTAGGATACCTGTAACCACAGAAGAGAAAAGATCCCATTTAGGATGACCTGCTTGAGTAACTCAAATCAAATTTATACAAGGAAATACATAACTCCCTTCTAAAAACCATTAAGTGAAAGATACCATTTCATTCTATTATTGTTTTTTTGATCTCGTCTGTGGACAGGGATTCTCATCACTGCACCAAGAAAATGGTTCCCTGGGCAAACACAGGACCCTCAGTGTTCTGAGGTTGAACCATTGCCCATAACTGAAATCACTTTGAGTGTTTTGAATTTATTTCATTTGCATTCTTCTAGGAAAGGTACTGACCTTTGAGTTGCAGGTGCAAGCACTCCATAAAACACACCCATCAGCCGTGACCACCACCAAATAAACATTACCAAAAGACAGACATCCAATAAATCCCAAACCCAACATCAGAACAAAAGCCAGAAGAAACATAAAATGGAAATACAAGCTCTTCATTGGCAGAAGCCAGTTCATAGGCTTATTTACCAGCTCCTTTGATGCTTCACACTGTGCTATTTATATAGCCGACAATCAAACACATGCTTGCGGATCTTCTGCTGGGTCTCAAGGGCTCATATAAAAGACTCTCCCCATTATGAGTAGCAAGCAGTAAAATGAGACCCTCTCAATTCTGGATTTCCTTCATATTCTGCCAAGAAATTATGAATGACTTCAGCCTGATCTCTAGGATTTGCCTGTACATATGGTGAAAAATAAGGCTACTTGAAGTTTAGTGCTGCTTCCTACCGAATGCTTAGTGATAAAAAAGGGGGCAATTGGCAAATGTTCCTTTCTTTTGTCCAGGTCCTCGGGGGACCCTGCCACCTTTGTCAATTGTCCACAATGTGCCTTGCCCTCCTCTGTGGATTAAAGTGATTCCCCGCCTCTCTCTGACGATCTGGTTCCCCAAAATGTCTTTTCACAACCATGAAAGCAATCTGTCTGCCTCTACTGAAGCAAGGCTGGGAGTTCAAGGAGGTGGTCAGTTAAAACAAAGAGAAACCTCTGTCCTCTCTGAGGTCTTGGGTGTCCCTAATATGAGTACTTAGAATGCATTTGGACATCCATTTTTATCTTCTTCCTTCCTTTCTGATCTTTCCTTTCTCCTTTGTTCTTTCTTCCTCCCTTTCTCTCCTTCCTTCTTATTTTCCCTCTTTCTTCCTCTTTTCCTTCCTTCCTTTATTCCCCCCTGCCTTCAGAAAGTCATTGAATCTGGAAGTCACCAAGAATGAAGGTAACGCCAGGTTTCAACGACCCACAAGAAATATAGACAATGAAAATAGCATAACACCCCGGGGTGAGCAGAGCCACGTAGCAAAAACAAAAAAACAAAAAATGCACGATTCCACCACCAAACACTGCATCTTGACCAACATGGGAAAGAGCCGAAGCAGGAAGAGAGGTCAACCAACAAGGCTGAGTGTCATCATCCTTACGAGTTGTCACTGAAATAGGTCCTGTCCCGTTGACGTCTTCCACCAAATCTGTGTTTGGATCGGCAGGAGGCTGAAGCATTGTACTATGACTGGAGTCCACATCTGAAGGAATTAAATCAGTGTTCTTGCTTTATTTCCTAAACCACCGCTTAAGGGTCATTTATGTTCTGTAGCCAAGTTCGTTTTATATTTGAAACCGGTTGGAGGAAAGAAAGCACATAACTGATTTCAGAGCTCCAGAGTGGAGACAATTGTTTCTCAGAATGTCACAAGAAGTAACCAGCTTTCACTGGAGGGTGGGGTGGTCTCAAAATCGTGATTTTGATTTGTTTTTGCTGAGTCTAGAAAGATGCTACATGAGCACAGGACGGGACTCCCAAGCCTTGCAGAGGCAGAAACATAACCCATGTTAGTCCCATTCCGTGCCCATGGCCTTTCTTAGACATGCAGAATCACCTCCCACCTAGTAGGCAAAATGACTTTTTAACACCCTTCTTCCCTCATTGAGTCCTTTTTTGTTTCACATAGTGAACATGTAAATAAAACTGAAAAAAACAAAACAAAACAATCATTATATAATACTACCTAGGCAGAGGCCACAGAAAGTAGCAGGGACAAGAAACAAGAAGCAGTGTATGTCACCGAGTCCCTCCCCAAGAAGCACAAATACGAGGTATCTTTGAAGTTTACTCTCTATAGTGATGAGTGGTGCAGAGACTTAGCACTAAAGTGTTTGAGATCCTATTTTTAATAGTTATCACAGGTCTATTCTGCTGAAGAAACAAATCCTGAGTGAAAGAGAGGCCAAAGGTTGAGTCAATCCACCCACACTATTGCCTCTGGGGAAATGTAATCAGTTCCAAATAGCTCCAGAGGAGAGTGCTGAAATACTGGGCTCCCACATCTGCAGGGAAGTCTTCACAATCTAAAAGAAAAGATCATCGAGATCTTTGCAGGATAGAAATGTATGGCGGACTCTACTCTCTCAGATTTCAAAGAAGAGGAAAGGCCAACTAACTCAAATTAAAATTACTAGTAGATATTCTGCCAGAAAAAAGCCACTCTTGTTCATTTTCATTTTATTCATAGACTCCTTCAAGAGGTAGTATGCTACTCCTCAGTTGAAGCCAGCTGTATTGTCCTTACCTGCTCACCATGTAATGGGATCCCTTTCTCTGCCTCAGTTTGAAGACCCTTTAGTTTGATTCTGAGGATCTCTTACTTCCTTTGTTTTCTGTTGGATGTCATCAGAGCCCCCAGGAGCCATGTTGAACTAAAATGTGTGCAGAGGCTGCATGAGGCACTACAGGAATTCAACGCAATGGCCCCAACCTAGCCATTCAACTCTTCTTCCCTATGACAAGGGATCCACCAATCTGACATAGTTGTTTCTTGGTTTTTCTTCCTTTGTGGTCTTCCTTATGTGAATCTCCTTTTGTTAAAAGAAAATATTTTACTTCCTTTCTCTAACTACCCAAGTTTTTTTTTCCCATTTCCCCCAAAACAGATCCTATCCATCTTCCTCTAATGCTCTCTGGAGTGTGTGGGATGCTCTGAATTTATTGAGCAATTACTGTTGGCAATAGTGATTTCACATCTCTTTCTGCTTCACATTGCTAGGTCTATTTTGATGCTAAATGCTTTCTTTTGCCAGCTAATTTTGTTTCTTAAAGAGCATGGGCTATGGATTATTCAACTTATTTACTATTGATAAAAGAGGAGCACTACATACTATCGATTCTTGAAGTTTCTCCAAAGCAAACTGTCACCTGTTATGATGAAGAGAAATTCCTTTATACAAGTTGATAGGATCAATTCACAATATTCTAATCTTGCAGAACGATAACTACTGTCTTTTTCTCTCTCTTTTTGAATTGCTCATAGGTAAATAAGAAAGAAGGGTATCTAAGAAGTCAGGAATTCCATCTCATTTAAAAGTTGTTCACCCATTAAATTCATGAACTTTCACCAAAAGCCAAGAAGAGTCTAAATTTCAAATCACAAAATACCATATTATCTCTAAATGTGACAAGAATAATCAAGTTTTCTGAGCCTTTTAGTTACTTTTTTGGTATAACTACTCATCAACTCTTTAACCTCTCTGATTTTTCTGCCAAAGACAAGTTATTTCTTAGACTGCAATGGAAATAGTCACTGACTCCATAACCTTGTTCATTTGAAAACCTTGGGTTAGAAGTAAATAGAAGAGGGCTGGGATTGTGGCTCAGCGGTAGAGTGCTCGCCTAACCCGTGCGGGGCCCTGGGTTCGATCCTCAGCACCACTATTTTAAATAAATAAATAAAAGTATTGTATCCAACTACAACTAAAACTTAAAAAAAAAAGTAAATGGAAGAGCAATCTTGGAACTAACCCCTCCACATGGGAAAAGACTTCCATTTTCACAATATATAAGTAATAATCTTTTAATGCTCTTGCAAAATTATTTATTCTAATATCAGGACTTCATATTTGGATGAATGTGTCTATTTCTCCTACCAAGAAAACTGAGTTCTGAAGAAATTTCAAGTTCCCAGGGAAAGTAGATTGGCCTAAAAACCAGGACACATTGCTAAGAGAAATAACTGCATGATTTTAAAAACATAATATATTCATTAATGATGGTGGAATGTGACGATCATTATTATCTAAAGTACAGGTTTGAAGACATGAATTGGTGTGAATATACTATGTATACAACCAGAGATACGAAAAATTGTGCTCTATTTGTGTAACAAGAATTGTAATGCACTCTGCTGCTACATATATATATATATATATATATATATATATATATATATATATATATATATATAAATTTCAAATATTCAGAGACTATTACCCGTGGTTCTTTCTGTCTGATGACCTCATCCCATTGGATGTGAGATTGGGTCAAATAATCAGTCCAGAAATCGTCCTCTTGACCCTGTGTTGTCATTCTTTGATCTGGATGGCCGTCGTGGGCTGAAGCTTCTATGACCATGCAGTTCAAGCAATTGTCAAAGTGTTAATTGACATTTGTCCAGGGACACACTGATATTTTTCAAAAGATTCTCTAGACCAAACATTACAACTCTCTTTCTAGTACACAGGGCAAAGAGATTTCATATACAGAATGTTTTAGCAGGTTTGGGTTCATTCATGCTCATTTTCTTGGCAACTGGCATGTGAACTAGAGGACACAAAGTATTAAAAATTTCTGCAGTGGAAGTGGATACAGAATGAGTTATAGGCATCAAGGGAAGATGAAGAAACAGCTCTTGATCTGTGCTGTGTCAATCCCCTTAAGGGGAAAGTACAAGTACCCAAGTGCATGATGTCATGCAGAGAAAACCACATTCCAGTGAAATACACAAAAGATTGTTAGTGATCTAGAGAAGGAATCAGGTAGATAACAGATTGCCACGGGCTAAGCATGAAAGTCAATACCATTCATCACCAAAGCATGAATGGAATCTATTAGAAACAACCTTTTAATAATGGGACTCATGGCACAAATGACATATAAAAATGTGCCTTATGCCTCTGCCTCATTCTTCACCTATGGAGAAGGACAGATTAAAAAAAGCTCACAACAGTATCTCCCCAGCAACAACCTAACCACATAGCCAGTCACTGAATCCCTTGCTCTACTAGGAATTCATTCAAAAGTTGCCATGCACTGGAAAGATATTTTGCATTATATTCTATATTGCAAATGGAAACATGGGACTATTTCCCACTGGTAGCAAGTAAGAATGTGAAATTCACATTCTTTACAAAGCAGGATGTATTTCAATACTTCAGTCACACAGACCAAAGAGTCATGCACAAGAGCTTGCAGAACTAAGTGATTTGGCATCACTTAGAGAGAATGAAATGACTTGAGTCCAATTTCTACAGTCCCACGATTCAAGAATTAGAGGAGGTGACTTGGTTATAAATATGAGGAAAGCAATTGTACACTCAAGGAGAAATCACCAAACAGATATGCACAAAAGCCCAGATGATGTCAGGTAGGTGTCATTTTTCTCATAATATCAGGTTCTGCTTCTTTTTACTCTAGAGTTCTAACAACATTCTTTCTCAGAAGCCTAGTATTTCACACGGCCATATTATAAAGATGGGCCCACATTAGAGAGTAGATTTTTTTACAAAAGGAAGCATTTTATAAGCTTAGTGTCTCTCTTATAATCTCACTAGGGGATGCCCAAAGCAAGATCTGAAAGTGACATTCTCGAGGAAATATTCCCTGTGTTTCCTTTGTGTGCTCGTAGCTATTCCTGTTCAGGTGATTTTTAGGAGCCTTTAGGGTTTGCCTCTGTGTTCACCACAACATGACTTTTTCAGAAACCTAACAGGACCTTTTCTTCATTATTCTTTTGTCCCATGTCCTCAGTGCTCAGTATTTAATTCAAAAGGAAGTTCCCACTCAAGGTTGCTTATTAAACCATCCATTACCAATTGTCCCTGCTGTTGAATGAGATTCTTCTCTTGATGTTTGGTGATATCCACCATGCCATCCATTCCCAAACCACTGTTCTCTCTGGGTGGCTGTTTCTTCTGTTGTACTACTAGAAGTTTCCCAGGCTGTGAGAAGATGTCAATTGTGAGCCGTTGTGGTCCCATTTCCTCATCAATAGCTCTTATACTTTAAGGGCACAGACTCATGAGGAGAGACAGTAGAAAAGGAAGACAATGAGGAGATACACCACTAATATTCAGAAAGGAATATTAGAAATGAAATGGCCCCATCCTTTAATTCTTCAGCTGAGAAAACTAGGAACCAAAGAAATTTTAATTGGTTCAAAATCATGTGGCTGGATTGGTGCAAAGTTAAGACCAGGCCATAGCCTGTGAATTTCCAGTACTATTCTTATCTTACTGTGGTGAGTGGCCTCACATATCCTGCCTAAGAGAACTGTTCAAAGAATAAACTCTTTGCTGACTTTGGAGGAAGAGTATAACAACTTGTGACATAAGTATAGTCGGACAACTCACATGGGTCACGTTCCCTATAGCACACTCAACAAAAATGTACCAGCAATGGCTTTACCCATTGTGAAAGCTGTTACAATGTCTAGGGTGTTACAACACTGACCTATAACATGGTTACAACCCTATGGCAATGTCCCCAAACCACTACCTTCTGACATTAGGCTCATTAATTTCAGGTCTCTTAGGATGTGCTCTGCTTCAGTACAAAATGTTTAGAATAATTTCTAAGATACACTATTAGAGCCCAAAGGGGACTATAGACTTCCTCTCTCTTCCTTTTCCTATTAGAACACTTCTTTGTTAACCCAGCTCACAATCATTATGTTTATATCAAATATATTGGGCTAAGAAATCACATGTGGGCCTGCCTGTTGGACATATTCAGTACAATGTGCAGGACTTATTGAACAGTGTCCTAAATTTTTCTTTGGTTGTCTGGGATCCCTCAGATGAGTGATTCCCAAAAGCTCCTTTAGCTTCTAAGTCACTGTTTAGTACCTGTTCCCTACAGGGGTATTCAAGGTTGTGAGAGTGATAGTTGAACCACAGTTTCAAAAATGCTACAAACTGTTATCTAAAAAAAAAAGCTTACTTTATTCCAAATAAGGTAGGCATCTCTCAGAGCTACAAATCTGAAAGAAGAGAACATACTTTTTTTACTTTTTCTCTTTTTGTTTTCATCCTATTTTGATAGTCAAGCGGTGAGCCTGGAGATTATTTTAGAAAACCTGAGGTGTTTGTGCATAAGGAGAATGACAGTGACAGTATCAAAGTGTCCCTCAAGTTCCCCTGGGTTTGGAAACAGAAAAAGAGCAGTTGTAGAATTCAAATGCAGACCATGTATATTACTGACTTTTCTCCAAGAGTTCAAGGGATGCCATTTTATAACAGAGGAAGAGAACATGAAACAGAAAGTGGGTTTATCATACATCCTCACAGAAAGAAGAATTCCAAAGATCCTTCTGTTTGTCAAACTTTCCTTCCAGATCCTCCACTAAGCACTCAAAGAACGCACTCTTCAGCATACATTTCCATAAACCCACACAAATCACCCATATGGGACCTCTGGGAATCTTTAACACAGAATTCTCTCAGATATAGAATTTATCTCAGATAAACGTTTTGGCCTTTCGTGCAACCTGACAAGTTAGCATTTTTCTTCCAGTTTCTAAAAATTGTGTGCAGATTTGGCCCCTTTTCAGCCTCTGCAGAGATTAGGACTGTTCATAGACACAGAGTGTGGCCAGTGTCTAAAAATTGTCTTCCCTAGCCCCCGGAATGTCTTTACTCACTCCCGTAACCAAGAGCTGCCGACCGCCATCCTTACTTGTGCTTGTTGAATGTGGGGCCTCCTCTACATCCTGATGCTCATGGTGAATGAGAGGAGGCTGTGGTTCCTGGGTCCGGTTTTCTCCATGAACACTGGGGCCATTTCTGTCTACATCTGTTATGGTGAGGTTATACATGCTGTGATTTTTTTTTTTTTATCAATCAACTTTTATTGGTTTTCTTCTTCCATTTATGTACATGCTATCTAAAGGTGTTATGTCTGAACACTACTTCGGAGCAACCACTCTCAAAAATTTGAATGATTTCACTAATATGTCCCAAGAAAAAAATGAATGGGCATGAAATTTCTTCACGATTACTTGGTATTCCACTATAAACACTTTGTCAGAGATGGTGCCATAAACCATTCAAATGTATTCATTTTATAATAAGCCCCCCCCCAAAATACTTTGTGCCCAGATGATATGACTGATATCTGACTCCTAAATGGAATTGAGCATCCTTATGAAAGTTCACTGAGAATTTATAATGCGACATTAACTAAATTTTCCACTGTGTCCTAAGGGTTGACGATTGCAGCATCATAGACTTTGAAGGAAAAATATCTTTCGTTAATTACATATAACCCATTACCAGTTATTCTTGTGGTTGTCTCAAGTGGTGCTTCTGGGTTTGAATGGCTTGGCCTCCATTGGTTCCAGTGCTGGTTCTGTTCTGTGTGGTCAGAAACCCGTGGCGTGGTTGAAACTGTGATAATGATGATTGAAGCAATTAGGAAAATGTTATTTCTTGAGCCTTCACAAATTGTACTGCACATTTACTCCTTCTGTAGTCTATACAATGAGGCATCTATACCAGGTTGTATAGATGGTTGCATGGAAACAGAGAGAAAGTGGAGAGAGTCTTCAGCTTGATCCACCATATTGTGAAGCATCTCAATATCCTTTGCATTCTGTCATAGAATACGTTGGGGTTCAGAACATGAGATCTTCTTGGAGAAAGCAGCCAAAGAAACTGTGGTAGCAGGAAGAACAGCTTGGAATACACCAGCCCTCCACCGAGGATCACCAGAGATGACAGAGCTTTGCCCATCCATGCAGATTTGTAGGTGGCCCTCTGCACTTGAAAGGCCAAAGAATTGGTATCGCTGGCATGTTTGCTACCTCAGATGGAAGAGGCGGGTGTCTGAAAATTATACCACAATGATCACTATTTTGTTAGTTAATTTTACTGGAGAAACAAATACCCTGAGCATCCAGAACTTTCCTGTAGATGGTTCTGAGAAAGAACATCTACCTAGAATAGCAATATGGTTTAGCCACATAACTCTGAATGTTTCTCAGACACGCATGGTAATTCTCATCAAATACAAATATCATGAGCAAGCCATTCATAGCCAATGAAAGAAAAACAAGATGCATTACAGTCAATAGAAAAAGTCCAGAAGTAACCCATCACCATCAGAAAAGTGCGTTGAAAAAAAAAAAAAAAAAGAGGTATATATCCATATAACAGTTCCCTGATATTGTCATACAAAAATATTTGGGTTAGAATAGCATAAACATCCAACAGAAGGATCATGATAAAATTAGAATGTCTTTTATGAAAAGGATATTTGCAAATCCATCTTCTTTCAAAGCTTATTTTTGATACCCAAATAACCCAAAACTATTTCACAAGTTAAGAGAATAATGTCTAGAATCATGAAACACATTCTCAATAGGCATGAAAAATGGTAGCTATCCTTCCCCTCCAAAAGGAAAAGGGTATCCTGTTGAATCACAGGCATAGACACTCAACAAAAAAGTGAATGGAAATTTAAAAATATGCTCTAGAGATGAAGAAATAGTGGAGGAAGTTTTCCCCTGGAGCCTGATCATACAGTTTATTTGCAGGTTGATCTTTTGGGGTCACCATCCAAGGGATTTTGGTTTCTCAAGTATCAAAATCATATTTTTTACAGATGGACCTACCCAAGACTGGGCCACGTCCTGAACCCAGGAGACAGTGTACTCATAAAGCTCCAGTGATTTTGGTTACTTGGTTTTCTTTCTGAAGGTATTAAAAAGAGCATAGAGGGGCTGGGGTTGTAGCTCAGTGGTAGAGCGCTTGCTTAGCATGTGTGAGGCCCTGGGTTCGATCCTCAGCACCACATAAAGATAAATAAATTATATAAAGGTATTGTATCCATCTACAACTACAAAAAACAGTTTTAAAAAATTAAAAAAGAAAGAGTATAGACTAAGCTCTGTAGAGATGTCCAGGCTAAAGAATATATATTTTAAAGCTGTAAAATAAAGAATGGAGTTCATTTTGAGTATTTGTTGTGTGGCTGCCATATGCTCAGGTGCTTTCAAAATCTGGGCTATTCTTTTAGATCCCCTCCTCCCTGGGTGGTATTCATTTGGGGATGAAACTCTCATGTTTCAACAGGACAGACAGAAATTCAGTGACCTGGGAGAGCCCATGTAACACCCCAAGAGCCTTATCTCTAAGGAAAAGCAAAGCTTATATGGAGTTAATTTCAAGATTCTCATTCTGTCCAGCAAAACCATAGGTCATTACAGGTTCATGTGAGAAACTCAGTCATCTGGCAGAATATTTGACCAAACTTGGTATATTTTAATTTTAAAAGAATATTTTTTTTTCAACTCAATTGAAAAAAAATTTCATGTCATAGTTCTCAAAAAGTTTTATAATGGTCACAAATTTGTATACTATTAAGCAGTTTCACTATTTGCTTTAAATAACTAGCACTGCCTTGTTTAAGTGAGCTAATATTTACCCTTCTTTTCAACATCTTTTACTTACATGTTTGTTAAAATTCTGGATTTGTTCCTTTGACTTCAACCAGGTTTTGATTAAGACAACTCTTGAGTTCTCACTCCCCTGTTTTAAGCCTTTCTAGGCCCTTCTAAAAGCCTTCAATTCAGGGTCATTGGCAATTTTGAATTAATACTCTCTTAATCACTCTTCAAATGCAAGGGCTTTTTTCATCCGTGTGCTCCCAGCACCCAGCAGAGCAGGTACACAATGAGCATTTGTTGTGTTGTTTTCACATGTCATTCTCTGACAAACCTCGATAACTCAAAGAGAATCTATAGTAGCCAATCTCACCGATAAACAAAATAGGAAGAACCTAAGGCATTTGGTTCACTTCTCCAAATATGTTTAGGTTGTCATTAAAAAAAAAAAGAAATTGCATCTTATTTCCTCCTCCACAATCATATGGGGATATAACTAAGGGATCATCATAAGTCCACCCATTTTTTACATTGACTGTTTTCCAAGAGAAATACTATCAGGTGTCACTTAGGTTAATTAGTAAAACTTGCAAAAGTGGTTCTACTGGAATTGATCATTCTTACTGGTGCTGGAGACAAAGTCTTCATCATCATCAATGCCTGATCCAGAAAAACTGACGTGTTTGTCTCTTTCATCTTCGTTCTCTTCATTTGGCTCCCAGCCTGTTGAGATGGTATTTGAATCCATACCTGTTATGGTGACTTGCATTAGTGGTGGAGCTGGATGCCAAGTAACCCATTCCACAGAGGAAGAAAGTCAGGCACAGCAGGTGGAATGGATTTCCCAAGATTTCAAGAGGAAAGGGAGAGGGTTCTTGCAGACTTGCATCTGGATCTAATCTATAGATCTCAAAGCAATTGCTATGATCCTTACATCAGAACCTTCACTTTAAGGAAGAATAAATATGGACACCGCTCCACTAAAGAAGTAAAAACAGAACACAGCAAACTAAAAACATCGAAAGGATAGTCAAAACTCCCCTGTGCTTTCAGATGCAGTTCTTAATAACTCACTATTCACATTCTTTAAAAGTTTGAGTTCCAAGAAAAGAGTGGAAAGGTTTCATATATGCCTATTTGCTTTATCAAGACACCTTCAAGAAAACTTTGAAATCATGTCAATCATTTCTAAAATGGTAGAGTGGCATTCATAATTTTCTAATTTATTTTTTTTTAATCTTTAGCATCAGATTATGGTATCTCTCTAAATGCAAATGGAAGTAATGCTGTAATTCCCAACAGTACTTTGGCAGACAGAGAGGGGAAAAAAAAAGTCAGAGAAATAATGTCTGGCATTTTATTAGTCAACCAGAAGAGACGATGAAAGTGGATTCCAGTCTAAATTCTTAGAACTTTTCCTTCTTTTCTTTTGGAATTAATCATAGAAAATAGATGGAAACTTTCAGCTTCTCAGTGGTTACTGCAGCAGACCTCTTTTTTATTAAAAAGAGGTTTTCTGCATTCTGAATGAGGCTCAGGCTGTCTTATGAAATGACCATTTGCTTTGCATACCATTAGTGTCCACCCCAATAACGCAATTGATGGAGGTTTTCTATATTTTCCTATCTCAGCTAGGTTATTTCATTTTCTCATAAAAAAAGTTACAAGCTTTTTATGACTTCAATAATTTTGGAGTAGGCATAAGCATTCTTTCAAAGTTATAATTTTGTTCTATCCTCAAGACAAACCTGACCCTGTTCATAGCTCCTCTACTATCCTCCTCCGAGGAGTTAGAAATCCCACAGAGTAGAAAAAAAGAAAACTGCATATTAGTTCCATGTAATCAAAGATACTGATCTAAGAACTCATAGTCCTTCCAAAATCATCACAAATATTTGTGTGACCAGAATGGACTTTAGACTTGAACATTATCCCATATGGCAATGAAAATCATTAAAGATGGTCAAGAAAATGCATAAGATAACCATAACTCATTACCAGACATTGTTGTCGTAAGAAGATGATTCCTGGACTCTGATGGTTGAAACAACCATGAAAGCCAGTCCTGGGCCTCTTGCTTCTTGGTTGCTGTTTCAGGAGCCGTAGCACTAGTGCTCATCAAAACTGTGGTAACCATGACTGAACGGATTGTTGAAAAGTGAATTGTGAGTTCCAAAGAAATAGCATTGTGTATGCTTTCACTAATTTTTTTCCCCTAGTCAAGAGAATCATCTATACTCAATAGATGGAAAGGTGGAAAGAAAGGGGGAAAAGGCCAAGCAATTCCATTTCTTTCAGAGGCCCAGACTAGAATTCATAGAATGTCAGAAATGGAAGGATCTTGAATATAATCTGGCTCAAGCTCTTCATCTTAAAGATGAAAAAATAAAAGTGCTGGAAAAATTTGCCGACTTGTGTGAAGTCAGAAAGCTAATTAGCAACAGAGACACCTCAGAGCATGAGAGCTCTGAATTCTAAAAGTTTACAATGTGAAATGGGGAGGGAAATTTTGTCTCCTCTGCCATGATGCCAAACTAGGACCAGTGGTAAGAATTTCAGGGAGATGGGTGTTCTTCCAACACCCATGCTACAGCTTCCTTTAGATTTAATGGAATAATCTGAACTATCCAACATTGAACTTCGTCAAGGAGAGCTTTGTTTCCCATGATAAGGAAGATCACTTGGCAGGAAAGTTGTGTAAGTAATTAAATGATTAGAAATGCTGATTGAACCAGACTATTTAAGATCCTCTCCAAATCTGAGCATTTATGATTCTACACCCCAGGTCTTTAGAGTCCTAGCCCCTTAATCTTCCATACACTCTATCTTGGCTAACCAATATCATTCTCCAAGAATTTAGGGTATGATATTTCTGCCAGATATAATCCCAGGAATCCAAAACACAGGAAAAGAGAACATGTAAAGTAGGAGACTAAAGAAGATGTCTTTCCACTTTCTCCATGGAGACTCCAAATCCCCTGGGAACCTTGCCCAGAGTCATTTATTTTATATCAACACTATTATTTCACAAAGCAGAATAGTCCATTTTTAATCCCGTTTGAGTTGAAAATAGTATAGCAACACAGGAAAAGAGACAAAGTGACCCACTGATAAAACCAGAAGCAAGAATCTTGACTTGAAAATTTCCAAAGACTGACATTTCTGCCACCATGACGTGCAACGAAAGAATATCGGATAAGAGGCAACAAAAAATTGAGAACAAGTTCAAGCAGAGAGGCTGAAACCATCATTAAAATCCCAATTACAAAAGACAAGTGAGATTTCTTTTTTCAGATTTCAAGAAAGCCCAGAAATGATCCCAAAAGAAACACAGCCAAAGAAGACCTTTTCCTTCACACTATTTTTTTTCTGCAATGGTCAACACTGTAAACATTTAAAAATGGCCTTTCAGTGTGCTGCAATCTCTCTCCCACCTGACCCCAACATATCCTAATCAGTGCGACATAGAACCATAACATAACATAGCACTGTTGTCATATGTGATTATTTATAGAAGTAAAGAATATAGTTTATTCTGTCTTAAAAGCAAATGTGAAGTATCAACTTTCTATTTTTATTTCTTTCCTTTTGCAGAAAGGATGCCTGCTTATTTTGAAATATGATCATATTCTCCATCAGCAAAAGCTAATAAATGGAGATATGCTTCTAAACCCCTGCCATTGTTATAGACAAAACCTTTCTCCCTGAAGCTCCCACTTTAAAATACTTTGCAGGAATTTAGAAATCATAGGCAAACCTCCAGGAACCTGTAGGCGACCTAGACTCTGATGTAGAACCACATCATTTTCTACCTTACAGTAAAGGTTTGAAGTATCCAAACAAGTGTCCAGGGCCTGCCCTTTCCAGGTGTAAATCATGGTTCCCTCTTTTACTACTAACTGTGATAACTGGGTCAGCAGGAAATAAAGGTGTGCATCTTCCAATAGACTTTTTTCCTAGAAGATATTTTTCTCAATGAATCGCATAATCAAAGCATCTGAAGGAAAAATAATTTTGATTCTACATACCTGTTGCCATAAAAAGAACAAATTAGGTATTTAGGGGATCTTGTCATATCCCCAGAGCTATTGGCTTCTGTGACAAGGGAAACAGCAGCAGATCCTGCTCTCACTAGCGATGCTGAGGGACCCTCAGTGGGACACTTGGGTGTGATAATGGATATTCTTTTTCTTATCATTAAAAGACCTGGCATTCAAGACTATCGATGAGCAAAAGACATAGCGATATACCTGTGGCTGCTGTTGTTGTGAGATCCTGAGTCTTAGGCTGTGAATTACCAAACCAGGACCATATCCAATTACTTCTCTTCTGAGCTGATGCACGGCTGTTTGAGTGCACAGTGGAGGTAACTGGATCGATTATGAAAACATTGTTGAGTGAGATTCTCTCTGTCAGAGTTGGCTCTCCATTCTATGTCAAACATTTGTATCTCTTATAGAATGAAGATTAAAGAAGAGATATTGAGGTGTGTTTTTTAATTTTTATTTTTAATATTTCCACCCTTCATTCTAACATCTCCCAACATCTTAGAACAACATCAGAAATGCAAATTTGTATGGGTACAAATCCAGTGCTTCTAAATCTCCCAATTGAACCTCCTAAAATAATGATTAGAGCAAAAATTAAGCCACAGCTTAATACTGCAATGGAAGGAGATTTGTTTTTTTCTTGACTGGGTGACTGGACCATGCAATATGCAGCATGACATAAAGTTGCTTTCATTCATTCACCTTTGGAGTATCTTTGGAGATGCTTGCATATATCATTTGGATCTATCTAGCAACACACCCAGCTTGTAATAACAACTGGGACTTCAAAGTTCTACTCATACACATTAAACTCAGACCACACTTCATACCTGAGCAAGAATTTCATGAAGGGTGTGTGTTCTAAGTATTGAAATCAGATCAAACTTTCTCAAGTTCCACTCGTCACTTTGGATTCAATTCAGTCCGTGTTTCCAGACAAGAAGCAAAAATGTCAAAGTTAAAGATTTTGAACTCTACTCAAATTAGAAAGAGGACAACAGTAGCATTTTGTAATTTAAAAATCTCTCACTTGACTCTCAACTTGGACTTGAGTCCAAAATGTTTCTCAATAAAAACAGAAAGGTAAAAATCATCAGGACAAATACATAAACCAGCTGAGATTATGAAGACATACATTCCTGTGAAAATGTGATACAACTTATGGACTCTTCCTGCATTGTTTCTCATTATGAACTTTGGCGTTGTACATGCCAAATTCCTATAACAGGCACCACATGGTCCATGCTATAAAGGACATATTAGTTCAGAACAGAACTAACACCTCCAGGAGGGCTCTTCCAAAAATAACAATTATGATAAACAGCCCAGGGGAAGTCCAGAGCCATGTAAATGGTTGGTCTTTTTTTTTTAAATTGATGGTTGGTCTTGTTAGCTTTCCCTTTGCCACCCACTAAGGACCCTTAAGAAGGAATGAAGCAGTCAAGCCAAAGACAGGCAGCTTCCATGTCCCCAGCCAGTCCTCTTCTTGACCTCTGCCTCCCTGCATGCATTAGGGAGGATCTGCAGACACAGCCTCTGGCGATGGCCCAGCTCAGTCCAACCGTGATAAGGCCAGGGAATCTCCTTCCTGGACTCAGAAAATCTGATTCTACTTAGGAGCTCAGCATTGCTAACTCTTCCCAGTATGCCACAGGCTGCATTCAAGTTTCCACCCGGCTTGTGTTTGTTCTGTTTTCTTGTCTTTGTTTTGATATCCTTCTTTGCATGGATTAATCTCTTGGAGCTGCCGTTGGCCTTAGTGAATCCTAGAACACTTCAATAATTCTCCACTTAGCTCTGGACTCACCCATATGGACAAATTAGTTTTTCTCTTCTGTCCTTAACTATTAAAAGAAACAGCTAAGTGCTCTGTAAGGAGGAAAACATAATTATTCTCTTAAGTATGTTTTTCTTTTGCTTAATATCTGAACTAGCATGTTGCATCCATCAAGGAAGGACTAACATTGAGCCCCAGTAACCAAAGCAGTGTCTGGCACAGACTCCAAATCTTGGTTGAATAAATGAAAATCTCACTCAAACTTATTCTTTTCAATATTACTTTCTAGGGTTTTTACCATTGGATCCCAAGCATTAGAATAGACACTGCACATAGTAGGTCCTCAAAACACATTTGCTGACTGACTAACTTAGAAAAGATGCTAATAAAAATGTGATAATTGCCTTTTCTAAAGCTCAAGGGGGTGGGGGGCTCATCTCATCCCCACAAGATGTATTTTGTCAGGATTTTCTTCTTTGGTGGGAAATAAGACTTTAGAACTGTTCTACTTCCTGCTGACACCCCTAATTATTGTATTTGCCAGTGTCTAACAGAACTGTGCACCTTAACAACAAAGTTATGTTTAAAAGGCCGGCAACCAGCCTGGTGCTGGGCATGTGCCTGTGATCCCAGCTACTCCAGAAGCTGGAGCAGGAGGATCGCAAGTTCAAGGCCAGCCTCAGCAACTTAACAAGATCCTGTCTCAAAAGAAAAAAAAATTAAAAGAGGTGGGGGTGTAGCTTGGTTGGTGTAGTGTCCGTGGGTTCAATCTCCAGTGCTAAAAAAATATTAAAATAAAGGCAAGGCACCCAGGAAGCAGCAGGCAGCCCATGGCACTATGGTTTCCAGATGTCTGTCCTGAGAAGTGTTTCCCATGGAACCACAAACAAAACGGGGGTGCCATCTTTAGAGAGCCCAGGCCCAGGAACACATGGGCAGTTTGAATAGATGCACTTTTTGAGATGCTTCAAAGAATCTGCCGGGAATTACCAGAACCCCAAACCTACTTGCATCACTCTCTCAGCAAGTTTCTAACATAAATTTAAAATGCCATTGAGCAAATAACCTTCAATTAAACCAGAGCCATGTGAAAACTTCCCTGGCCTCGGGGTGATAAGGGATAGAAAGGACCTCATCTCGAGTATTGACCAACAAGTATATTTCTGCCACACTGTCTGGAGGCTGGAGTGTCAACCCTCAAGAACTGAAGCCAGGAAAAGAGAAATCGGCACCATATTAAGAAATCTACCCAGGACCCAGGTGCACTACTTCAATATGAATAATCCCCACAGGAGCAGAGCCCATCTGGATACCTGTTGAAAACAAACCACAGGGGGACAGAGGAAGATGACAAAGGAGAGGGAGGACATGCAATAGAAGTGCAGCCAGTGGCATGAGACCAGAGCCACCAAATGCAGCATTTGCATCTGTCCTCTCTTACAGTCTTAAGTAATGAACGAACCACACACCAGCTAAGCATTAAGGACCTTCCCCGCAGGCTGGCATCTAAACTCTGAAGCTGATATAATTTGATCATAAAACTCTTCCTTAAACCCAATTACAATATATAAAAATATACATTTAGGTTGATAAAGGAGCCTATGGAATGGTATTCGTATTCTGCACTCCCACCTTTGTGGAAACAATTGTATCTACAGTGAGTAAGAAGAATAAAGAAGCAAAACCAAAAATTGTTTCTGTATCAGGTTTGAACCCTAACTATATCCCCAGGGATCAGAGCATCAGGATGGGTGGTGTGGGGGTGTCTTCTAAAACACTTCCCGGGGCACTTCTTACTCCAAGGTAAGAAACACATAGTTGTAGACAGACAGACAATTGCAGGCTGTGGTGGTCGAGGCATATAGAGCACGGACCAGCACGGCCACCCACCGCCCCAATGACGTCACCACTGCCTCCATGCCTGAGACAAAAGAAAATCAAAACTCAAGGGAATGTGGCTCAGGAGATCCCAGGCATGTGGCCAAGGAATTGCTACTGGGAAGCAGAAGGGCTCCTTCTCCTTACTGGTGGTGGGGTTGTTCTCAGAGACCCCAGCGTCCTCTTGGTCTGTGGACGGCTGTGAAGTGGGCAGGTGGGTGTGGAAGATGGTGTAGCCCCCTGAAGTGCTCCTTTCGCTGGAGGAGCCGCTGCTCATGTCCTCGTCCATAGGTTGGCTCGGGTTGATGTCTTCCTCGTGCGTCCTGTATTTGCCTTTCTTGCTGCAGCGGGTCCCGTCGCAGTTGACAATGGCTTGGGAGAGAGAAGGACACTTTGAGAACTTCACAGCTGATATTTTTTGAGTCTTGAAGAAAGACTGAATTGTCATATAGCACAGTGGCTTTGAAACTCTTCTTTAGTAGGAAGGATACCTTTCTATCTAGTGAGGAGACATGGGGGGTGGCACCCAGAAAGTACATTCTTCTCTGCTCTCCCTGCACCCCATCCCACACAGCCTGGAAATGAGCAGGAGAAAGAAGAGGTTCTCAGGAACCCTCAGCTTCATGTAGCTCTGGATGAGGCACAATTGTGAGCTTAAGTCCTCATTTCAAAAGCAAGCGCCATGTCAACTTCTGGATAGAATAATGACGAGCCTTATGACATTGTGAGTAAAGCATTCAGCACAGTATTCAAAATAAATGAATGCTCTATAAATGATAATTCCCTACCTGGTTTCTGACTCTGCCTTCTGAAGGATGTGTAAAGTGTGTTGTTATTAACTCCATCCATTTCCAGAAAAGATTTGAAATAGCAGACCTCCACAAGGAAGGCATGGTTGCAAACCCATGAAGGAAAAGATTTTCTTTCTAAAGGGCAAATTTTGTCAGTTGAAGCAAACCTCCACTCTAAGCTAGGAAATCAGTGTGTCTAAATATTGACAGAGGCTCTGCCATCCTCTGTGAAATTTTACCTTGATGTTAAGAAACACGGATGTACATAGAGATCTAAATCTTTGGTTTAAACAAGTAAATGGCTAGAATGGACTAGAGGGGGGAAAAGTTCAGATGAATTTATTCATTGTTCTTGCTTAAAATATTTGCTGCCTTCAAGTCTGGGCCACTCACTACACGCATGTGCATTTAGCAGAAATTATTTTCTGCTGAATTGCATCAGTGAGACTGAAGTTTCCTTTTGTCCACTATCTAGCTTGCTCAAGTGGAACTATGAAAAAAAACAAAAATGAAAAAAAAAATTCCCAAATCTCAGTCTCCTTGATAATCTCTGTTGATGATCTGAGGAAATATGGAGACCATCTAAGGCCATTTTTTGTTACTGTAACAAGATACTTCAGAACAGGTAATTTGTAAAGAATAGAAGATTATTTCACTCACAGTTCTAGAGGCTAGGAAGTCCATGTTCATGAATATGAACATGGGTCACAGTATCTTGTGAGGGGCTTCTTCTTGTATCCTAATATGGCAGAGAGTATTACCCAGTAATGATTCAGAGCAAGTGTGCTAGCTTAGGTCTCTCTTCCTGTTCTTATAAAACTATTGAGGCCTCACCTTCATGGGGGCCTCCTTCTCTTGACCCCCTCCATCTAATCCTAATTATTTCTCAAAGACCCTATCTCCAAAAACCATTAAAATACAAATTTGGGGGTTGTTTCCCCCATGTAAACTTTTGACATATTCAAATATACCACTGATCAAACGTGTACAAATCTGGGCTTTGAAAGGGATCTGTGCGAATCAAGGCATTTATTGAGCATTTACCATGGACCAGGCACACAATAAATGTATTTCTTAAGTTTTATGACAATTCTTACATGTCATTTGATTATACATAAGAGAAAATTGAGGCTCAGAAAAAGTAAGGCATTCCTCTATTGTCAGCCAGGTGGTTAAGGAAGTAAGATGTCAAACTGGCCCAACTGATCTAACACATCTCACATTGTACTATTTCTGTGTGAGGTCACCCTTCCTGCAGCTAGGCACAGGCCAAGGACAGATTCTTTACATAACAGGGGAGACTGAATTTGTATGGTCCAGGAAGATGCCCATCACCCACCACTACTACCACCAAGCCCAAGCACCGTGGTTCTGAGCAAGCAGAAAGCAGATTTCCTCAACACTGTGCTACTTACCAAAGAAATGAATCCCAGGTACAGTATGATCAGGGTTAATAGGCTGAGATATTAAAAAGTTCTGCTTAAGATTTTTTTTGCTTTTAAAAGTCCCATATACATAATTCTGCAGATAATCAAGATGATTGGGAGTGGGCATGGTATAAATAATGCCATAACACATATCAGGAAGTTTTAACCCTTTATACTTATCTTTCAAAACTTAAGCGATAGCAAACATAAAATTTCCATTTGAAGCCCGAATGCTCCTGTCCCTGACACTTCTTAATCCTTCTTTATAAGAGAAGGATTCGGGTGTAAGCAGCAGGAACTTTAAAATATTATTTAATGTTACTTATGTTTAAATTTATTTTTAAGGTTATCTTCTATTTATGACAAGTAGTGTGGGTTTTCCATTTGCTATCTAGCTTTTATTCTTTTTCAATAAGTAAATTTATTTTTAAATAAATAAATACAAATATATTTTAAATAGAAGAGAATAGGTGAAAAAAATAAAAAAAAAATATACCAGATAAAGTGATAGTGCTGTGTAGTATTTAGAGATATGCGTCCAGAATGTGAAAGTGGTTTCCAAATGACTGAAGATTGAGGAACACTGCTTCAGAATAAATCAAAAGGGGAAGGAACCCTGAATCAGAGCCAACCTTCCCCAGCCCTAGGGAAATGACTAATATTCTATTCAAATATAAACCATAGAGAACACACCGGATGCCCTTCCCAAGAAAGAGAAAACTCAAGATGAGAAGAGAGAGACTTACTTATGGTAACTATGCCATCAAAGGAATTGGGCAGGTCTGTGACTGATGTACAATCTTCTTCGTCGAGTGGAGCTGGGAGGTGGGGGGGAAAAAAGCATGAAAATTCTAAAAAGTCACTAGCAAAATTGACTCCATTTCTATAAGTTAGTAAGGATGGGATTTTTATTAAATTTATCCCAAGTAATTTTCTTTTCATGAAACTTGGTATTTTGCTAGAAAGTTCTCTGCCCTTTGTGGTGCACTTTCCATTTTTGTTTAATTTCATAAGGTCCTGGATACTTATTACCTCTCTCCAACAATTTTATTTATTAAAAAATCTGTGTTTTCTGTATCAGCCACTATGGAAGGCTGAGGGTTTAATTGTCAACAAGATAGATATGGGTCCTTCTCTAGTGATATATACACTAAAGAAGATTTTTAATTTTTTTCTACTGTAAAAGTAATTTAGGATCCTGTAAAAAAAAATTTAAAAAACAAAGAAACATACAAAGTATCGTGAGAAAATTATTTGTAATCCCAGGCACCAATAAAAATGATGGAAAAACATGGCAGACACACGGTTAGCATGAACACCACGTTGATCTGTAGATTAAAATAGTCACTAAGGAAAATGCCTGATCAAAATATCTTAAAACCAATTAATTTATAGTCATGGTATTCATTGTTATTAATATACTAATTACTTTATTAATTAAGTACTTTATTACTTCATTAATTTAACTGGTCTTCCTAAGTACCTAATCGGTATAGACTGTGTCTCAGCTGAGGTCGGCCATCTTGGACATAGGCACCCAGAACAACTCTTATGAACATTGTCTTGGCATAGCTCATCATGGGCAACCCTGGATTCTTTTTCTTTTGTTCTCCATTTATCTTCTCCTTTCCCAACCCTTCTTCAAGATTTCTGGGCTGTCTGATCATCCACAGATGTTGCTGGGAAACCCCCTGAACAGCACTGTCTGAAACCTTTGGAAAACAGGCATTGAAGTTCTGCCTGCATGCCTTCCCTGGAGTCCTATAAGCAGGCTGCAGAGAGCCTAACCCACCATCCCACTCAGACATGCCATACCTTGTATTGGGCCCTAAAAATTCAGAGAGCTTTGAACTGGTTTTGCTGTTAAAGGAAGCTTGGATTTACTTGTGCATTACAGTTTTCATAATGTGTGTGTGTGTGTGTGTGTGTGTGTGTGTGTGTGTGTGTGTGTGTGTTTGAGCATACATGCATTTGCTTAAATGTAATATGGCAGTATATCTGTATGGTTGGTTTCTTCCGGAGTTGCTTCTTGACAAACAAGAAGTAAAAGGGAGAGAGGGAGGGATGCATGCATGCATGCATGCATTTGTGCATGGAGGAATGGAGGTAGACTGACTGCTGTCACAAGGAGAGCTGCTATCACAAGCATTGTAAGTATCTTGCCATAAGTTGTTGGATACTCAGCATTAGGCAAAACAAGAGTTGGACTATACAGGAGTTGGTTGCTTCCCAGTACCTCCCACATCTTTTTTCCCACAAGAAAAGGGAATATCTTTTACCTGACCATATCTTTGGTCTCATCGTGAAAATAACTAGCAAATTCTTCAAAGGGAAAGGTCACCTCCTTGGTAGGGTCATTCCCTACCAACTAATCTAAACCAGCCTTTTGTCACTTCCACACACCCCAATGTGTATCATCTTGCTTTAATTTATTCTTCTTGTTCACCATTGTCTAAAATTATCTCTCTCATTTTACCTGATGGCAGTCCATGGTAGATCTTACCATGACCCCATCTCCTTCTACCACTGCCCATAGCAATTTATAAGCTCCAAAAGATGACTAGTAAGTGTGGGGGTGGGGGGAGCGTCACTGCAGATGGAACCCAGGGTCTCGTACATGTTAGGTAAGTACTTTACTACTGAGCCACACTCCCATCCTGAGGAGTGTCTTCGCCAAAATAGTTATGTGTGATGGGAACAGAAAAGCACTTAATAAATTTTTGATCAATTAATAAAAAAGGCAAAAAACACCAATATAATTTCCCAAAGGTCCATTCTCCCAGGAAGCATACCAAAGATTGTAACTCCCCCAAATGGTTTGCAAATATGAGCAGGTCAAGAAGCATGTAGATATACTCTGAATGGCATGCCATAAGAAATGTTAAAGGAAATTACAGGTACAGGTGTTCAATAATTATTTGTCAGTATTTGCTTGACACTTCTATGCCAAGTCATTTAAATAAATATGGAGATAAAAGAACAAACACATTTCTGTCCCTTTTCCTGATCAATTCACAAGGTTATAGGGGAAGATAGTACTATTTCTTTAGCTCTTTACAATATTAAAAAAAATCCTCAAAAATTTTCTTATTTGAAAATACAATCATGTAGCCAACTTGGGCGATTTGTGGGGCTTCCATCCTGTTTATCTTGGAGATGCTGCTAGAGAATGGTTCCATCTTTGGTATGATATTGGTATTTATATGCTGCAGGTGCCCAGAAATGGGTTTTGGATTATGGATGTTTTATGCCAGGGATGCAGCATCCTCCCCTCAATTCAGACACAATGGCAGATGAGAAGAGCACACTGAGAATCTCCAAGAGATACATTGAAATGGGATGGGGCATGTCAAGAACACTAACCATTCTGTGAATGGTGACAGCGTGTGCTCACATAGACCCCCTTCATGCTCCATTTCACTTAAACTTTGATAAAGAACATCAACTCTAGCAAGTATAATGCGATGGATGGTGACCCAAATATCCAATTAATATATTCATGCTCCCATGTCAGATCATGGGACCTCATTAGACAGCTTTTAATTCTGGTTAATGAGCTCTGCTTGGCTGGGAGAGTTAGCCACTGAGGTGTCCCTGAACCCAGGGATTTGTTAGACACTAAGGTGGGCTTCCTGGTTGGCTGTGTTTTCTGAAACTTGAGCTCCATTGCATAAAAAGGGCCAAGAGAAACATGACAGAAATACAGCCTCTGGTTCTTCCTATCCCCACTCTCTCAAGCAGTACTGAGTACAGACAGCTGATAAATAAATATTCTCTTAAAACTTAGAAGCCTATCAACACTGAGTCAGTTGGGCTGTGGATGTAGCTCAGTGGTTGAGTGTTTCCTTGGCATGAGCCAAGCCCTGGGTTCAATCCCCAATACTGCAAAAAGCAAAACCACATTGAGTTAATTAGGAAAATAGAGAAAAAGAAAACCATTACTTCTAATTTTGCTCCTTTAATAGAGCCATTTGGGTATGAAATACATCTCTAGTATAAAGTTTTTCAAGTGAATTAACATCCCCCTCTCTAAGGAGAGAAAAGTTAATCAATGATATTGACCCTGGCTTTAAGAATGAACCCAACATCATGGGCAAAATTAAAGGCAAGGAGAAAAGCCTCATCCATCTCTGGCTACAGGGCTTTGATTCCAGACCCAGAAAACAGCATGAGCTTTTGCCTTTTTGAATGAAGAGTCTCAATACCTTAACAAGGCTACATGGACTTGTAAAAGAGGCAAGAGAAAATGAGAACACAACTACATACTTCACTAAATATATTTCCTGGTCACAGCAAGGAGAAGCAGCAAGCAGTGCCCAGAGGCTTGGAGTCTGCAGACCCATGCCAGCCCTTGCACCTGACTAGTCCCTTTATCTTACTTCTCATGCCAAGATGGATCAAGCAGTCCCCACGTTGGCTGGGCATGGAGCTCCTGTTTATCCCCATGTGGTTGTGTTCATTAGGATAGCCTTAAACATTCCAGGCATGGGCTACATACTGTCTAGCCTTCATTGGACTTTCCCCCTTTTGATCAAATTCTTTTTGGGTCCCCTATCCATGCAACAGAGAGGAGTCAATGTTCTACAGCTTTCTTCTCATTGTTTTGAGTGTCTCTCCATAGTTGTAGTAACCTATACTGTAGTTGTAATAACCTATATTGGCAGAATTCACCAACTTCACATACTCTGTTTATACTAACAACTCTGTATTTTTTCCTTTCCCCTAAATTCTAGATTTCCTCTCTGAATTCTCATGCAGATCCTTCAAGGGCCTGCAATAACGGGTGGGTGGCACAGCCTGATTCCAGCCCCTGATGCAACTCCACAATGACTGCAATGTCCCTTAAAATTTCATCCAGATTTTATATTCTACTACCGTAGATGATATCACTTTAGAGCTAATTTAGCATCCCCTTCTCACCTTTAAGGAAAACTGACACTTCATGAAGATGTGTCATGTTTACCTCGAAGCTTCACCTTTCCCTTTAATGCAGCTTCAAACTTTCAGGTGGAACAGAAGGCTCAGTTTGAGAAGTCAGACTTCTGATTGTTGGCATTGAAATATTTGACATTTATGGAAATGATCCTTCTCAAAAGAACCTGAAGACTCATAGTACATAGAATTGTTTGATTTTTCTCGGGCTTGAATTAGATGTGTGAGCACGAATTTCTGGGCTAGGAGTTGGAAGAGTTGCATAGGTGGGGAGCCATCCAGCATCTACACCTTCATTTAACTTTCTTATTCTCTAGTTGTGTAGTTGTGTCAACTGTTGGTAAGTGACATTCAAGAAGGTGGATGGTCAATCATGCACTCTCTTAGCTTCCTCTCAATCCCATATATAATAAATATTCTCAGCAAAACCATTTGGCTTGTACCCCACTATTAGATCAATGACTTTCCCTTTACACTGAATGAATCACCCTTCGTGAGCTGGCCCCTGCCGACCCCTCTGACTGTATTCCCTGGCATTCACCCTTCCGATCACTGGACTTTAGCCACCTTGGCCTCCTCAATGTCCTTGGAACAGGACAAGATGCTCCTGCATTCCTGGCTTTGCACTGGCTGCCACTTCTGCTAATGGCTTCATGCATCACTTTGATCAGGGATCCTAAATGCACCTACTCAGTTAAAAAAAATCCTATCACTTTTTAACCTTTTCTTTTACTTTGTTTTGTTTTTGAGCACTTACAGCATTCTGCGTTCATAGTAAGTATTTAATATTTATGAGTTAACACCTTCTCTCTGCTGTAGAGACACCTTCTCTCTGCTGTAGAGACACTCAGTGAGCACCTGCTATATGATAGAAGCTACATAAATCCCCACAGATGGTGACACTGAACTGCTGTCATCCAACCATGCTGCCACAGGCCACACAGAGACGGTGCATGTAGAACCAACCTGAAGCATTGAAGCAATACGTGTCATAGTGGGAGGTGTTGGAGGTAAGGATGTACACTCCTGTGTTGTTTGCTGCACAGATGGCATTGGGATGGATCCGGGGAATCACCACGTGGCCTTGTATGAACCCGTACCTGCCACGGAAAAGCAAGAGGTTACTGACCTGCATGGCTGCCGTGGAAATTTCATAATATCCCATCAAATGACATTTAATGCAGTGTAGCATTTCTTTCACTTCAACCCTAGGGATGTTAGAGGTTTCAACAACTGAGTTATGTGAAATCCCATAATAACATCACAGGAGAGTAAAAGAGATCAACCAGACTAACAGAAACAAAGTTATCTTATTTACAGATCCATGAACAGCCTTTACTTTTTCTTTTTCTGTTTTCTTCCTTTCTTTATTTTTTTTTTGGTACCAGGGATTGAACCCAGGGATGCTTTACCACTGAGCCACATCCCCAGCCCTTCTATAAATTTTATTTAAAGACAGGGTCTCACTGAGTTGCTTAGGGCCTTGCTAAGTTGCTGACACTGGCTTTGAACTCATAATCCTTCTGCCTCAGCCTCCTGAGCCTCTGAGATTACAGGCATGTGTGCCATCCCCAGCTATTTTTTCTTTCCAAATAAATAAAATTCATGAAAGAAAAAAAAAACAGTAGTTCCAAACAAAACTTGTAGTCAACCATGTCAAGTTGGTTGGAACAAGCAGAAGGAAACTGAGTCCCAGAAAAGTGATGAGAGATTCACTCTGGCACTCGATGACCATTATATTTTCCAGAAAAGACCTAAAAAGACTACTCCTATGATACAGGAAGGGTTGGCTCTTCATTTCAGGGCACAGATTTCATATCTGCCTTATTTCCTCTCCACCACTCTTCTTTCCCAGCTTGACCTTATCCTGAGAGTCCCTCACTTCACACTCCATTATTCTGAACATAAACCCTTGTTCATATGCCAGTTGCATAGCATGTTTGGTCTCCTGAGGATCCTGTGCACAATTCCATTGCCAGTGGAAATAAATTGACCATCATTAAAATGAGAGAACGAGCAATTAAGGAAGTAGGTAGCAATGGCTAATTTAGTTAGAGAACATTTCAGACATAGCAAAGGGGTGGTGGTGGTAGGGGATGTTTAGCCCTTCTCCCTCTTCCAAGGTGTCTCTGGAAGCATGTTATGTGTCACTGGAGGCCCTTTCATTACAGCGTGCAGTGCCCAGCCTCTTCTAGCAACATGCTAGTGGCTACATACTCATGACAGAAGTTTTTTTTTTTTTTTCCCCAATTAGAAAATGACTCAAAAAATGAGAACATGCCATTTTCAAGGGAGGGGATGATGGCAGCGAGAGGGCAGAGAGGGAGAAGCTAAATCCAGCAGGTTTCTGAAAATGCAGCGCTGACTAAAAAAGGCTCTGTGCAGAGCCTTTAATCTTTCCTGCCAGGGGCAACAGCACAGAGTGCATGGCCCTGCAAGATCCATGGAAATGTGTGTGAGTTGGAAGTTTCTAAGCACACAGAGCTCATTATGTCTATGTTGCAACGATAGCTCGCATGACTAATCCTTCCTCTGAACCAAGAGACTGATTTTCCCAAAGTTTTCTTAGCTGGCAAGGGGGAGTGTCACAATTAAATGTTAATAGGTTTTCATGTTTTTGAGTGTTGCTACTGATCAGGGCAGGGCAAGTGAAAGAAGAGTAGCTGCTGAGGTTTTATTCTCACCCGTGAGATTCTGCTATCTATCCTGTGGCAGGTGTCTGATTCAGAGCTATCTGAGTGAAATTATGGAAAGGAGTTTTGCAACACTTAATACCAGTGACGGGTGAAATGATCTATTTCTTTGGCTTGGTTTTACTTTTTTCTTTTTGCTAAATAATACTCCTTGGTGAACCTACCTCCCCACCTTACATTACCACATCATGTCACATTGACAAGGAAGTACAACGCTAATGTTCTAGAACACACACACTTGCTTTGTAAATTATTACTGATATTATCTCATATCATGTTGTCTGTGATTTTTTTTTTGGTATTGGGGATTGAACTCAGTGGTGCTTAACCACTGAGTCACATCCCCAGCCCCTTTTGTATTTTATTTAGAAACAGGGTCTCACTAAATTGATTAAGTTGCTGATGCTGACTTTGAACTTGCAATCCTCCTTCTTCAGCCTCCTGAGCTGCTGGGATTACAGGCATGAACCACCATGCCTGGCTATCTGTGATTTTTATGTGGTGCACTACATACAAGCTGAGGATATTAAAATTGATGTGTGTGTGTGTGTGTGTATGTGTGTGTGAGAGAGAGAGAGAGAGAGAGAGAGAGAGAGAGAGAGAGAGAGAGAGAGAAGAGAGAGAGAGAGAGAGAGAGAGAGAGAGAGAGAGAGAGATGCACAAGGAGGAAAGAAATGTTCAGCAAATCAGTACAGCATGCTTAACTTCCCTCTTCCCCTCAGGAAAGCTTGATCACTAAAATCTTGTCCTGGACTCAGACTAAGCAGACCAAATCCTGACTCCTGTGCAAGCTGTGTGATTCAGGAAAAGCTGAGGAATTTACCTAAGCCTCAGTTCTTTATTCATAAAGCAGGGTAGTAAAATCAATCCACAGCATGGTTTAAAGACTAAGTGGAAGATGCAGCTAAGGGGCCAGAAGGGCTCTCAGCACCTCAGCACTCCCTGATGGCCCTGACAACAAGATCTCCTCTTGTTTTCAGCATATGAGACCACCTCTCCGTCTCTCAAAAGACTTGTCTGTATTTCACAGTCAAAATGCAACTTACTAAATCCACTTTCTTAGCCTAGTGGGCTAGTCAAGGCCAAATTTAAACAATTAACCTTGGGTATCCAATAAATTGATTTGCTAATGGGTCTTCTTTCATCTCAGTTTCTGTAGGTACAGGAGAAATCTTCCTCCCTCTGCTCCTTTTACACTCTCCAGACTTAGCTCTATATAGACACAGAGATGTCAAATACATCTGCTCTTTGTTTCAGAGTGTTACTGCTTGAGAGTACTTTCTTCCCTGATGCAAATGTTCTGCATATAATTTGTGTCATTCAATACAACAACCACTTGCCGTTTGTGGCTAGTTGAGCATTTGAAATGTAGCCAGAGTCACTCAAGTTTTCATTATTTTTAATTTTAATTAATATAAGTAGAAATCAGCACATGTGGTTAATGGCTACCATATGAGAACCATCATAGACTAAAGATTTTCCCCTTCCATTTTAGGAAAAGAATCTCAGCTACCTCTCATGAGGTAAATGCATGACTGTACCCAAGGGCAGGGGACAGCAGCATTTAACTTACACTTAGTAGTTTTCATAAAAAGTCCTGCAGCTTGACTTTGCAAAAGCAGCCTGTGTGTGTGTGTGTGTGTGTGTGTGTGTGTGTGTGTGCATTGAAGAGAAAGGAGACCCACTTTTCCAGAACCACAAGCTAGAGTGGAAACTTCAGAGGGTTTACTAACACTACTCTGACCTCTTGTAGTGAAATTAAACCAAAACCAGGCACTCCGCAGTGGTTGTCACCATGGCTTGCTCTTTGTGTACAACCTTGCCATAATAATTTAAAAAATAAGGCCCCTGGCCATTGTGATTACCTTAGAACAAACAAACAAACTGATTTGAGGAAAGCTCTACCGAGCACTGGGGTCCCTGAGGCATATAATGATGTATCTTAATGGAACACATGCTAAACTATTTCATGGCTATTTATTGACTTCTTCAAACCAAAGCAACATAAACACACACACACACACACACACACACACACACACACACACACACACACGTTTGCAAAACATGCTTTGGGCCAAGTCTGCAGGGCCAAGACTCAACCAGCCACATATTTATTTTAAACACTGTTATTTGGTTTACGTTTTCTTGTGGTTCCGACAATGATATTGCATGCTTCTTCAAAGCCAGGAGAGCACTGTGGAAGCACATTACCCAAGAGGATTCCAACCAATATGACCCTTTACGTCTTCCTCAGGCCTCCCTCTCTATGACTCACAAAAGTGTCTTTAGCTGACTTGAAATTCCAGTTGTCAGGCTGGTTTCACATGGACTTGGCCAAATTAATAGGGGCTGACTGGTTAGGTAATAATCCATTCAACTGCCAGGGAGGAGCCTTCAGTTCTAAGTCCGGTCCCCTGGACCCAGACCACTGGCTTTCCCAGTGGTGGGTGCTGGTACCTTACCTGCAGGTCTCAAATCCCTTGGCTAGAGCCTGTTGCATCTGGGCCATGGTGGGCAGGGTACTGTTGAAAGCCTTGCAGAGGTCAGGCGCCTCCATCCGAGAGATGCTGTAGCGACCGTTTTTCTCCACATGGAATACACCTGCGTAGCGGCAGGTTATATTCAGATCTGTAGGATGAAACAGAAACGTCAGCTCTTTTGCAGACAGACTTTGCATCATTTTAGGGAAGACTCAGGAAATATTCAAATAAACAACTCCACTGATCAGAGCCTTCAAGATTCACTCAGGCACATCAAAGGAACATTCCATAAGCTCAAATTTGAGATGAGACATGGTAAATAAAGCACATCATGCTTACGGTCCCCATGGGTTACTACACAAAAGAGTTTTTTTTTTTTTTTTTTTTTTTTTTTTTAAGCATCTGATTTAAAGTAACACAAACTCATGGAAACCTTACAAAATTGAGGAAAATAATGAAGAAAAACAAGAGTACCACTGAGAAAGCCAGAGTCTTTTGCTGAATGTTCTTCCAGTTTGTTTACTGAATACACACCCCACATGGAACACCTATGCATATGTAAATGTACACACATAGGGCTGCATAGTGGAAATAGTACTAGATACACAGTCCTATATTTGGGAATCTTGCTTCACCTTAACCTTCACAGCATTATTCCACACTCGAGTGTGATTGCCTCCTCACCCATAACCTCCAATACCTTCTGGCTGTACCCAGAACAAATGTCCTCATCATGGCAAGACCAAAGCCCTCTGGCTCCTGTCTCCTTCTCCAGCCTCAACATGGTTTGCTCTGCTCTAAGCAAAAAGCTTTCCATCAATTCCCTCAGGTACTTTGGCTCCTTAGAACAGACACCTGCTTTCCCTCTGCCCGGAATGTTCCATCCTCAGTGATTCACATGGGTGGCTCATGTTCATCATTCAGAATTTCAACTTTATGACCCCTTCCTTTGGAGTCCTTCCCTGATCACTCTTACCAGCCCCCAGCTTTTCCCTCTACTTCCGCCAGCTTTTGGGGTCTGCGTAAGAACATGTTCATCCATTTGGATATTTGGCTCTTTGTCTGCCTGAAGTGACAGTCTAAAAAGCAAAGGCCTTTCACTTGTTTTCACTCTAGCATCTATAACAGTGCCCAACAGAGAGCAGATGCTCCTCAGCTATCTGTCAAATGAATGAACGACTCCTTGAAATTTCCTCAAAAACACATTTTTATATAGCGACAGATCCATGTCCTGCTATTTGTTCCCAAGAATTAATGGCATTGAAAAGGAAGCTGGGTAAATGACTATTTAACATGAAGAATTCTGTGAGTTTTTGTAGACATTACTCTGAAATCTCAGGAGCTGGAAATCATCCTGGTTCTGCATGATTCGGTGTGTAACAATCTCAAAAGACTTCAAAGGCCTTAATTGAAAACTCATTACTCTTTTGGAAGTCTATTATCCCCAGTCTGCACGTGAGTAAACTCCGCCCAGATAAATGAAGTAATTGGAATTGGCCTGGTGAGGTTCCATTCCTTCTGAGCGCTTTCTTGAGACTCAGGGCCTGTGGTTCTCTAGGAGACAATGGACAAACGCCCAGGTGCCACATGGGGCAGCATTCTGTTAGTTAAGACACAGAATGACAAGGTTGGCTTCAAGCCAGACTCCAGGCTTTTCCCTTGGGCAAGTCCAAAGAAAGTTGGGAAAATTCTACTTATTTATCAATAAGAAAATTGAGGTTCAGAGAAATGAGTTGCCTAACAAAATGAATATTTCCATCTAGAATCATAGGCTTCTCCTGAATCCCAGTTGCTTTATCCTGCCTTTCTGAGCTGACAGCTGTGGGAGAGATCTTTCACAGCAGTGTCCCTAGGTACCCAGTCCCTTTGGGGCTGTGTTGCCTCAAGTTCAGCAGAACTCCAAGGGGTGAGTTTTATGTATTATTTACAGGTGAAGAAACCAAAGCTCAGAAAAATTGAACAGCTTCCCCCAAATCACCCAGCTACTAAATGTTAGAGTTAGAAAACAATCCCAGGTGTGTTTAGCACCAAAGGCATGCTTTGAACTGCTTTGTGGGGGTCCTTTTATGTCACTAGACCAGCTATAGGAAAGGGAGAGGCACATGTGAATGGTTGCTTCATGATGAGAAGGATAGGGTCATTCTTATGGAGTGCACAGGTGACAACCAACAGCTCTCCCCTGCTAGAGCCTAAAGGAGGTTCCAAACTCTAGAAATCAGTGTTCAGCAAATGAAAAACGGGAGAACTATTAAAATTCTACCTTATCTTCCCTTATTCTGAAAATAGTAAAAGAAATAAGAAGTGGCACTTGAAAAGACATAAGCCAACGTCAACTGTGTTTTCTTTTGGTTGTGTCATTAGGAAGTGGGTGCTTAAAGGAAAAAACATCAGGGCTGGAGTTGTGGCTCAGTGGTAGAGTGCTCACCTAGCAGGTGCGAGACCCTGAGTTCGATCCTTAGCACCACATAAAAAAATAAATGAATAAATAAAATAAAGATATTGTGTCCAACTACAACTAAAAAATAAGTATTTAAAAAAAAAATCAGAATCCGCGAAATACAAAATATGCTCTTGTGCAGAGTGTTCCTTATCAGGTCTGATGTGTCCTCCCAGACCACTCCTGCAACACTTGGCTCATGAGGCAATGAGAATCAGGAGGAAGAAAATGCACAGGCCCTTTTGAAATACTATTTGTTTTTACTGACATTTTCACCTTGAGTCTCAGTTGGCCAATCTCACAAAGGGAACCTGTCACTCTGTAACCTTTCCGGGGCCTTTCCTTGTCCAGCATGCAAACGAAAACCAAAACATCCCAATCAGCTTTTGGAGGGGAGGCTGCCAGGTGAGACCTCCCTCAGATGCCAGGAGAGACAAACTAGCTGCTCCTGGCCCAGGTGGCTGCTGTCACTCCCAGGTTAAAAATAAAGTCTGAGGCTAGACAGTGGTTTCGAGCCGAATGGCAATTTCTTGCTTATCAAAATCAATTCTAGCTTGCCACCTGGCAGACAGAAGATGTGAATGTAAGAGAAATCAATGCAGGCTGAGATTTTTGAGTAAAATCCCTTGAGTTCCATGTGCAGAACCCAATGTAACTTTATAGACAGTACCATCATGCATTGGGCGAGCATGCTGATATGTGTGTAAGTGAGTATGTAGGCTTGTGGCCAGCCCAGACAGGATGAAACAGAGAATCTCAACCTTCAATTCTGCAAGACTATGAGGCTTAAACAGGGCCTGATACATTGTAGGTATCCATAGAGAGCTACTGAATGGAGGAAGAAATTCTTGGTAATGTAAAAATCCCACAGCTTGCATTTATATTAACTCACTCCTAACTCTGATGGCATTCAAGTTTCCACTCCTAACTCTGATGGCATTCAAACATTTAGGAATTGTAAAAATGAAGTCAACTGTCATGAACATTCACAGTCCCTTTCCTGTAAGTCCCTCTTGCCTTAAAAAGGGCCCAAGCCTTCGGGGCTGTGTATCACCCAAGCCCTGACAATTTATGAAGATGTTCCAACAGGCTTCTTTAACACTTATGAAAACCCAAATTATCACCCTAAAGGATGTTCACAATACCAACAGCAATAATCATAGCTAATACTTATTATTCACTTATTACATACATACTAGGCACTTTTGTGAGCATTTTACAAATACTAATTCATTTTATCCTTAAACAACCCTATGAGGTGGTCGATATTTTCATCATCACTTTTCAGATACAGAAACTAAGGCTCAGAGCAGGGAAGCTATTTTTTAAAAAAGAAAGAAAAAAAACCTTAAGTTCACAGAGGTAATAAGAGTGGAGCCAAGACCAAATCTAACCAGCCTGAGCTCCAGGTGCCCACAAACTTTGCCACTGCCCAGTCCTCTAACCTTGAGCTAGGCCATTTTTTTTTTAACTTCTAACCTCATCAAGGCATAGCTGACAATAGTCCCAAGACTTAAGTAGCATTAAAGTAAGGGTAACATTTGAGCCTCATGGACCACAGAATATCTCTGCATAGCGTGGCAGTGGCCACGGCAATGGTGCTGGCCATGCTACCAACACGGCAGGAAGGACTCCTGAGATATTTTCATGTGTCTTCTGGGAAACCAAGAGTGGATTCAGAATCCACTCTGACTCAAGAAGTGAATGTTAAGTGGCTGATTGCATCTCTCCAACAAGCCTCTGCAACTGGAAATAAAGTTAGGTTTTCCATTGAACCCTCGAGTCTCCAATAAATCTCTTGTATCATGTAAGGAATAAACTGTCCCAAGCCCCCCTTCCCCCACACACATTCTGAGAGATGGAATAGGCCCAGTGGAAAACATTGACTCTTTGAGACCACTTTCAGATTCAGAGGGGAAGGCTCCCTAGGATGTCACCCAACCTTCAGAATGCTCATTACATGGAGTCTCATTCACCCAGGTGGGCTTGTGACCTGTCAGGAAGACCAAGGGAAGGAGCTCTTCCAGACTCCATAGCCTATAGAGCCCAATTCCAGCCCTGAACCCACTGAGGGTTCATGGTTCAGCTTACTTGGGGCCTGGCCAAAGCTGCTTTGGGCTCAGATCTTTCCTTCGCAGCTAGTTTATTACTTAATGCCTCAGATACTCAGCCTCCTCTTTGATGGGATGACAATACCAGCCTCTCAGTGTTTGAGGGACTATTTTGTGACACATGTCAAACACTTGATATGGGGCTTGGCACTTAATAAACAGAGCCAATGGTTATTGCAACTTATTATCTGCCTTAATTAATTTAGCTAACTCAAATATAAAAATTCTATGAGGTAGGCACTACTCTCAAATCCGTTTTTAGGAAAGGAGAAAATTGAGCCCCAAAGTGGTAAAGTAAATCGTCCAAAGTCATCCAAGTGGGAGAGCTGGATCTCTATCCTGGCTCCTGTTTAAATTTATCATCACTTGATAAGCCACAGAAGACCAGTAACACCACTAATCTTATCCATAGCTTCCCCTAAGCTTCAGAACAAGAAAAATAAATCTCACTAATAAAGTCACCCACACACATTTCAAAACTTTGCCTACATTGTGGAGCCTGTGAGAAATAGCTTCTTGGTCCCGTCCATTCATTTTTCAAGTGGTAGAAAATCACAAGCAACATCTTCGAGGAGGAAATTACTGTGTAATTTTCACTCAGGTTGCTGTTATCTACATCTTTCCAAACTTGCTTAAGAGGCAAGTGGAAGTATTCACACAGCTGGAGAGTGACAGAGCTGGGTGACAAGAGGTGTTCCACCAGGAATCCAGAGGCTGGTCTTCAAGGACTCTGTGAACCCGTGGGACTGTGTGTAAGACTGGGTGTGTGTGAACTCATGGGCACAGGTGATTTGATGGCGTACTGACCCTTGGTCTCAGGAGTTTCTCAAAAAAGTCTGTGACAGAACCCAGTAAAGAGTATAACAAATTGTTATCTTTGGTCATCAGGAATTCAAGGATTCTGGAATTTTGCAAATCCCTGTGGGCTTCATGACAGCTAGGACTATCTCTCTCTTCCTACCGTTATCTACCCAGTACTCCATATAGCTGTCTAGGGCAAGCAAATGAGAACAAATAAATGAATAGATGAGTGAGTGAATGAATGGATAAGAATGAATGCCCCCCCCACCACAAACACACAGGACAAGCAGACTCAGGAGGCACAAGAAGGCTGTCTCTCTGATCCCTTCCCCACATATATCTAAACTCACTTGTGGGGCTTTGATAAGAATTGCCTATTGGGCCCTAAACATGTCTTTAGTCTGAAACATTTGCTCTTTTCCTTGAAAGCAAATGTTTCCAACACCCATTTTCAGTTCTGTAACTGGCTTTACCTGTCTGAACTTTCCAGCCATATTCTCCACAAAGGGTACAGCTCAAGTACCATTACAGGGCCGTTGCTGAGGCCAGACCTCCCAAAAAAGAGGATGTCAACAGTGCAGGCCCTATGAAGACCTCAGGAAGAAGACATGCCACCATACTGTGCCCAAAGAGAGAAGGTGACTTCTCCAAACCTCACCTCTCTTGGTAGCCCTAAATGAAGAATTTTTTTTCTCTAAGGAGTCAACCAAATGGGCCTGGTCCCTGTCTGTCATCTCCACAGGAGGGATGAGGTAGAATTAGGTATCTTCCTCCTAATTTGGTTGTGGAATCAGCTATGTGTGTGGAGATGAGGTGGTGCTTTATCTTGAAGGTGAGAGTCAGACCCGTTCTGGAGACTCAATGACTCGTCTAATTCCCACGCTCACTTATCACAGACCAGGAGTGATAACATCGGCAGGTGTAGACATTATCTATTCTGGTTTGAAAGTTTTCAACATTTTACACTAAATAACTCATTTTATTCCCGTGAAGACGCAATGGGCACTTTTATTATCTCCATTTTTCTTTTGAGTTAACCTATTCATGGAGAAGTCACAAGTTAGGTCCCTGTGAGTCAGGTTTCAGACCAGGCTGATCTGGCTGATCCCTTCACAGTGTTCAATGGCAGCTCATGCATGGGACAGATTCTAAAACTAGAAGAACCCCACCTATTCTCCACGTGGTTTTTAAAGTGTTGGGAGGTGATCATTAAAAGAGAGCTCAAGAGAGAACAACTTGAGCTTATTGAATATCATTTAAGAACAGACTTCCCTTGATTCTGGATCATAAGCCTTCAAGGGCAGGGCCCTCACCCAAGGGCCTGGTGAGGCTTCAGTGGAAAACAACCTCATTAATGGAACATCCACTCTCTCCCAGGGGGAGAAGTTCTACAGTCCTAATGTTCACTGGCTTTCCGACAGTAAGTCAGCTACCTTGCTCTGTTCCTGCCCTTTGCCCTTCCCATGCTGTCTTTGGGAATTGAGAGTCCAATCCTAGCTACAGCCCTCAAGCCACTTGCCATTTACAGCCTAAGTGGGGAGAGGACCCTGGGATTCAGAGTGAGCCCAGGGCTGGGTTGCCACACCATGTTACCCTTGTGACATTTTGAGATGTCTACTCCCCAACCCAAAGGTCTAGACAGGTCAAATTTAGGCTCCAGGCTGATCGAGCTGGAACCTGGCACCCAACTTTAGGCTGACTGCATCCAACTTGATGGGACTCCTGGGAGTCAAGCCACACCAACCTCTTGGGCAGTGGCAGCCCAAGGCACTGGTGAGCTCACCACGTTTTTCACTTTTATAGGAGTGATCATTAAAAAGCCAGGATTCTGTTTCTGTCTTCTGATTTGTTGAGCTTGTGTCCAAAATGGAAGATGATGCAACTCAGAAACCTAAGTGAGCTGATTCTGACTGGACGTGGGGAGGGAAAGGGCCAAATATGTTTTAAAGCATTGTTGCTATTTAGATCTTCCATGTTTAGAGCCAGGAAGAACAATAGAGAGACAAGAGAAAATTAAATCAAGAATGACTGAGCATGGTTTCCCACACAGTTGTGAGAAAAGCAGAACCTCAGGGGACCATAGCTGCAGATTCCTGACTCCTCGTCCAGGACTCTTGCCACCAAAATCTCTGTTATAAGAGGTTCGAGCAAGCTGATCCCAATAAAGTCACAGCCCTGCTGTCTTAACAGGACATGAAGAAGTCTTTCTGTTCTTCATCTGTTTGATGTCTTCAAAGTCCAGAAGTCTCCCTCTGAGAATCTTTTGACTCTTTCAAGCTATTACAGCCCCTGCTGCCACCCAGGCCTGCCAGTCCAGGAGGCTGACAGCCTTTCTGCTGCCCCCATGTCACTTGCTCCCATTTCCTGACGCCCATGTGATGGGCACTTAGTGAAAGGAGATATTGTTCAGCATCTGTTTTTAAATGAGGCCAAAATCACACTTGGTGGCCGAGTCACCTTTGGCTGTCCAGACCATGACTCTTGAGTGACTCAGTCTCTCCCAGAATTGCCCTGGAGGTGGATGAGGGTTTAATGAGCAGAGAAAACAGTCATACACAATCATACCAGGGGAATTTCCTCCAGAATGTGTTCTGGGTTGCTTTCAACTGATCCATTCATCTCCTGGTACTTAGAGAAGAAAGTTGCCCCAACTTCTTGGCTAAAGCCCCAGGTCTCTTGGTCTCTTGTCTATGGAGCATGGAAACTGTCTTGGCAGCCAAATCTGAACCAGTAGAGCCCACCATATCTCCACTCTATCAATCAGAGAACTTTCCAAAGGGTTCTCTCAACTGTTTTCCTAGTGTTCCTCTAGCTCTTCAGCCAAGGCCTCCACATAACCAACCTAACACACAATCTAGAAAAATATTGGGTTGCTTTCCTCGCCTCAAGTGCATTTATGGGACTTGGATACTGAAAGCCTGCTGAGGCCCCCACTCCTGAGCCTGAGTCCACAGTCTTCCTGGCAAAGGATATTGCATGCCCTGAATGGTTGCCTCCGTGCATAAGAATTCTGTAAGGCTAAGTAGTCCATACAGAGCAAAGCTCCAGGAAGACAGATGATGGAAAGAAACCACAGTGTGTACCTTGTGTGTCTCCATGGCAATCAGGAAATCCACTGTTGTCAAAACCTTTGTTTTCTTCTTTTTTGGATCTTATTGATTTAGCAAATTGACTAGCACAAACCCAGGATGTGGTCAATAATCTCAGAAGGCATCTCAGGGACCACATAGGGGTTTTCCTGTTCTACATAGAAAAAGGATCGTTCCCCTTTTTTTATAATTATATATTTTTTTCTGGGTAGTTACAGTGACTGCCACATCATCTAATTTGTACCCAGTTTCTTTTCAGGTCTGCAGCCAGAACTTTGAAGAAATAGTTAGATGGAGAGAAGTACCTTGTGAGATTCGAGAAAAAGGAGAAACTATTACTCACAGGTAATAACTGCATTTCAGGGGTGATTAATAGGTCACCAACATGCTGATGAGCCAGGGGCTCTATCTGGAAGTAGGACGCACTGATTCTAGCCTAAATCCTGTTAATTATAAGCTACATGACCTCGAGTAACTCACAGTAGCTCCTCTGGGCACACCTAATCTTCCTGCCTCCCAGGATGAAATAAGAAGTTAGGAAATCCTTGGAGCTTGTAGGAAAAAATGGGGAGGGTAACTATGCATGCTTGGGACAGTATGAAAATCTCAGAAAACCTCTCAAAAATCACATATGAATTGAGACCCATTAAAGTCTCACCCTCTGCTGAATGGAATGAATCAAAGTGTGGCAGATAGTCTTGCCATTTTGGAGTTTCCTTTGCCAATTATGAAGCACTTTCATACCCAAAAGAAGCCCTATAAAATCCAGAGAATAGAAGCAATGGTCTCATTTTACAAATGAAGAAACAGGATTAGGAGACTTAATATCTTACAGAGTTTGAAGAACCCAGGTGTCAATGCAGATTCCCCAGGTCCCCTGGGTTTCCCCATTACCTCCTGGGGCTACTGCCCTTTTGCCTTGATTTGTCCACAGGCTAAAGGGAGCAGTAACTGCACTTAGAGAGGACAGTGACAGTTTTCAGACTTTCTTCCCCTCCCCACCATGATGTATCCGGCAGAACTACATGATGTATCAGGCTGATCCACCAGCTGCTCATTCTCCCCCAGTGCCCACATTACCTACCGAGGTCTGGCTATTCCCTAGGATGCAACACGGACCAATCTAGAAATCAGTGCAGTAGGGACCAACCATAGCCATGATGATGATTATCAGGAAGTCCTGCAATGCACCAGGAGGGTCAGTCACCCATGTCATGGCTATGAAAGAGATGGTCAAGCAATTTGCACAGGGTTCTATGGTCAAAGGTAGCAGCTCACAGGAAATGCATCCTGCAAACATGCTGTGGGGGTGATGTAGGCTTAGCATTATTATTTTTATATTTTTCCTCACCATATCAGCATAAAAATACTTTGCAACTTACAATTATAAAGATAAAGATTATCCTCCGTTCACTGGGCAGAAAGGAGAGAGCCAAGTCTGAATTTCCAATCTACTCTATGGGGGCTGGACCTGGGTGAACAGTGGGCTTGACAAGATTTATAGAATCAGGAACTAAACTAAGCCATTTTGTCCTTTAAGACAGAGCCGTGCCAGTGGAGGGGGAAAGGCCACCCCTAGTTCCCACGGGGCCTAGCTTTATCACACAGTCCACAGCATCTCCAATCTTGATTGTCTTTCCTCTTGCCTTTCTTTTAGTATCTTTTCCAGTGAGAAAGAGAGGATTCTGAAATGTATGGAGCTGCTCCTGTGTGGCAATGTGGTCCAGGCGGCTAACCAGATGTTATTCCACATAATTCTCAGAGCAGCCTTGAGAGGGCCAATTATCATTCCCACTTCACAGACGAACTGAGTGAGGTTCACAGCACAACTGGCCCAGGATCCCACTAGGAAAGTGGCCAAAGGCAGGAGTCAGACTCCAGAACGACACACGATCTCTGACAGGAGTCAGTCAAGACTTGGTTTATCAAAGCCACAGCTGTCTGCTTGGCAAGCACAGAAGCTCACACTAGGGACTTGAAATCCAAGAGAACTACAGGGCAAAAGGTATGGTTGGGACACTGGGGTCCTGACAGCTCCTACAGTGAGCCCCTGGCTGGGTTTCTCAGTCACGTTCATACTAACGGAGCATCAACTATACATCAGGCTCTCGGCAAGGGACACCTCATATTATCTAACTCAAATCCCATAATAGTGGCATGAGGTAAACACACAAAACTGAGGCTGAAAGAAGCTGAGAAAATGTCCACAGTTGCACTGTAGGGGGTCAGGAGACTCCTCCCTTCCTTTTTAGCCACCACATGTCAACACCTCTATTAACTGCTGCAATTTGAACAGTGTTAATATTCCAATAATAGACAATACAACTGATTACTACCTTCTTCTTCCAGTGGTTAGCTAAGGGACCAAAAGAGATAGGGAGACTTTCCTAGAAAATGTCAGCCCTGCATTGGGACTTGAGGCCTGTGCCCAAATAGGGTTGACTCTCTAGGGACCTAGATAAGAGCTTGATGAATGGATTGGATTTCTGTCTGGCTGGGGTAGTGGACCAGTCAACGGCTCTGCTCTTCTCATGATAGACGGGATCTAGTTCAGATATTCCTCAGACTGATGCTTTTTAAGCCTCTACCCCCCACTTCCATCACTTCAACTCATAGGTAGGACAATGTCAGTCATTCTCCATTGGGTACTAGATGCCTATCATCCAAGTGGCCTCTTTGCCTGTCACTCAAAAAGGCTCATCCTAACACAAGTGAGTTGATACACTTTTATAGAAATAACCATGATTTCGTTTCAGGTTATAAGAAAACTAAGTCATTCATAAACCTTAACACTCGGTTGCCAATAGGACTTTATCTATAGTTTACTGATAACCAATTCTGAGCTACAGATGGGTTACAAAAGAACAAAATTCATGTTTTTGGGTTTTCCCTTTTCCTCTTCAGTTATGTCAATGGGGAAGTGATGTGTCTACAAAAATATTTTCTTGACTTGCAACAACAGAGCATTTCAAGTGGCTAAGTAGAGTTCTAGATTTTCATTGATTCTGAACTTGGAAGCTCAGAAAGTGCCAGGTGATATTTTAATAACCCAATCTCTCTCTTCTCATTTTCTGTCGAGTGCTTCAGTGAACAGGGATGTGTGTGTGTGTTTGTGTGTGTGTGTGCAGCACGTGTGTACATGTGTGCACACACATGAGAAGCAAGAGCTCTATTCCCAGTGCAATGACTCTGCTGTTGCTCATTGCTCAGATGCTTTTGAGAGATACACAAACATTTCAAAGCAGGAGAGCCTGTATTGTGGGAATAGTTCAAAAATCTGGGCCAAAAGATTTCCAGGATTAGTACAGTTCCAATTGCCCTGTGCATGAAGAGCATGTAATTCATACCTCTTCCTGAGCTTTCAATCTGGGACATCCTATCTGTAACAGCAGATGCCAGTCTCAAATGCCAAGCTTCAGAGAACTTGTTGCTGATAAGCTTTTAAATACAGCTCTAGCTGTGGGGTTTGGACCAAAGTCTTTACCGCTTATTGCATGCTCAGCTGGAGTAGGCAAAACATAACTTCCTGATTTTAAGGAATATGACTTCAAATGATACTTCTGTGAAGCTGTTGAAGAAAATAAGGTGTTGATTTGCCTTTAAATAAATGGCCATGGACATGACAAGGGACCACACCCAGTAATGGCTCATTCTTTCACCACACTGGAACTGAGTTCTAGAAATCTCTGGGTGAGAACAAATGGGCTTCTTCCTGTGAAATCTGTGCCTCTAGAAGCATCAGGAGCCCACTAGGCGTGACATAAGGTGTCAAGTCACACCATCTTCCATATGTGTGCTATGAGCCAGCTATGACCCTAGATGCTGGGGACACAGATACCATCCCTGCCCTCAAAGAGTGATGACATAGACGGTAAACAGACAAGTGGCCAATCTGTGAATGAGGTCATTTCTGGTACTGATGTAACAGAGAATGACAGGGACTGCATGGACAGGTGGTCAGTGTGGTCTGATGCTCACTCTTCTGGGAAATTGTGGGCATATTTTAATTTATTTATTATAGGGTTTGGGGTGGATCAGATATCTGGTAAAAGGAGCCCCGCCCCCATACACAGATCAAATGAGATTTGGAAGTCACCTTTACCTTGCACATAAAAAGATGTCCTTGGAGTTTGAACTCAGCAGGATACACAAGCAAGAATTGGAAGGAAAAGGCTATGACAACTAAATGGACTGACCTTGGGGACAAGAGTTTCATTTGAATCACATGCTGAGTACAGTGAGTGAAAGGAGGGCTGTGTCTGCCCCTTCTGGTCTTAGCCTGAAAGTCAAGGCTATTCCATTCAGGCACAGAGTTCCCAAAGAGCCCAACAGGGTGAACCTGTGATGTGTCACTCCTAAGCCCTCTAACGCCTTCCAAGGACTTCCTGGGCCCTAGGCATCTGTGCCATTCATTATTTCACAGTAACTGGCGACTGCAGTGTTATCCGCATGGTATTTATTGTAAGATCATAACGGCTGAGGTCGTCTTTGGAAAGATGTGTCCTAGACTCAGCTCTGGGATGTTAAGCATGCTGTGATTTCTTAGTCTTTAAGTTTCTTCATCAGGAAAGGGAAAGTAATGCTTTTCTCATGGGTTGCTTTTAAGGATTACATGAAGAAATGCATCTAAAGCCCTTGGCAAAGTATCTGAATCTTAGAAAAGCACTTGGTACTTGATAGCTATTAGCCAACCATCTCAAAGATTAAAGGGTACTCAAGGCAGCCTGGATGGGGAGTGCCTCTCAGGCTAACTTAATTCTTGATTAACTGGTCGGTTGCTTACTATATCCTTGGTCACAGCCCTTGGAGACCTCCAGCACTCCAGCTAATTGGGATTCAGTGCTGGGAGCCATCAGCCAAGTAGGTGTGACAATTTCCTTGCCAGCTACTCCCATGCTATCTAGTGGAAGGACTCTTGAAAGGTGACCTTGCTCAAGGACCAGGGCAGATCCGTGTTTAGGGTGTCCCCGGTTTAGCATAATAGGAGATTAGGGTGTTCCCCCTTTAGAATAGGGCGGTTTAGCATAATAGGAGATTAGGGTGTTCCCCCTTTAGAATAGGGCGTATCCTGCTGCTGAGTTCCTCTTGAGTTCTTAGGGTCAGACAGTATATTTGGGAGACAGAAGCCCAGGAGTGGTGGATTGGGGCAGAGAACGTGGATTCCCCCAGAACGTGTTTGTAGACGGCCGGTGTGAGTTCGGGAATAAAGAATTGCTGTTTGAATCTACAAGCTGTGTGGAGACTCGTGATTTGTGCCCAGCCAGAGACTGCGGCAATTCAGGAGCCTAATTTTCCAGATGCAGTCTATATAGTATGTGAAAGAGACAGATTGATAGAGACAATACGACAATTTAGAGGGAGATGCATAAATAGTCTACCTATAAAACTCAAGGAAAGACCTGCCACAAGTGGTATTAACCCATGGAACTAAAGCAGGTCCCCTTGAGACAAAGGCTTATTCACCTTCACATCCTAGAGTCCCACACACAGTATGATACCCAATAAATGTCTTTTTTTTTAAAGTGGGAAAAATATTAATTTGAAATTCCAGTGACACGGGGTTTGGTGTCAAGCCGCTTACTGAGAAGCTTCAAGCACTTGGAGAAGTCACTTCGCCTCCCTGGGAATCAGTTTCTTCATCAGACAAGCAAGCGGTTGGATTTGATGGCCTCTAGGTCTCAACCTACCTCCCTGCCTCTGAGAGAAGCCTGTGTTTCCTCCTAACTTACCCTCCAAATACTACAGGAACCCAAATGGCTCCCTCTTACCTGTGGGACAGTGGCATTTCACTGTATCAAGGTGGCTATGGTGCATAGGATAGCCAGGCTGGGTATTCTGGCCAGTAAAAAGAAAGAATAGACAAAACTAGAGAGAGAGAGAGAGAGAGAGAGAGACAGCACCCTGCTCTCAGATGAGACCAAACAAAGCCTCTGAGCACAGAGGCCTACTGCTGGCCTCCTGGATGCTGGAGGGAATGAGTGGTTTCTATTAAGAGGTGGGCACACAGTGACTGATCTCCTTAGAGAGGCTCTTTCTCAATTACCGCAAATATCACCAGTGCTCCTTGTGGTGCATTTTAGCATTTTGGGCCAATTCAAAGCATTCTTCCTTCCTGAGACAGTCCTCCGGCGCTGCTGAGCAGACGGCCCCTCCAATGACTCCCTGATCTTTGGTGGTCTTGGAGGCCCCACAGCCCTGGGAAGAGTCTGGAGAGGGAAGTTCCCATCACCTCCTATCCCAAAGATGCTGGCCAGTTTACATTACGTCAAGTCTCTTAATACTCTAGGAGCCAAGAAAAAAAAAAGAAATCAAAATTCTTAGAAAAATAGATCCTTGAATTTTCAAGGCCTCCAAGTTCTGGGATTGAAAGATGAGTTTTAACCCCATAAAGCTGAGTAGGAACTTGTAGTGTATTGTTAACAAGGAGAAGGTCACTCTGAATTCAATTCCAGGCCTGTACACAAGAGCTGAGCCATCTGAGGCAAGCACTTCCCCTCTATGAGCCTAAGTTGCTCAGCCTGTAAACGTGGTTTGTATGAAATTCAGTCACTCATTCATTCCAGATATATTTGCTCAAAAAACAAGTGAAAGGGAGTTAGATAATATATGTTAAGAATCAGTATGCAGTAGGTATCCTAACAGGTACTCCATAGATATCAATCTTTTCCTTCTTCCCCCAGAAGATAAAACTTTGAGCAACCAGCCTTAGCTCTCTCAAATACTGAGAGGACCCATAGGTTCTAAATTTATAATATATTTATGCCATCAAAAAATCACTTACACTTTGATTATCTGCTGTTTCGTGCCAAGCAACAGCCTAAAGCCACACTCATGAAATTAAAAGCAAGATGAGAACCTGCCTTAGATGCAAACACTCCCATGAAAAAGTGCAAAAGTCTTACTCACTTCTGAGGTGTGGCCTAGAGTGGTCGGACCCTCCTTCCTCTGGAGGGGAGCAGAACTAAGCAGTTAAAGAAAAATGAAGTGTTTTTGGAGATAAGAGAACTGAACAACCTAATGATTGACAGGACTTTTAGGTACTCTGAAGTTGCCCCCTCCCCGTGGGCAACCCACAGATTCCAAGCTGGGGCTGTAGGAGAGGAAGTAGGTTCTGGAAAAGTCCAGAATTCCCCATATGAGAAGGAAGCTACCAAGTTAAAACACCTCTGAGGGCTCTTCTGTCGTCTGAGACCAGGGAGAGCACTGTCAAGAAACACCTCCTCCCCAGAGGGAGGAAACTGCTATCTCCTCCTTCAGCCCCACCACCAACTGCCAAGACAGAAGGCAGGAAAGGCTTGATCCTGCTGAGACAAGCAGCCTGGGAAGTTGACTGTAATTGTGCAAGTAAAGACAGGACCTGGAGTGTGCGCCTTCATCTGCCTTCACCAGCTCCAGCAAAGCTTCCTGGAACATCCCAGCCTACCTTATCTGCTCTGCTGCAGCGGTTCCAGTAAGCACATGTGTGTGTCATCACGCTGGGGTGCCCGCCCCACCAAATTAAAGGAGATTTTATTAGCAAATGTTATGCCCACAAATGGAACGGAAATCTGTCAAAGGCAGCTGGAAGCCTTCTGGAGTGTGGCGGGAGCACAGTCAGGGGTGAATGGTGAAGGGAGAGGCCTATGATTGCTATGATCATAACAACCATCATAATTATTACTGTTGAGTGCTTACTCCATGCCAGAAATTCTATCAAAGGGCTTCATGGACCCCCTCACATCAGTCCTAATACGATCCTAAGCTATAGGTACTATAATTCTGTTTTAAAGATGAGAAAATCAGGGCACTGAGCAGGTAAATGAATTGCTTAAAGAGACGTAATTTTTGAGTGACAGCACTCGAATGTGGCTGTCACTACAGGGTCCACAGTGCTTTCTGAGCACCCAGGACATCAGAGGATCCCCAATAGCCCAGAGACTCAACTATGTAGGCTGGAGTAATTGTGCTCAGTCTAGCCTTTAGAAGAAGATAGAGACCTGGTTTTGAAACACTGTTTCCTGTGCCTGTTTAAAGAGGGGCCTGTTTCTGACCATATCCCAGGAGGTCTGGGAAGCTCTTTTGGGGAAGAAACCAGATGGGTTTTTCAAAGTTTTTAACAATGCAAACAATGCAGAACACAAAAGTGGCTGTTGACTTTAACCATCCAAACAATATAAAAACAGAAAGCTCCAATAGGCTTCAAAAGGATGGAGGAGTCTGTGAGCTACCTGATGGTACTTGTTGGAAGGGAGAAGGAGCTGCCACATGTCCCAGGAGGGACCTGCAGGGAGCTCCTCTCTCAGCCCCCAGTAAAGAAGGAGCCTGGTTTGCGTCCCCGAACCTTGTTCCAACTTTCTCCTTTTGGAAGAGATTTTCCCCCTTGTCCTTTACATTCATCCTACGTGATGAGATGTTGCATTTATTCGGCTTCCCACGCTACTCTTAGACAGTGCCACTTAACAAAGCTGGCGAGAGAAGTGGGGAGGCACACAGCCCGGAGGATGAAGGAGGAGAGAGAGGTGGCCTGCTGGCTGGCCCTCCCTCGCTCTTTACACACTTGTCTCTTATTGAAATAGGAATAAATAGAAGATAGATGATGGAGAAATGGGTAATAGAGATGATAGACAGAGATAGATAATAGATGATAGAAATTAATAGATATAAAGTTATTTATGGGGGGGGGGGCGTACCAGGGACTGAACTCAGGGCACTCAACCACTGAGCCACATCCCCAGCCCTACTTTGTATTATTTAGAGACAGGGTCTCACTGAGTTGTTTAGTGCCTTGTTGTTGCTGAGGCTGGCTTTGAACTCGTGATCCTCCTGCCTCAGCCTCCCGAGCTGCTGGGATTACAGGTGAGTGCCACTGCACCTGGCCGATAAAGTTATTATTAAAAGTTGAATTTGGAAATCCTATCCTGAATTCATCATGGTAAAACACAATCTCATCCAAACCTCCCCAACACTAAAGTGGATACAGGCCTTCCAAAAGAGAACCCCAATTCCAACCAAGCAAGCAAGATTCTGTCCAGTGCCTTCATATACTAGACATTGCTAGTAGGACCACGGCTTCAGATAAGGCAGACAATGTCACGGTAACATAAAGTTACAGTTCAGTGGGGAAGACAGATGTTAAACAATTCAACCCCATAGCACGATGAGTATTCTAGCAGAAATGCCTGCTGCAGTAGAAAGCTTCTTATAATTGGAAGCCTTTCCTCTCCAGGGCCCTTGCTGTCCCCATGGGAAGCCTTCCTTAGGAAATGCACTACAGCTTAGGACTGAGGGGTGGATTTAGAACTAGCTGGCCAGGCTAATGCTCAACAAGGCTCCCAGTCTGGAAATTCAGCCTCAAAATAAAGCATAAGTCATTTTGGCTTAACAGAATCCATTTCTTCTAGCTCTTCATGGTTAGATACTAAGAAGAACTGGCTTTCTTCCTGTACAAGAAACAACCACATCTGTGAGAACCATCTATAAACACATGTGAATAGAGTCATCATAGATCCTTTAACTTTGTTTAAGTGTTAAAAAAAGTGAAAATCACACAAAAAATTCCTGAAGGCCTCCCCCAGGATGTTACATTCATGTGCTAAATGTATAGAGGCAGGGAACTGGCCCAGAAAACCCTCCTGTTCATTTTTGGGTGTGTTAAAAGGCCAAGATGTTGGGCCCTTGAGTTTTGAACTCAAAGAAACTATTAGGAAGGATTCTGCCTTTGAAAGACCAATTAATCCAAAATTCAATAGCCAATCCCAGACTCCTAAAACCAAGTAAGATCCATGGGGAGCCAGTGTTGTGTGGTGACATGAACATCAGCTCTGGCGTTCAGATCTCCATCCTGTCCTAATTAGCTATGACCTTGACTTGTAATGACCTTGGGAAAGTCATTAAGTTTCCCTCCCATACAAAAGGATGATAATGCCAACCACAAAATTAATGTAAAGACCAGATTAGATAATGGAGATGAAAACACTTCACACCCATTAAAACACTCCAGTAGAAAAGTGTAATAGAAAAAAGAAGCCAGCCATATCTCTTGGGGGTCGTCATTTCATAATTTACAGGATGAGATGCTCATCCAAGGCCATGGTGATTGGTTGTTAATGGATCATGATAGCAGTCCTGGGGTGTGGTGTTATTCCAACAGTGCTGAAATGGCCTATTAAATACTGAGTTTCTAATAATAAAGTTCTCAAGTATGCAAAAGATAGACTATTTTTTGGAATTATATCAAACTTAAGGTTATTCCCTGAAGTTATTTCCTTTTATGGGAGAGAAGAAAGGATAAAGTTGTGACTACTATGACTGAGAATAAGCCAAAGACCATGTAAACCTCAAATTATATTGTGTCTCCATGTGGACTCTATCCATTAAGTGAGTCTTCTCAGAAAAAAAATGTGGAGGATGTGGCTCAGGAAAGCAAGAACTTAGTTGTACCTTTTTTCTTTGGCCCAGATAGAGTTTCAAACCACAACTCCACCAAGTGGCTCTTACTGACTCTAATGCACATTGTTATCACTGCAACATGGTTTTCTTCTGACTAACCCAACTTTTGTCTGGAAACCCTCAACTTGTGCTTTGGGGTGGGGGCAGAAGCCCAGACTCCTAGCTCCAGTGGACAGGTTATGATTGACCTTGGTGAAGCATTAAGGTCCAGTTTCTCCTCATCAGGGACTGGTTAGGGATGTGATCCCACTTGTCCAATGAGAAGTAAATAGAAGTCAATCAAGCACTCCTGGAAAAACCATTCCTCCAATATCAATATCAATATCACTGAACTCCTGGAATGGTCTCATCCCAGACTTCTTGTTGTGGAAGATAATACTTTAGGAGAGTTGATTGCTCTGTTACTTACACTGCACTGATAGCTACAAACCAAGACCCAATGGATAACAATCTCATAGTTTGATGCATAGATGGATTGCAGCTTCTCTTTAGTCATGGGAGTTATAACCCTCACTCTCCTATCCAAGAAAGTACATCTGACTCAATGTGGTGAGACAGATATTTGTGCCGTTAGTGGGGGATAACCTTGAATCTGTTCTCATTTACCAGACACAGCTGTTGACCACTGATCATTTGGATTAGTTGTTGCCTACACTCCACCAGTTGTTACATATCTTTATCATTGACTGTGCATACATTTGACAGGATCTTAAATAATGCCACATTCGTATCACTGTTTTGAAAGAATCTGCCCTTGTCATCTCCCAAGAAGTCACCAGAAGCAAAGGAGATAAAACATGGAGGCCCTTTTAGCCAGAAGTCATTCTGCAACACCCTCCGCCTGCACACATATGCTAAGTAAACCTTGGTTCCAAGCTTCAGCTATAAGACCAAGAAAGGGTCAAGCAAATGGATGAGGTTTAATCCTAAACCAAAATTTAACACTCAAGATCCTAAGTCAGTTATAACACCCTCCCCTTTCCCTGCCTAAAATGACCTCCAAGCCACATGGTGCCCCCCTTTTTTTTCTCTTTCTCTAGAATTTGGGTTCCTATGCTCTTCCACCATCTGCTTCTAAAATCCGGAGTCAGCTTGGAGGGTCCCATGGTTCTCAACCCATCGTTGTCTGTGGCAGAGCAGGTAGGGCAAACCAGTAGCTCTCAGAATTTTTGAGGAGTGAAACTATGTTTTTCTTGCTTTCTTACTCAGAGGACCCAATTGTGAGGCAGTCAGGAGAGGGGACAGTCTAGTTAGAGCTGCCGTGTGAAGCTTTGATCCCATCCTCAAACTGAGAGTAGGAAGGGTTCTGAGAAACCCAACAAGCGGGGTCCTCCAGGAACTGTGGGGACCCGGCAACCTGGAGGTTCTAAGAGGCCTAGATCGGATGGGAGCTCCCTGTTACACGCTTTCACAAGACCTTGGGCTTCTCCTTCATAACACTCACACGGTATAATTAAATAGGGGCTTATTAGCTGTTTACCATCTGTCTCGGTGATGGACTGTAAGCTTATCACGGAAGCGGCCGTGCCTCTCTGGTTTCAAGTTGTACCCCAATGCCTAGTACAGCAGAACACACACTGGTGTTCCATGCACACATGCTGAGTGAAAAACAGAATCATTTGAAAACCCCTGCTTGTTGATCCAACTCATAGAACTGCTCAGAGAGGCTGAGCAGAACCCAGGCCAGGTTGCTCTTGGGCCCTTTGGATCCAAAGGTTCATTAAGGCAAAAAAGGATCAAAACAGATACCAAATAAGGACATGCAAGATAGTCACAGGAAACCAGGTCCAGCACTGCGAGGGCTCCAGAAGAGGGGAATCACCTCACCGTTTCCCATTGTGTCACCAAAACACCGTTTATTTAGTCTTCCTCTGTTTTTGAACTTCAGGTCTCCTTGGGGAAATTTCAGCCCATTGTCCTCTTGCTCAATGCCTTCTCCTCTATCATTTCAGAGGACAAAATGGAAAGGTCCGGGAGTCAGATTGTTTTGCTACTAAATAGTTGTATGACCTCAAGCCAGTCCCTTGAAGTCCTCGAGGCTCTGTTTCCTTGTCTAGTCCAATAAAACTATTTTTACCACCCTTTCCACTCTGACATGCCATCATCTTTGACTTTTGGTCACCAGGCCAGGCTAACTTTGCACAGAGAGCCCTTTCTCTCTTTCTCTACTTCTGAGTGCTACTGTGTAGGCTCCATTCAACCTGAGCCTCCGAGCTGACCCATCAACCCTAGCAAAGCATCTAAGAAGCATCCCACCTTGTGCTTCTATGGAGTTACCACCGCAAATGCATTGAGACTCATCTTGGCAGAGTGCCTGGTCCCCTGCCAGCCTGAATGAATTTTCATGCCTCAGGAAATGGCCACAACCAAGATGTCTGAGCCAGGACTGGGCCCTCCTAGATAAGCAGGGGATGGCAGGCAGCTCCCAGAAGGTTGGTGAGCATTCCGAAGAATACAGTTTCAATGATTGGGGTCATCCAGCAACAGGAGCCATAGATAAAGGCAAAATTCACCTCAGGTAATAATAGCACCTTGTAATTTTACATCACATGCTCCTGCCTACCAGCACAAAACACTTTCACACCAGGAGGCCAAGGTGGAGAGGTCTGGGGGAGGCAGAGGGATTATTATCCCCTGGTGGTTCACACAGTATATTGAAGCATTAGACTGGAGCCAATAGCCCAAGGTCACACAATTAGGCTTTCACAGGATGGGAACTAGAGCAGAGTGTCCTAAACTTACCCAGGGGCTATTTCTAGTAGACTCTTGATGGAGCCTTTTGTTTATACCTTGGTTCTATCTTATCTTACCTGTCCAGGTAGGGAGACTATTTTTTTTCCCCTTGGGGATGAGTAGTAGGAAACTTGAGTGGCCCAAAGCTGGCTGGCCAGCCTAAGTTCAGAATCCAGATTTCTTGACTTTGGATGCTACAAGCAGGACCCAGTGGGGCCCGTCCACGGGAAGCTGCTATTTTTTTGCATTTGGGAGGCACAGCAGAGCTCCCGTGGCAGCTGAGAATGCAGAAGCTCTAGGGCTGATAAAAGTCGTAATTAACATGCAACGTACAACCCTTTCATATTCAAAGGCTTTTTCCCCATTAGCTTGTTATTCCTCCTATCACCCCCATGGGTGAGGCGTCATTTTTTGTATTCTCGGTTTGCAGATGGAGAAGGCGATGCAGAGATGGCACCCTTTGCCAGGAAGCCTGGCCCTTGTTCAGAGGAGATTCCTGACTCCCAGCAACTAACTGCACTTGGGGTGACGGGAAAACAGAATGGGGGTGAATCATAAGAGAAGGCCCAAGCAACTCTCAGTAAGACTGTTTTTAGACTACTCTGAAAGGAGGTGGAGCTGACAGTGTGGCTACTTGGCTACCTTCAGGAATGACTGAACTCCCAGAACCTTCTATACTAACGATCAGAAGCATAAGCTGGAGAAAGCTGTTGCTCTACTATGGTGATAGCCCAGTGATATCACCTGGGGGTCAAATCTTCCATTTTTTTTTTTGTCCATGGCAGATATCACTAATGGATCACAGCACTCTCTGTAGCTGAGTCAAGGTTTGACTTCTTAGTACAGCACTTCAGAAAGCTCTGGGAGTCAGTAGGAAATGTCACAAGAGCTGACTTCTACTTGCTATGGCTGCTGAGGACTGTTTGGGATTCACTTAAACTGCCACTTTCTAACCCAGGTCAAGTTGTCAGGGTTCTCTCTCGACCGATACTGAAGCTGTCTTGCTTTGAAACTCTGTTAGCACTGACAGATGAGTCATCAGACTTCTGTGCTAGGGAAGTTAGTAATGCAGTGCCACTATTAACCAATTACCTAGAATCAGTCCAACGCTATCCCTCACTGTTCTTCAACGTGGACTTTATTTTTTTTAAAAATATTTTTAGTTGTGGATGGACACAATACCTTTATTGTATTTATCTTTATGCAGTGCTGAGGATCGAACCCAATGCCTCACACATGCTAAGTGAGTGCTCTACCACTCAGCCCCAGCCCCAGCCCCAGCCCCAGCCCCAACATGGACTTTCTTATCCAGGCAGGCTGACCCCTCTTCTGTCCCTGATTCAGTCATATTAATTTCTCCTGCTTTAAACTTTTGGTCCATTCTCTATCCTGTCCTGGGGTTTCTCTCCTCTTCTGTATCCATCTTCTTTCCACATTCAAGTCATCCTCAAATTCTTGAAGCCTTCCCATATAGTCCCAGCTCAGGAAGATGTCTGGTTTTTTTGTTTGTTTGTTTGTTTGTTTTCTGATCTACCAACACTTGGTTATTTGCTCTTAGGTACAACTCTTTCACCTACTAAACTTCTATTCTACTAAACTGTAAAATTCTGAGGAAACTAGCTCTTCTACCTCGCCCACTTCTTTCCACAGAACCAATCACACCATACACTCTAATAAGCTAAAGGGGTCTGTTTGTCACCATTTTAAAACTGGGGAAAGAGAAACAACCAATAAGGGAAGGACCTTGCCCTTGTCATCCTGTGTCTAAGGGAGAAATGCTAGACCTTGGCTGGGTATGTGTGGGTTCTCAATTCTCCTAAAATAATACTTGTGTCTGAATGATGAGCTGGAGATCCAGATGGCTGAACCACATTCAACCCTAATTGAGGGCATTGTATGTGACATGAGACCTGAACCCATCTGGAATTTAATTTCAACCCAAACCCATGGTCAAAGGATTCGTGATGGGTGTAAATTGGGAACAATCAGAATAGGCTGTAATCTGACCAGGATTTTCAGTGACTGATAGAAGACTGGAACCAGACAGAGGATTTAGCCTCTGACCCATTTAGACAAACTCCTCAGTAATAAAGTCTTTAGGCTCCTTTTTTTTTCCTCTGCCCACTTAGAGCAAGAGTTTCTCTGGCTTCCTGGGAAAACAAACAAACTTAGAGGGAGTCTGGAAGACTCTCCGTAGAAGCAGCAGCTCACCAACACACAGACCTGTCTAACTCAGAGCCTTGACTAAATTTTATATGTAGGTAGTATATATGTACATACATGGGTTTGTACTTTTGTTTTTCTTTTCTGTTTTTTCTTTAAGATTCTCATAATGTTTTTCCATAAGATACTAAAGCTCATCCTCTAAGTTGAGCTTTGGCTGAGTGTTGTGGTTCATGTTGCAAGGTTCCTTTAGGGAAACTGAGAATTCAAAGGTGTTCCTGGAGCTTTAAGAGTGAAGACACCATCTTTTCTTTCCTTTATGAGCTGGCTGTTCTGACTTGGAGCAATGTTTCGCAAGGACAGTTTAAAGGACCTTGCATTTAGAACCTACAGGTAACTCTAGGCCTGGATTCCTGGAGTGTCAGCTGTGTGGGTGGGACATGTCAACTTTTCTGACCTGAGCTTCTTCAGCTGTCCACTCCCCAGGCAATGAGAGTGGAGGACTCTGGGCAACGTGCCTTCTCCCTCGGAGTCATTCTGGCTTATTGGCATTTATAGGGTAACTGGGTCCATATGCTTGTTTCTGGCATGGACCAATAATTCACTTCTGACACTTAATATAAACCAGACACCACATTTTTTTGGTACTGCATTATAATAGTGTTATTCTTTCCATTAAGTTTTATGAAACTGAGGTATTAGTGGGCCCACAGAATGGTGAATTTATAGAACAAAAGGCCTGGAAAGAACTTGAGAGATCCATTAGAATCCAGCCCTCTCATTTTAAACATGGAAAAATGGTGGTAAAGTTGGGTTAAAAAAGATTTTCTGAACATCACATAATGAATCAGTACTCAGAACTAAAATAGCACAATCATTTCTATTCTTTGGGTAATTTCTTTTATTTTTAGTTGTAAATGAACACAATACCTTTATTTTGTTTATTTATTTTTTTTATGTGGTGCTGAGGATCAAACCCAGGGCCTCACATGTGCAAGGCAAGCACTCTACCATTGAGCCCAAACCACAGCCCCTTGGGGTACTTTCTATGTACTAGACACATAGCTTTAGAAATGATGAACAAAATATCTTTCTTGAAGCTTAACAGTGCGACTGCCTGAGCTCATACTGCTTCCACGTAGGAGAGAGAGGAATAAACTGAAGTCTGTCTTCTTTTATTACCCTAACACCTCCATGCACCCTCCCACAAGGCCCGGCCTCCTCCTTTGGGCTATGTGGTTATATGGAGGTGATCCTTGGTTTGGAAGATTTTTAAATCATGGATTGAAAGAACCAACACTTTTTATATTTTCCTTTTAACGTAGTGACCAAAAAGCCAACATACTCTCTCTGAGCATATTGAGAATATGATTCTGAGAGTCAGAGTTCATAATACATGAAACCAGATTAAAAAATAAAAACTGAGGCAAAGAAGGAGCCAGACTTAAAGGAAAAGAATGAGCTCTAAACTTTTCCTATATTGCCTGATATGTCAAACCTCCAGAAGGATCCACTAAAACCTGAGACAGTGCTGAGAAAAGATATTTCAAGGTTCAAGAGTCATTACAAGAGGCATTAGAAAAAATATTTTTCCCCTGTAGAACATGAAAAAGAATTAGACCAAACCTATAAAAATCACAAATGGTAAATGATGGGGATTGCTTTCCTAGTCAAATCTAGAAATGTTATTCATTCAACCATCTAAGTATTTATTTAGCCCTTACTATAATTGGGGGGATATGCCAACAGCTGGGAGCTCTAGTTGTACAAAAATGTACCCGAGGCATGGGCTTTCCCCTAAGGGACTTTAGAGTCATTACAAGGCTAAGGGACATCCTTAGAACCTCTTTTTAACTGAAGGCATACCACAGAGTCTTTATAAATTAACAGGGGGAACAACTGGAAGATCATAAAGGAAAGTGAAAGTTACTTAAGTTGCCTAAAGGTATGAACCTGACATATGAAAACAGCTAGTACCAGCACAGAGGATCCAGTGCAAAGGCAGTCTCCTGGGCAAGAGATTTCTTCTTCAAACTCTTGTCTGCATCTGTATGTTCGGGGCTCCTGTCCTCCCTCCGAGGTGTGGAGCCTGCAGCTCCCTAGTGGCTACAGGGCTGGTCATCTGAAGGCTGCCAGATGGGTGCTCAGGCCTGCTGGACTCTGGGTTTTGAACTGGGAACGTTCAGCATTGGCAACATTTGTGGCTGACATAGAACATTAAATGAGGAGACACTCATTTAATGCTTTCATAGTTTACAAAGTGTGGGGCGAGAGGTATGGGTGAAAACAACACTCTAGGTCAGAGTCTGCATGGAACTGTTCATTAGTCCCTGGCACCTTAATTTGCATAGTGTGAACACCTGTGAAGAGGCATTACAGTCATCACCCATGTCTTCAAGGAGATGAAGTACAACAAGGTGCTGCTTAACTCTCTGACTGGTGCATGGGTCCTCCCAGAAGGCACAAAGACCCGCTTGAGTGCACCCAAACCAAAACCGATGGGGAACCTTGGACACTTCCCTGTTCCCAGGTTAACTGCCTGGACTCTGTCTTGCAAACTAAATCAGATGTCCCCAAGGGGCTTTGCCTCCTGCCTTCCTGGGTGGCTTGTTTTTCATCCAGGGGTATGCGGAGAAAATTCACTTGCTCCATGATGTGACTGATGTTCACCTACTGGGCCAAACTTGGCTTGGGCTGAGTTCTTTGTGCCCTGGATGTGGGAAGCCTGACTCCTGACAGGCCCCTCCCTACAGTTGTAAGTGATAGAAAGAAGACCTTCGAACCTGGGGCTTTTAAACAGGCCAACATTTTGCTGCTATTCAGTTGGTTCATTTCCATTTTGCCCAATCTTGAGTCATGGTCCTAGCTGATGGAGAAATACCAATCAAGAGCCTTCACTTTTCATCCTGGTGAGAAATACTGATGTAACAGTGAACTCAATTCACCATCTTCTCCAGTCCTACACCCTCCCCAACATCCCATCAGTAAAGGAGTGTAGAACTTCCATGCAGGGATTGGAATGAATGAGCCACTCATCGTATGAATGGGAAGAGTTTTCATGATGACTTCTCCCCCCTTCATTTTTGCAATTCCAATTCTCTCCTCTGACATTGTGTTTGAAAAGGAAAAGCAAAACCAGCTCTGTGGGCATTATGATCCCACACACAACCAGATTCCCAAATAGTTTTTGAAAACAACCAGAATACTCCCAGGTAAAATCATCTAGGTTTGGGGGATGCCCTGAAATCTTAATATACCAGGAAAATCACCATCATTTTGACCGAGAGCATGAACTCTGTAGCCAGACCTGCTGGGTCTGAATCCCATCTCCATCAAATCCCAATTGTGTGACCTTGGCCCAGTTACTTAAATTCCCCATGCTCAGTTTCCTTATATGTATAAGAAGAATAACAACAGCATCACCTTCATGAGGCTGGTGTGTGGTGAGTTAGCATACAGGAAGCAACTGGTATGTGCTAGCACATCGTCAGCACCCCGTGTTTGCTATTATTACCAACGGTGATGATGGTATCTCAGAAACATAGAACAAGCCACAAAAAAGCAAGTGCAGAAGATACAAGAACTCTAAAACAACAACATGAAATTTCAGCCACCACCAGAAAAGACTTGCTGTGACACCATAGTAAATGCTCAAAATGACTGGTGATGAGCACACCCCCACACACATACCAAAGTCTTGCAATTAACTTTTACTCTCAAAAGGTCGAGACCCTACTGAGGTCTGAATTAGAACAACATATATTCCATGTTTGTGTAATTATGTCAAAATGGACTCTACTGCCATGCAGAACTAAAAAGAACCAATGGAAAATATTTTTAGTTAAAAAAAAAAAAGAAAGAAAGAAAGAAAAATTTTAAAAAGGTGAAGACCCAAGGCAGGTTTTAGGGATCTGAGTTTTGCAAAGCGGTTGGTGACTCAGTCCCTCCACACCCACCTGAGACCCATCTGCCCACACTTGCCCTTATGAAGGACACTTGCTTCAGGAGGACACACCCAGGCTGCCAGTGCACCCCAAACTCGGGGAGATCTGGTTCCATGAGTTTCTGTCCCCTGTAATACCCATGCACTCATTTTGTGCCCGAATTCCCGTCTGAGTCTCATGGGGCAGGGGACCCACGGGAAGGCAGGACTTGGCCCAGTTGTGGACAACTTCCCACTTGGCAAACTGGGAAGAGGAGGTCAGTGTGGCTCTCTGTCAGAGGTCAGGCTTCCCTGCACATGGGCATCTTTCCTGCAGCACCATCATGTTGGAAGGCAGCTTGATAATTCTCTCTCTCCCAGAGAGCCCCACAGGAGACAGCCAGAAGCTTCTGTGAAGCCCTCCGGCTTCTCTCTCAGCCACCACCACCTTTCAGAAGCAGGCGTGGGGGTTAGGTTGGCCTCTCACCTGTGGATTCCACCCTCAACATGGAGGCTCCCAAATGGCCAGACCTCCACACTGGGCACTGCTGGGGAGTGTTATATTTTGAGGCTTCAGTTTGGGATTGGTGTCATCCTCTCCCTTTCCCTTCTTGGCCTAACCATCTATACAACCCTGCCCTCCCTGGCCACAGCAAGCAGCCACTAAAGCCACAAGCAGATGAGTGAGCTCTCTGCTCGGGCTGACCAAACATGAGCCCTGTGGCAGGCAGTTGCCCCTCAGCCCTGCCCAGAGCCAAGCCAGCCAGCGCCCCCGATGGCACGTACATTCAGCACATGAATGCACTGGCCTCTTAAGCAGACCAGCCAGCCAGCTAGCATTCCTATGGAGAAGTAGGTCTATATTCTAGAACTTCAACTCAGTTCAACAAATAGTTTCTGGTCACAAAGGTGTACCAGCTCTAGGGTCTGGAACTCCAAAAAAATGAAGAAAATATGATCCCTGATATCAGGGGGCTCCACAGAGCTGTAGAAGACAGATAAGAGAAATACCCCTTCTATTCCTCTTGGCGGATGGGGCTGGCTTCTCAGACCCAGTTTGGGGGAGTGTTTTAAAAAAAAATTTCATCTGCTCCATGAGTGGAGAGTAGGGTTTAAATTTCAAATGGGAGGAACCAGTTCTCCCTAAAGAACACCTGTGTCCTCTTTTAAGTGGAGACACAATGGAAATTGAGTCATTGGCATCTCACTTTGCAAACCCCCAGAATTTCTCTCTGGGGTCCAAAAGATCCCCTTTGAAAACGACGCTGTGGGAGGCAGCCTCCGCCACCTTCTTCAGCTCCTTCTTTCACAAGAATCACTTCCCTTTCAGGGTCTGGGTGGAGTTGACTAAAACAGAGGTGTTGGGGAAACAACCACAGCTAATCTCTCCCTCAGCCCCTGGCTGGGCTGCTGGGGAGGCCTCGCTCGCCTCCTGCAACCTTCTGACCATCAGCAGACTCCAGCTGATTCACCATCTCTTGGGTGGCCCCATGTCACCTGGCATTCCACACTAGTTTTGGCTCAAAATCCTTGACTTTTGCAGAGAACCATGTCAGCCCAAGGGGGAACCAAGACTTCCCCTTACCAGGGGCAGGTATAACCTGCTAATGAGCCTGTGACCAAGGGCCCCTGCAGGTTGCTGCATAAGAAGCGCCTGCAAGGTCAGTGTGAGAGCATCTTCAGGGTCTCTTTCTCAATTTCAGGGGAGGCCTTTGCCCTGACTTTTCTCTTAGGGAGCAACCTCTCCATTTTTTCCAAGTTTGCAAATGAGAGCATGTCTAGAAGGGCAGCTGGACTCTGATAAGGGAATCGACTGACTTATTTTAGCAACAACTAAGAAGGTTGACATCTCTGACAGCTGCGGCCAGGCCTGCAGAATGACGAGTCAGGACAGGGCAGGGCAGGGCAGGGTATTCAAGAATCCACAACCAGCCCGAGGGTGGAGGGCAAAGCCATTCATGCCAGGCTGTGCTGGCCTCGGAAGACAGGAGGATGGGAGGATCACACACAGTTCCCAAAGTTCTCCAAAGGAAAGTAATGAATGGACGGAGCAGAGGCCCTGAGGTTCAACCTGGGGGGATTTGAGACTACGGGGAAAACATAACTCTACCACTGTATCCTTGGGCAAGTCAAATTAGGATATGTTAGAATGTACTCCAGGATGGGTGAAGTTGGAGCCTCAAATTCTTTATCAAGAAAATGGAGTGAAGAACACACTCATGCATAGGGCTGCTGTGAGGCTTATGTAAGGACTCATGGCAACCCCCAGCTCAATGTTTAGCATAGAATTGGTGCTTAGTGAGTGCTATTTTCCTAGAAACTTAGGACCCTGCTTTGCATAGAACCATCTGGTACAATAGCAAAGTGCCAGATTTTAAAACCGGCATCCACAGATGTCTCAGGAGGCAACAGAAGCCCCAGGACAAGGTGGAATTGTTCTTGAGCATGAACTTGCTTTACCATAATGTGTGTGTGTGTGTGTGTGTGTGTGTATCATGGACTATATTATATACATATATTATGGAATAGGAACATATATATTCATTCCTATTTTATTGGTGCATTATGATCATACATAATAATGGATTCAATTCTTTGTTACATATTTGTACATGTACATGTTGTGGCCATAAAATTTGGTCACTATTCTCCCTTAGTGTTTCCCTCCTCCTCCACCAGCTTCCCTTCATATTATCATTCTTTATGAAGCTCAAACAGAACTACTGTGGGGGCAAACTACAGACTTGGGATGAGTGGTAAGACAGTATTTAAAGTGTTAATCAAGCGTTCGGCAGGGTTGGGGCAGCCTCCTACAGACCTCCAAGATAGAGGTATTTTAGAGACCAAATGTATGAAAGGTATCCTGCCCTAATCAGTCTCAGAGGGCAAGTCACTAGTCCCTCTCTTTCATGGTCTACTTCCTCCTTGGGAAAAAGAAGTGATTTTTTGATGTGAGTGTGTGTGTGTGTGTGTGTGTGTGTGCGTGTGTGTGTGTGTGTGTGTTATGTATGTGTTTCCCTAAATGATGCTTAGAGTCCCCCGCTCTGAGTTTATGACAATGAATCAGGGAATATTTCTTGAATGAATGGAAGGGGATGTGTCATAAACTAGGAATTTCATGTGGTGCAGCATCCCCTCCCACGTGGGAAAATTTGGAAAAAAATAGACCCTTCTCCTGCGGCTGCAGCCTCCAACACACGTACTCACACCAAGCGTGTTCAGGATGCCCCGTGTGTGCCAGGGGAATCACTGAATTAATCAGTGCTAACCCCCGAGGGGATGCAGCTCTGCTTCCTGGTTTCCTTTCATGGGAACACAGCCAAAGCCCTGGCTCCCAGAGATGGAGGCATCTCTAAGCCCCAGTGGGAGCAGAAAGGTACCGGCCATCCCCAGGCAGAAGGGTTCTCAGAGGCGCCCCTCTTTCTCAAAACCAGGGGTACAGTTCCCTAGCACTGACCTTTCACCACAGAGGAAGGCATTGGGTGTACAGAGGACTCCTCCGCCTCTAAGGCCACATTCTTCTCCCCACACCTCATTCAAGGTACCTGTTCTCCAACTCTGAGTTTCTAGGTTCAAAGGTGCTTAAAGGAGCTTTGACTATTGCTATGCTTTCTGATACAGAGTTTGGACCTTTCTTTCCTCTGCTCAAAGCCTTGCCCCTTTCCATTTTCATGGTCTTCCAGAGTCTTCCACACCCAAGAATGGACCATGGTGGTGCCTTTCCATTCCTCTCCCTTCCTTCTTCTTCCACCTCTGCCTACCCAGCCCTGGGTCTGCCGTTAAGTCCTGTCTCCTTTTCAAGTCTCAGTTCCTTTTAAACAACTTCACAAGCACACGGAAGTCAGGACCCAGGTGCTCACTGCAGCTGGCACTTCTCGTGCCTTCTGTGAATGATGCACCCAAAGAGACCAGGAAACCCGAGGCAGGAGTGAGCCTGCTGGTCTCTGGGAGAACCCCAAGGGTCAAGAGTATTTGAGGATGGGGGCCCTTTAGAAGGAGACAGGCTAAGAAGAATCAAGATACTCAGAGACAAAGCAGAAGACACCACCGGTGGGTAACATTCGAGCAACCTTCCCTGGAAGCCTCAGGGAAGCTCCCCGGCCTCTGTTCTTTAAGGCTGGGCCCAGGGCTCCTGCCAGTTCCCCTCCAATAAGAGCATTTCTGCCTTTCAAAGGCCCCTTGGAGCTCCAGTTCCCTGTGGCCTCTGGTCTAGTCCTGCCCCAAATCCTATCCAACTTCGCCCATCCTGGAGTACATTCTAACATATTCTAAGCCTAGGCTTCAGAACTCAATGAACCTGAGTTCATATTCAGTACCACCTGTGGCTGTGTAACCTCAGCAAGTCACCTAACCTCTCTGAGCCTCTGTTTTCCTCCTATTGCAAGGGTAAAATGAGATAACATATGTAAAGGATTTAACACAGTGAAAGTATACAACAGTGACTAGTGCTATCACAGCGCTATTATTGTTGTTATTGTTGTTATCATTATTTGCATTGCTTCTGTTCCAGGAATCAAAATTCTAGTTCCCACAGGTTGGGTTGTCTTTTGCTTTCCTGGTATTCCTAACAACTGGGTTTAATAAGTATTTGCTGAGTAGAATTAACTGTAGGCTGAGCTGTCTCTGTGACCCAGCTGGCACTACTTGAAAGAAAAATTAATTTTGCTAGTGATAAGCAAATCCGTCATGTTCAAGCTCCCTCCAGCTCCAAGGCTACCAGGCAGCCCTATCAGTGTTTGGATTTTCCCTGACTGATTGGCAGAACCAGGAGGTCGCAGCTGGCCCAGTCATTGCCTCTCCTATACAGTCTCCCTGCTGCTGCCCAGCTGCCCGGGCTGGTCCCTCATAGACATCCAGACCTGACCTCAGAGCTGGTTCAAGTTTACACAAGAGTTATGGTGGTCAGTGACTGGAGGGGCGATAAGGGCTTGGGAAACCAGATTCAGTGGGGGAGCCACCCTTACTTTCTCAGTTGTCTTTCTGGAAATCTCATTGCCAAGGGCTCTCAGGCTTCTAAGTGCGTGGCCACCTTACCCAGGCACCTACCCCTCCTGTCCCAGTGCCAGTACCTGCCTCAGCTCCTCTTGCCTGTGCCCTGCCTAGCTCTGCCCTGTCAACCACAGACTGCGGGGCTCAGAGAGCCCTTGGGCGCAGGAGCCTGCTAGTCCAGACACCTGCAAAGCATCCAGGAGTACAGTTAACTTGCGGCCATGTGCTCCAGCCCTAAGGACCTCACCCAAAACTGCTCGTGGGCAGCCGGCCCAGCGAAGCCTCCTCTCTCTTTCCCGGTTCTTCTCAACACAAGGATGCTTCCCACCAGCAGAGTCTACCGGCAGTTCAGCGCCAATCCCAGCCCTGCTTTCCAGAATCCAACCCAAGTCGCTCGCCTTCCGCTGGACTACAGTCCCCCAGGGCCACTCTGCCCGCGGAGCTCCCGCGGAGCCGTCCTGGGTTCCCACTCCGCTGGCCCCGATGGCCGCGGTCACTCACCGATCTGCAACTGCGCCAGGCTCAGCTGCACGAGGCAGAGTCCCCAGGCTGCGCCACCAGAGCTTGTCCATGGTGTGTGTGCGCGAACCGCGAGAGCAAGCAAGTGGAGCTGGGGGGTCCCGGGGCGCGGGGTGGGGTGTGGGCCGAGGACGCAGCGACAAGGGCGGACCGAACCTGTCAGAGGCTGGGGGCCGCTGGGCAATGAGGCCGCCTCGGAAGTTGGCTGTAGTTTTTATTCCAGGGTTGAGAGAGTGACCTAAGAGGGAGGGAGCGAGTGAAGGACACACCCAAGCGAGGGGCTGTGACTAAGCAGCCAGCAGCGGTTTAAAGACGTACCAGCCCTCCTCGGCCCTGGCCCACCGCCCCCGCCAGGTTCTTAATGGAAGTTGTAAATCCAAGCTGCCGGACCGTGGCAGCGCCTGGAGGCGCCCACCCGCCAGATGCACCGCCGGGTTCTCCCGCCAGTTCGCCCCCCGCCGGAGGATGACTGAGTCCTAAAACCTCTCGGCTGAGTTCTGCCTCTGGCCTCTCCTTTCCCGCTAAATTTCTCTGAGTCAGGCTGGGAAGGATTCTCTGGTTTTCCCCGGCGAACGGCTGGAGATCCTGGGAGAGAAGCTGGGGCAATGGCGAAATCCTGCCCAGATGGCGCTTCCAGGGCCATAGTGGAGAGTGAGGGGTGGAGAGCTTATGGGAGCGCTCGTCCTTCTTCCCCTAAGAGAGTAGTGAAGTCCGTGGTGCACAGATGGGTCAGGGGCAGCTACTGATGGCCAGCCACAGGGCTGGAATTTGCCTCCCCAAATCCATGTGTTGTTCATCCTCAGGTCCCAGGATGATACCTCAGTCCTTCCACTCACTTACACACTCATTCATCCTCCCAAGTAGTTTTTCATCCACCCATCCACCAATCTACCATCTTTCTTTACATCCTCCCATCCATCCTTCTGCCCATCCAGTATCCACCCATGTTCATCCGTCTTCCCAACATCCACTAGATCAACCACACATCCAACCATCCATCCAACCACTAGTTCTTCCACTCATCCACCATACAACTTATCTATCATTCCATACATCTTTTTCCACATTTCTTCATGAAATTGCATCCCTCCACCATCCTCTTCTCCATCATCCACCCATGTATGAATTCCTCCACTCATCTGCCATCCATCAACATAACCACCCATCATTTTTTCCATCCTCTCATTCATCCACCCATTCACCCATTCTTTCTTGCTTCTACATATCCTGATTCTGCAAATCTTAATCCACTTTCCCCCCTTATCCTGGCCAATAAATCTCAAAGAGGGACAGAGATTATCATATTCTTCCCGGGAGGCATTTCAAGTTGGAAAACATGAAAAATCATATTTTTAATTCATACCTACCCATTATATACTATGAATTAATATTGGGAAAGCAAAAGCAGGAATTTTTGCCTGATGAGATACACAGAAAAATGCAAGTGATTATCAGTGGCTGTGTAAGACCCTGAAGGAACTTCTGAGGGAAGGTAAGATTTTGTAATTCATTAAAGGAAAATGAAAAATGGAGAGAAATGCACCTAATTATCCACCCGTCCACTCATTCATCATACATGCAGTGAGCACCCAAGAACTTCAAGATAAATAAGACCTGGCCTTGTGTTCAGAGGCCTCACACTCTAGTAGGGAGCCAGACTCAGCAGCCTGCCACCCACAATATGAAGTATCCTGCCAAATACAGTGACTATCTGTATCTGTGGATTGAAGATATTCTCATTGTTCCTTAAACAATACATCCAGTACCATTTGCATAGCATTTACATTGTGTTAGCTTTTGTAAGTATCTAGAGATGATTTACAGCATATGGGAAGATAGTAGGATATATGCAGACATGACACCATTCTATATGAGGGACTTCAGCATCTAAGAAATTTGCTATCCATGCGAGGGGAGTGTCATAAAAATAATCCCCTATGAATACCAAGGGATGACTGTATGTATGTTCAGAGTGCCATCAGTCCTAGAGAAAGAAGTCACCCACTTTCCTAACTTCCCAGGGGAGGTGATATTTGAGCCAGGTCTAGAAGGAGGAAGAGAAATTCTTCTGATAAAATTGTAGGGACAGGTCATCCACAGGCAGTAGTCTTGTAGTGAGGAATACTATGGGTTCAGGAACAGAACGTCCAGGTTCAAATCCCATCTGGGCTGCTTGACCTTGAATAAGGCAATGAGCCTGTATGTAGCTGAGTTTCCTTAAGTATAAAGTGAGCTTCATAATAGTATCTACTTCATAGAATTGATGAGGATTAAATGACTCAAAATTCCTGCATCTATTAAGTACTAGATAAATGAATGTGTATATATAATAAGCACCATGTACATGGAATAACTTGAATATTAGATCAAATGAAGAGATGGGATGGGGGAACAGCAAGACCTGAAGCTAGATAGATAGACAGGGTCCAGATTTTAAATTAGGTCAGTGAGTTTGAACTTGATCCTGTAGAAACTAAAGAGCAGTATATGTTGTAGGTGTTGTGTTTGCTTTGAACTGCTGGCACCCACTAAAACATGTGAGATCTTTTCTGGTAAGAAGTGGGAGGGTCTGTATTTTCAGAGCATTCGTTTTTAATTTAGGAACAGAGTGTTTCCTAGAGCATGTCAATAAGTTTGGCTTGTGCTTTGCGAGGAAAATGGTGGTGGTTGTGCTCGACTCCAGTCTGGTATTTTAAGGGACCGTGGGTGGCCTTGATCATATGGTTGCTGCCTACATGTGACAAGACTAGTAGGAGAAAGAAAGACACAAGTGGCACTGCTTGCGAATGTCAGTGTAGTCTGAGAAGGCATCTACCAAAGACAGCCCTAGAAAAGAATACTCGGAGCCAGCTGTCTGTGCTCTGTCTCCAAAGCAGTGTGGAAAACAGGAGAAGCAGGGAGGGTCTTCTCCCTTTTTGAATTTAAGTTTGTATGTGCTAAAGAACAAGTCCCCAGGACTCTTGGGTAACAGGATGATTGTCAAAAATCCTGATGTTTTGTCTTTCAAAAATCCCTCTCCACCACCCGTCGCTATTCCTCAGCTTGTTGCACTGTGAGCCAATTAGTTTAATCATAAGAAACAGAAAAACAGAAATGACTGAAAATTAAAAATCTGGATGAGAACCTCTAGAGGACTGAGTTTCCTGGCTTTTCAGTGAATGTAGTCATCAGAAGACTGTGCCTTGGTGGGACTGGCGCTTGCTCCCTCCCCTATGTTGACAGGTAGTCAGGTAAGGCAGTCCTCTCTCCCTGGAGCCTGTCAGCAGGAGACTTGGCACAGTGGAGTCAACAATGAGCTGCTACCTGCCTTCCACAGAGATCAGAGGAAGAGCAGCTGCCAGCAGCTGAGCCGTGTGCAGGCCATGCCATGTCAACTGTCTAGATCCTAACTTGGGGGGAAACTTTATCCTTTGCTGAAAAAAATAAACCGTCCTGGTAATGTTTTGGGGAGTGTTGATAATCCAGAGTGAAAACAAACAACTTTTGCAAAAATAACCAGACAGGATGGACCTATACAAGTATGATAGAAGTACTGCTCTTGATTTATCTGAGACTCTTTGATCTCCATTTCATCCTTCATATGAGGGTGAAATTCTATCAAAAGTCAATACATGTGTTCAAATTACTTTTATGGTCTAATCTAATGGGAATATAGCAGTATTCATAAAATCTCTTCTCCCTTTCCCCACCCCCAGTCACCACCAGCTATGTGACTTATTCTGTCTCAGACATCATTTGTATATCTCCATGTAAATCAGGGTTAGTGTTTATTGTTTCAATCACAATCACCATGAAGGATAACATAAAGCTGTGTGCGTTTGTCACCTGGAACTGCTCCAGGACAGGGTCCCCCTTTCATTTCCTTGGTACACTTAGATATGCAAAAGATCTATTGGCCTACCTGCCCCTGCTCTCTCATTGAATTGTGTGGATTATGGTCTCAGTGCTTAAAAAAGTTGATCAAGAATTAAGGAAGAATTAGATGTGTGTTTGCTTTAACATAGTCTCTTTACTGATTCTACTTTAATCCACAATGCAGAACTGTTCTAATTTCTAGTCATTGTAAGACAATTGGCCAAACATGTTATTGATGCAGAAATGCATTAAAATATAATTTGAAGTTAATCAGATAACTCACAACAATTGAGACTGGTGCTGAGGATGCAAAATAATTTATAATTTTAAACTAAGTATAACAGCGCTGAAGGTCACAACAAATTCACTGTGACACTAAAGATGAAGCTACACCTCAGTGATGCCCAGAGAACTATGGAAATCCAGCTCTTTCTATGTGGTTGTATGGAGCATTCAAAAGTTGCCAGGCACACAGCCTTGCTTCTTGGTAAAATGCTTTATTTTCAATTCCGAGTTTACTAATTTCAGGTTACAAACCCCTATTTTTGGTGTTGGGATTCTGAATAACAATCCCTGACCACTGAGGCTGTTAGAAATAAGGTATCCCCCTTGTAGCGCTGCAGGACAGCAAGTCAGTTGCAAAGAGAGCATGTGTTGGGGGTGGGAGTCAGTTCTTGTCCATGAGTCAGCTTATGGGTGGTGTAGTCTATGAAGGACATCATCCTTTGTCATGAATTCTTATTTTCCATAATTGAATCCTAGCTTTTAGCACAATCTTGGGAAAAATAGGCTCTTGATAACTTTTTATGAATAAATATGTAACCATAGCTACATATATTAAAATTGTATATATCTAAATGACATATATACAGTTGCAAAAGCTATGACAAAATGTTGCAATGCAGTCCATTTTTGTAAAACTATTTTGACCTAAATTCCTAACAGATTTTCTGCCAGTATACTTATCAGAGATTTGGTTGTAACTCACATTCCTGCATATCCCATTCAAAGCTCAAAAAATAACCCAATCTTTTTTAGAACAGATAAAGGTATAGATTTTCTTTCCATGGGCATGCCTTGACCTACATAGTCCCACTGTATACTTATTCCTGCATAGTACTGGGGGCTCTGTTCAGTTATCCTTCCTCCCCTCTCCTGCTGACATAACAGCACAGGGGAGGAACACCCTCTTGCCATACTGTCCACCTCTACAAAGAGCACCATATTCTGCCTTTCAAATGCCCCAACCCATGTGCAATAGATGCCTCCATAAAAGAAGGAGTAAAGAAAGATGAACAAGAAAAGGAAAACCCAAGCCTTTCACCTGTCGGTAGCTTTCTGGTCCCACCTTGCTGTTGCTCCCCAGTGAACCAGTGCTAAAAATGCAGAAAAACTATTCACTTTTGACCACCCTTTACCCTTCCACTATAGTTCTTGCTCCTTCTCCCAAGTCTCAGTTCCCATTTTGGTCTTGATCTTAAAGTTTCCATCCTAGCATTTACATCCTGGAAGCCTCAGGCCAGCCTGTTTTTCCTTCTTTGGCTGGAGTTGCTCCCCCAGGCCACAACATGGGGAAGAGAGACCAGGAGCCCTGTTCTGCTCTTTGGGCTGCCTCCATCTGGGGACTGTTGTAATTTCCAAGGTCAGTGCATTTTATCACAAATGCCAGGGTGGTTTGTCTCTGTTGTTCTTTTCAACTTACTATGAATTAATTGGTCTCTTGTCCATCAACCAGGAGACTCACTACTTGGTAGAGAAGTAGAAAATTATATTGTTTTTGTTTCTTTGAAATATATTGTGAGTCTTACACAACTCTCAAACTGTTGGAACACAACTCCATTTTCAGCACCAGTAATTTATATTTACACTGTGGAATTGTATCATGGTAATAGGTTAATAAAAACACTGATGAGCTTTCAAATTGCCATTTTTTTCCCCTTCCTGTAACATGGGCATAAAACTATAAATACAAATGCCCATTATTAGGAAAGCAGATGAACTTTTCTATTCACATAATAGTTGCACAGGAATTTGGATGAATCTTAGCAGTATAATGTTAAATTTTTAAAAACCTTAAAAGATTAATGACATCATTATATCCAATACATAAAATTTAAAATAATTTTTTATCCTGTACACAAACATCAAAGTGATATATTTTATAGAATAATCAAGTTGTAAATGAAACATATAATTAACATAAAATTTTTTATAATTAATATAAATATTAGATGATCTTCATAAGGACAAATAAAGTTATATAAAAAAGAAGATGCCAAAAATAATAAAAGTAAATCAAGATGGGACTTACTTCAAATTAGGGAGGGTAAGATTGGATATAAGTCCTCAGATGACCTAGCCCTTGTTTGGGATGGTGAACTCGTGAGTGCTAATTGAAATAGAATCCTGTGCACCAGGTCTGAAGAAGGAAAAGAATATGAAATGCATTCTTTTTTTCTTTGTTTTAAGAGTCTCTTAACTTTTCCAGGGTCAAATAATAATGAATTATTCTGGTTTTCATCGGAGATAGCCATATGATAGTGTCACTCCTTGACTTTGAAACTAAACAAGGAATGTCCAGGAGGTCAGCAGAAACACAGCAGCATCTGCTGGGAGGAAGAGAGTCACTTAGCTAGTGAGGTCACCTGGCTGACCAGTGAGCTTCATCTGAGTGCTGGTCTTGCATACATAAGCTGTTGTACAAGTCTACTGAGACGAATTACAGTCCTATTAATAATGTCTCACAGATCTGTCTGTGTGCTGAGGTGGGAAGGGCACAAGATGAGGGATTATAAATCCCAATGTTCTGGTTCTGTTCGTCTCTTCTACGGGACTTAAGCAGGGTCCCCTCTTTGCACTCACCATCATTGTCCTATTTCTTTGGGATGATGCACAACTCACGATATAGTAAGAATAAAATTGCAAACAGTAAAGTAGCTTATGTGAAGTTATCACTGCAAGGAGACATGCTTCCATAGCCTTTTCTGTTTGCTTCATATGTTTTAGATGTATAAATTACCCATTTTGAGTATCATTTCTACATAACATCTTATAAATGTTTATTTACTTCATAGACTAAATGTTGGATCCCCAGAGAAATTATGTTCTCATACTCAGAACCTTATTTTACCTTATTTGGAAAATGGGTGTTGCAAATGACATTAAGGATCTTGAGATGGGAAGATTATCTTTGAGTGTCCAGGAAGGCCATGAATTCAGTTATCAGTGTCCTCAGAAGATGGACGGGATGGAGATTTAACACAAAAGAGAAGGTATTGTGAAAATGGAGACAGAGATTGGAGTGCTGCGGCCCCACACCAAGGAATCCAGGAATCACTACAGAGCCTCAGAGGAAGCAAGGCCCTGCTGACATCTTGGATTCAGCACATTGAAAGCAATATTGGACTTCTGACACCAGAACTGTAGTAGAATGCATTTCTCTTGTTTTAAGCTAACAAGTTTGTGTTGTTACAGCAGTCACAGGAAGCTAATACATTCACAAAATGTGTTTTTGAATATAATTTTAAAAATCAGACTTGAGGAGATCAAGGTTTCATAGTTTGATCAAAAGTTTGATGGCTTTGTCATACTTTATTTTAAGTATGACATTTTTATACCTTTATTTTATTTATTTTTTTGTATGATGTTGAGGATCGAACTCAGCACCTCATACATGCTAGGCCAGCGTTCTAGTGCTGAGCCACATCCCCAGCCCCTTAAGTGTGACATTTTTGAGGGAAAAATATAACACTTTTGTGTCTCCTGATATTCAGTACACAGATATTACTAAGGACAACTATTTTCATTAAAAAAATAAGATGATGAGCAATTTGGAATGTTTACATGTTATACATGATACATATGTTGTATCAAAATTTCAGTTGGCTTCCACTTGCAGCTGAAGAAAGGAGCATTAGAGGATGATGCTCTTTTATTATTATTTGTTTGCTACCATTTCCAGAAATAATTTGCCATAAAAGACACACAGGCTACAAGACTGTCCAAGTAAGTGGAGGGGAACAGGCATGTTGAGCTCTGATCTACAGAGCACAGAGCGTCTCTCTTCATCCGACATGTGAGGCAGCTCCTGATCTGAGGTGCCACACCACTGGACTGAGCTGACCCCCAGCCCCTCCTTCCAGATGCTGTTTTAACAAGTCATTTTACATAAGTCCTCAAATGAAGGTGGACCTCACGACTTCCTCTCCACCACTTGTGCTTTTAGGTTGAAAAGTCCAGTTAGACAGAATCTTGCAAAGCCATGCTTCAGTGGGCTCTGAATCACCTGGGGCTCTTGCTGCACTGTAGCTTCAGATCCAGAAGCTTGGCAGCTTCACAGGTGGTGCTGATGCTTCTAGTCGAGGGACCACACTTTGGGTAACAGGGCTCTGGCTCCTGCCTCAGGTCCCTCTCCCTGATCCTATTTTTCTGTTGGGAGGTGCTGCTCAGGCAGCTGGTCTGGTTCTTCTGCCCTTGCTTGGCAGCATCGCCCCCTCCAGCCTCTGTGTCTCCACCCTCAGGCTGCTGAGTGTTTGTACATTACAAGGCTGCAGCTTCTACAGCGCACAGCTGGAGACCGACAGTCTGAGACCCTGTCACAATAACTTCACTCAGTCTGAAAAGAACAGTCATTGAGATGAGAGTGAAATTGATGAGGGAATCAGAGTTTAGGGAGAAAGGGGATAGAGACAATAAGAGAAAAAGAGAGAGCAAAAAGAAAGAAAATGTAGTCAAGGAAAAACATTTGAAATGAGTTGCTTTTACTGTGCTTTTAAGAACATTTTCTGCACCTTTTTTGTTTTTTGTTTTTGTTTTTGTTTTGTTTTTTTTTGGTACCAGGGATTGAACCAAGGGTGCTTAGCCACTGAGCTATATTCCCAGCCCTTTATATATATTTTTTTATTTTATTTTGAGACAGGGTCTCCTTAAATTGCTGAGGCTGGCTTTGAACTTGCAATCCTGCCTAATCCTCCTAACCCTAGGATTGCAGGTGTGCATCACCATGCCCCACTGGATTATTTTAAATTTACTTTTTCTAATTTCCCTAACAATCACCTGCTTCTTTTGTTTATTCATCACCTATAAATCTTTTGTTGCTCTCTGGATCCAGGCCAGAAACTGGAATGAATGAATGAATGAATGAATGAATGAATGAATAAACAAACAAACTAATTAATATTAATAATAATAATAATGATAAATCCCAAAGCCTCTTAAACAACAGCCTCTGATAGATCACCACTGAGCCAGCCAGTGGTCTAACCCAGAGTGATATTAGAATCATCGGGGTGGCTTAAAAAATTCCACATATTTAGGCTGCTTCTTAGGCTAGTTAGAGCAGAATCTTTGGGGTGGGTCTCTTTTTCCCTTTTTCTTTTTAATGAGTACTTTTTGATGATCCCTAGATAGTTCCCATATCTGGCCAACACCACTAAGTCAGACCTTTGCTGTCTGGCTGGTAAATTGAACTTACATTCAACAAGATAATAAAATGTGTCCTTTACTTATTTTGGTTTCTTCCTCTAAACCTTGACTGTGTTAAAAACACTGCATAATATTTTGGAAACAGCATCTCCTTCCATCCAGTACCTTCAGCTGAGGAGCCAATATTAAAGCCCTTTTCTGAAGCCCCAATCACTTTCACTTTCTCAGTCCAGGAGCTCCCTCTGCTGGCCGTTCTCAGGTAGTGCTCGCTGCTGTATCATGTCACTGTGGGTTCTGGGGCTCTCTGCAAAGCAACCCAGAATCCCCAGAATTGTAGCATTTTAAAGCAGTTTTTCTAAGTCGACATAAAACTTTCAAGCCATTGTCAAAAAATTAGTGTCATAAAACTCCAATTCTTTCCTTTAGTACCTGCAAAAATATTGCCCCTGGATAGAAAATGGGGAAGGAAAGTTTTCATGTGTACTTTCTCTACCTTCCCTCATCTAATTCATCTAATTTCCTAATCAACTCACTTCTCCATGCCTGTGCCATTAGTTGTAATTGAAATCAAATAAAAACAAAAGTAAACCTATATACATGACCTCATCATATCATTCAAATTATATATTGTAGTATTACATCAGAATTATAATCAGAATTATTGTATCAGTGCATGTGATCATTGTGTTTCTGGAGGTAGAATTTAATCCTCATCACAAAGCAAACTGTGGTGCAGCCCAACCCATGACTTTGCTTAATCAGAGTCTCATAAGCACATTCATTCCATTTCAAACAGCCATTGCCATTAGAACGCCTTTCTTTCTTGTATACTAGTATCTTACCCCATGGGTCCTTGTTTTCCTGTCACTCCGCACAGCATTAAGTCAGTCTCCAGCTGACAGTACAGTAATTCATCTATTTGAAGTGTTGTTCTAAAACATTTCTTTCTCAACAAGAATGAACATTACTGGTCAGCTTCATGGCCCAGAACCCTCTGGTCTTTCTGGGTATCTTCCATAGAGCACTGACTTATTAACTAGACTCTTTTCATGTGCAGCACCTGGTACTGGCACAAGAATCCACATGTGCTCTGACTAGTAAATAGTAGGACCTAATGATTAAATCTGTATTTTCTTTATTGCTTTGTAACAATATTACCAGAAATTGAGCAAGCGCATGCACATTTATCATCATGCAATTTCTGTGGATCAGGACTCTGGGCATGGTCTAACTAGTTTCTCTGCTTTGTGCATTACTGAGAAACATTTTACATAAGCACAAAATCAAAATGTTTTGCCAATAGTGATGGTATTAAGTAATTATTAATAGCAATAAATAGTTTAATTATTTATTAAAACACTAATTTTACAGTTTTTTAAGCAGTGACAAAGAGTAATGTCAATTTTCTCCATGATGGAATCTTACAGAGTGGATTCACCATGCCAGAAATTCCTGTTCTTCACCACTTTAACATCTTCTTCTCCCCCTGATTTTTGGGCAATGTTTAACATTTTTAATGTTTTGACTTTTCCAGAATGTCATAAATTTGGAATTGTACAAATATGACATTTCAGACAATATATCATTTATAGAAGTATGTATTTATGATGCCTCCATGTTTTTTAATGTTTGATATCATATTTTATTTTAAAAAAATTTAATAACCCTCCAGTGTATAGATGTATCACAGTGTTTACATTAATAACAGGTAAATAGCTACTGAATTCTCTCTTAGCTGCTTCCTGTTCTTGGCAATCATGAATGAGGAAGCTGTGGACATACAAAGTATGTGGGTTTTGTGTGAACATAACTTTCAATTCCACTGAATTAACACTGAGAAATACAATTAGTGGGCCCTATTAAGTGTACACCAAACTTTCTTCCAGAGTGGCTTTCCAATTTTGTTATCCCAACAGCAATGTATGAGAGTTCTTTTTGTTCCCCATCTTTGTCAGCTCATCATATTGTCATGTTTGAAATTTTGTAAATTTTTATAGGTGAGTTTAATTTGTAATTTTTTAAATAACATTAATATTCAGCATCTTTTTCTATGCTTTCCAAATATATACATTGTTGTGTGAAGCAACATATTTATTTCTTTCATTCAAATTTAAGACAATTTTATTAGGGTAGTACTAAAATACAATAAACTATACATATGTATGTCATAATTTTTCATGTTGGATATACCTTTTTACCAGTGTAACAATAACCACAATCAAGTTATTTACATTGATAGTTTATGCAGATGGTTCTTTGTGCCCTGTTGTAATTTCTATATCTTGCTTTCTCCTCCCACCAGGGGAAAAAAACAATCCAAACCAAACCAAAACAAAACAAAACAACAACAACACCGACTGACTTTGTATTGTGATACATAATACAGTAGATTATAAATCACACAAATTAATTTTCAGAGCCTTAGTCTGAATAGATGGTGACCTTGGAACAATCAATAATCCCTCAAACTTACTGTACTCATCTGTTAGATAAGAGATCTTCCAATCAAGACTCAAGATAGTGTAAAGATAAGGACAGAGTAAATAATGAATCAAGAATACTTCCAAACACAGAGAAGGTTCTTGATTTCTGATATCCAGTGTTACAATCCATGCTTTAGTTTGGTGATTCAGAGTACATGTGGGTGACTATAACTCTATAGTTTCTTTCATTATGTCTTGTTTGGTTTTTCAGATATGCATGATGATAAATTATGTTTTCTCATATTATAAATACATGGAGTATAACTCATTGTATTTAGGATTCTTTTTGTTGTTCTACATAATGCAGTTACTTGGGTCATGTGTTCAAATAAGGAAGTTTTGTCCAATCCCATAGTTTGTTTCTGTCATCTCTACCTATAATTGTTTAGACTTCAGTGTTTTCAAGTTTTTTATTTTTTTTTATTGGTGTTATTGTAGTTGATTTCTCATGTCAAGCTTGGGGTGTGCAAATAGGTGGGGAAAATTGACCTTTGGCTGAAAGACTATAATAAAGAGATGATAATTATGAAATTTGATCTGAAGTTTGGAAGTGCATATATAAAAAGGTGTGGTGAAGAAAATTTAAAGAGTGACAAGATCAGTAGATGATAAATCATGGAAAGTCAAGAAGAACAGAGCAAGGTGAGAACCAGAAGGTGGTGGTTGATAATGAGGAAATTCAGGGACTATGTATTCTGGAACATGGGAGAAACAGAAGACAAGAAGAAGGGGCCTTGGAGCTAAAAGGCCACTTTTTATAGGAAAGGGAAGTCATTAAAAATTATTTTGAGTGCTCATGTGGAGGGTGATGGTGAATTAAGTAAGCTCCATGAGGGAGAGGAGGGATCAGGAGCGGATTTTAATGAGCAGCAAGTTGGAGGTGGGTTTTAAAGGAACAGGAATGATCTTCTCCTGTGAGTATGGTTCATAGGCAGTACTGACAGCAGGGGTTCTTCCCTGAAGGAGAAGGGAGAATGGTCTGGTACAGAGCAATGAGGAGGACATTGGACAGGGAGAAAGATGCAGTTTGTGTAGTCTAGGGAGAAACAGTAGCCTTCACTCCTGGGGTAAAGAAGGGCTGAGTTCTCAAAGGAGAGCCATGTAGGTCTCAATCTTGGAGAAAGAAGCTCCTGAGCTTTGATGAAAACAGTGTAGGAGCAGCAGGGTTAGGCTGTGATGGAGACAGGGCCAAAGAAGAGGATGTGTGGAGACTTGTGGGTTGATAATCTGAGAAAGAAGGAATGAATTGGAACTCTAGGGCTTCTTAAAGATGGTAAGTAAGCTTAGTGTCAAAAATTTCCAGGCAGAGAGTGGTGGTAAAGCTGGGTGTCCTGAGGGCAGAAGAGGGTGGGAGTTTTTTCAAGAGCATAGAGATTTCCAGATTTTCCTTCCTGCATATGATGGTGTCTCTTTCTCCAGGAATTCCAAGGTATCTGCAAGACTCTTCTGACTCCTGTAATGTGAGTAGTGTCACTTCTTAAATTATACAAGATATTTTTACCTAGAAACTCATCTCCTTTGTTTATGAGAATGCTCAGCTATGGAACTGGGGATTTCCCCTCTTACCAGTGTGTTATTGCTGTACCTTTATGTATCACACTGTGCAGACCATCTGAGCATCAATAATGTATCAGGCAGCACACTGGTGCTTTGAATGAGGGAGTAGAAGGGAGTGCATAAATGGATAGAGTCCTTGTTTAAAGGATTTTATTGCCTAGAGGGGTAGGGAAACATACCAACAAATACCTATAAGGAAAATAGAAGCCTGTGATTGGTACTATAATTGCAATAAATGGCAGGTCAGTGATGGGTTTTAAGGCAGTAAGAATGGTCTATTCACAGACAGTACTGAGGACCTGGGGGTTTTGGGGATGGGGGTAAGGGAGAAGAATAGAGGAGCTGGGGTTAGTTTTCTTCCAACATGGTAGATAGAATATTCTATCAAGGGGACAAAATTTGCACATTTTAGCCAAAAAATTAACAGAATTTTACAGTCAGCTGTGAAGAATTGGATTTCTGGGAAGTTATATGCCACTTAGCACACAGTTTATACATAATATATCCTAAAAATTGATTAATAAATAGATGGATGAACAAATAATAAATTCATCTATAAAATACTTATATCTTCAAGATTATTAACTGGATTGATTATATTGCAGACATTTTTATTCATGTTAAAATTTAAGTACAAAAAAGAACAATTGAACTTCACTACTTTTGATTCCAGAAGTAAGAACAGAGGATAGGAGAACACTTTTTCTCCTATTAAACATATTAAAGTAGAGACTCAAAAAATTTAGTTCTCTTTCTTCATTTTTTTCACAGTAGTGAAGAGGAGCTCCCCTTGGTCTACAGAGTGTCAGATCACATTCAAGTATTTGTTCTAAGTAATTTGGTTTATCTTTTCAATTCCCTTTATGCTACCTGTTGTTTTTAAAGTATGTGTGTGTGTGTGTGTGTGTGTGTGTGTGTGTGTGTGTGTGTGAGAGAGAGAGAGAGAGAGAGAGAGAGAGAGAGCAATGAGTCTATTCTTGATATCTCAGGTTACATCAATGAATAGATTAATAATACCAAAACAATCTACACCTTTATTGAGTTAGTATTCAATCTGGGTAGACAAGGGGAAACAGACAAAACTAAAATACAGGAGTGTATTAGAGAAGAATATATATAGGTACCTCCAGAGTTGGTTATAATCAGTATAATATTTTTAATTTTTCCTTGGGGTCCTTTTTTGCTTGCTCCTGTGCAGTGATTGGTAGCTGTTTGTGGAGGTCTGACCCTATTTTCTACTTTCAAATTTCTTTCATTTTCTTTGAGCATTTTCTCCTTGATATACAAAGAAGTTTCAAAAATGTTTTCCTTTTATAACTTTTTAGTCTTATGACTGTGCTATTCTGTGTTTCTGTGTTTACTATACTAGATTGAGAATCACAGTAAAGTTTCAAAAAAAATTCATCTTTAACATTTCTGTAGTTACCAACAGAAGTGAAAAATATCAGTTAGTGGTTAGGCAAGTGGTATGATAAAATGAAAAGAGGACGAGTTTTAATGAGTTATTATTTTAATGTGTTGATGTTTGTCCAGTGCTTAGAACACATAGTTCTTTACATTAAAATGCAATATGTGTCTTTAATAGAGAATGAGTGGGCGAGATGCTTATACCAGGTTAGCCTCAGCTTTCTCACTGGTAACACAGGGTGGACAGCTAGTGTATGCAGTTGTCCAGAGGATTGGAGGTCCTGTGAATATTCATTATTCATGGTGCCAGATCCAGAAATAGCAATGGTCTGACATTGCTTGAGGGCTGGTTCTGTCCCAGCCTCTGTGCCAGAGGCATAAACCCAGCGTCATCTGATCTGATCCTCAAAAGGACCACTTGCTTGAACACCTACAGGGAAATGAATCTCAGTTTGGTTTACAGTCATAAGCTAGCATGGAGTGTAGTGCTGAGAATGTGTTAGGTACTGAGTGCACATTTGTTTAATGAGTGGATTTAAATGCCCATTTTTCAGATGAAGAAATGCAGGCTTGGTGAGATATATAAATGACCCAAGGGGATGTGTCCAATAAATGGTGGAGTAGAATTGAACCCAGACAATCTTACCCTAAGGCTCTTAATCTCCACACTGGAAGACTGCTATCTCTGTTGTGGGGGAGGTTCTAGAGAGAGGGTCTCCTGCCTCCATTCCTCATTTTCATAGCTCTTTCTCTATACTTTTGTCTGACAGTGAAGGGACACTTAAGTCTCATGTTGTTATTATTGTCCCTGGTTGGAAAAACATTGTCATGTCTCATCTTTCCCCACAACATCAGAAAAGGGAACACACAGCAAAAAATAAAGCATATGTGTATGCTCCAGTTCATATCAAATGCACATTGACACACATATACATACATACATGCTGCACACTGGGATCTTAAGAAGATGCATCTGATTTTTATCTTTCTTTGGATCCTATTAAGCAGCAGTTTGAGGCTTAGTGAAATAATTTGTGATCTGAGCTAAATATAGTTCCATTAGTTTATCTAACAAGTGAGAGGAAAGCCAGTTAATCTCAGAACAAGTGTTCAAATCCCTCTAGGGTATGGCAACTTATTACTCATAGGAGCTTATTTTTTTTCCTGATTGATAGAATATTTGTAATTGTAAATTATGTATCTTTTTAGATGCTCAAAAGTTAAAAAGAATAGAGTAAAACCTTTTAGACATTATCGTTTTTATTTACAAAGAAGTCAATAAAGGGTTTAAAAAAAAGACTCCTGGAAAATTTTATCTGACTAATATATTAGTGATATGATTTCATCTAGACTCTCTTTTTTTATTACCTTAATAATATCATGTCAATGACTTTTGCATGGTGAAACCAGCTTTTGATGTATTTATTTGTTGGATAACAACAAAATGAATAAAAAGGATTTTGGTAATAACAATTACTTGATTTATCAACAGAAAAAACATGATAGCAAAAGAAAAGCGTTATTGAACATGGAAATATGTTCTTAAACTTCTTAGCTACATAATATCTTGGTTTAATTTGACTCCAATTTCCAGGTATTCTTAGGAAAATCTGTGACTAATGCAATTAAAATGGTCTCAAACTGATGTGGAACATTTTTTTAGTATTTCTTATTATTTTGAAATATGTCAAATGTTAATGCAAGTTTTATTAGATTTTTTTGTGGTGCTGAGGATTGAACCCAGAGCCTTGTGCCTGTGAAAAACCACTCTACCAATTGAGCTATATCCCAACCCCTTCATGCAATTTTAACAAAAATTTACAAATTGAAATTGCAGCAATTTTTTGCTGGGGATCAAACCTAGGGGTGCTTACCCTATATTCCCAGGCCTGGGATACCAATTACTTGATTCATCAACAGCAAAAACATGATAGCAAAAGAAAAGGGTTAGTGGATATGGAAATATGTTCTTATAATTCTTAGCTATATAATATCTTGGTTTAATTTGACTCAGATTTCCAGGTATTTTTAGGAAAATCTGTGACTAATGAAATTAAAATGGTCTCAAACTGATGTGGAACAAAAATTTTTAGTATTTTTTAATACATTGAAATATTAACATCACTAAGTTGCAGGCATTAAGCTGCTGAAATAATTGCTCCAGGAGTTTGTGGCAATGCTCTGAACATCTTGGCATGGCCTTTACAGAGAAATGGATATCTGTGTTCATAAAGTACTTTTTAGTTCTCCCATAAGTCACATCTCAAACCCATGAGGTCTTCAGTCCAGTGTGTGCTAATGGAAGGGTGCTTCCATCCTGTTGTGTTCTAATGTTTGAGAGCACCTCTGTGGTCCTGTCCTCCTTACACCTGTTTGGGTTTGACCAGTCTTACCTAGGTTGCCATAGGAAATGTGGCCTATTTCTTGAGAAGTCTTGGCTGAAAAAATGTAAAGGTCACTTTTAAATTTTGAGTTTGAAAACAATTAAAATATAAGGTTGTTATTGGGGGGCTGTAATGAATCTGAACCCATTAATCAGATGAACCATAATTCTATATTAGTTTTATAATGACTATTCACTGGAGATTTAAAGAATACTTATAAACTTAATGCTACTAGTTGTGAAACAGATGTGGACTTTAATTTTGTGGCATTTATATGCCCTACCAAAGTTTAGAAGACATGTTAAGGTCCAATCAAAATCAGTGAAATGTAAACATAATTGGGCAATGTTCAGATGTTCAACTGCCTGAATTTGTAATCTCACATGCATGCATACACTTTTTAAAAAGTATCAAAAAGCCTAATAACAAAAATGTTTCAGATTTCCACTTACTGGTACTTTAAGATTCATTAATAAATTTTAAAAATTAGTTTATAATGACCTTGAGGGGTATTGCATTTTAAATTCATTAAAATGTCATTCTGTGTATTTGCATTTTTAAATATCTGGGTTTTCTTACATGATTCTTGTAAAATAGATAATTATATGTAGCACAATATGTGTAGTTCTATGGTAATTCTGTGTTAGCCATAAAACTATACACCTTATATATCTGATACTATGGAATTAACATTGTATATAAAACTCAAAATTCCATATTCTTTCCCTCTCATATATGTTTATGTATGTACATATCTACACATATTTCAAATCAGTCACTTATTGATAAAAACTGTGAGGGGCTGGAGATGTGGTTCAAGTGCTTGCCTGGCATGCGTGCAGCCTGGGTTCAATCCTCAGCACCACATACAAATAAAGCTGTTGTGTCCACCGAAAACTAAGAAATAAATATAAAACTCTCTCTCTCTCTCTCTCTCTCTCTCTCTCTCTCTCTCTCTCTAAGAAAAAAAAAGAAACTGTGATCCACACCAATAAGAGTTTTTTCCACAGCCATGGAGCTGTTTGGCACTCAAGGAGAGACTGTGGTTTTATCTCCTAAGTTGGAAAATATGTGGCCCTAGGTGTACAGTGTGTGGAGCAGAAATCAGAAATGCTAACATTTTTGAATGACTTACAGTTTCTCTATAACTACCCAGATTACAAATTGAGCCCCTGCTCTATAAAGACTTTTTACAAGGTAGCCATAATGGTTCCATGGGGAGTCTACTTCATGTAGTGTTGGTGAAGAATTTAGTGCTAAAGGTGACTGTGTGTGTGGGGGAGGGGTGGACAAAGGGAACAGGAGAGGAGGCCTTGCACCTTAAAGGTCTCAAGATGAGCAGTCACCAAGTTCCTTTTTTCATATTGTGAATTGCTGCTTTCCAGATTTCCATACAACAGGAACCATTGTTAGTCCCATTTCAGGGGAAAAGATGTGATTATATGAGCATGGGGCAAGTGGGTGTTTAAAAGATGCTGGTGAGAGAGTCCTTGCACTCTTACTTGCAGATTTAATTTTGAAGATCATTGTGCCTGACAAAGGCACTTTCTGGTCTTTCTCCAACCTCTAATTGTGAATAAATAAACCAAGTTTCTTTCCTTGAAGATTGTGTGAGAGAATGAGTGTCCTATAAAGAGGAAATGGTATAGAAAGACTTAGTGTGAGGCACTGAAGAGGAACTTAATCTGGTCACATTTTCTGTAGGAAAATGCTGTAGATCACAGCCAATAACACAATTTCAATACAGCTGCAGAGCAGCAGCAGCTGAATGTATACTGAGGATCTGTGCAGAGTGTCTGCAGGATCTGGGCCTCAGTCACATCTCCACCTGGATGAACACAGGTGGCCTGCAACATTTCCCCTCAGTTGTTTATTACCTTTGCTGACCTGTGAGGTTCATGAGTTTTATTCTATTTTTTTAATAGTTTTATATGGTGCTTCCCCATGAACCCATTCATTTTGTGCTCAAACTTTGGGTAGTAGAAATTATTCCATCCATTTTTCATTAATGGCATGACTAGATCTCAAACCAAGGACTTCTGATGAACCCCCCAGCCATTATTCTTTGCACTGCTCTATAGCTTTGTAGGTAGTATGTGCATGTGCACACACACAGGCACATGCATACATTTTGAAAATGGAAATGATACAATGTGTGTGTGTGTGTGTGTGTGTGTGTGTGTGTGTGTGTCTGTTGATGAACTTTGCTATATACACTTCATAACAACCCCAGCAATCTGCTTCATACACTTGGAAGTTGCATTCCAGTGGGAATTGGAGATATAAGCAATGTGGCTTCTGTTATTCTATTTATATAGAGACACGTACACACACCCATATACATATGCAAACACATATGCATATGTGAAATATTTATCATATATATCTATATCTCTCTATAGCTCATCTAAATATCTTTATATCTTTACCATCATCATTTATATATCAATCCCTATCTTCAGCTAGTTCCCTTATTGTCCTACAGAAAATGGGCAGTGGCTATCCATCATATGTTCATTGAGCTAATTGTCTCAGAACTGCCAAAAGAACCCGGCATCTGTTATTTGACTCAAGTACATAGAAAGCTCCCAAAATCCACTAATTTCCAGACCTCACTTACATTTAAGTAGCAATGACAACCCAACACAGTTACATTTGGCTTGTTGAAGTGACAACAAAGTTGTTTTTATGTCCCCTGCTTCATGATGCAAGTGCTTGCTGGTTCTGCACATGCTGCCCATCTTTTCCACACAGCTGTCCTATGGTGTCATGTTCATGCTCCCTGCAGGGTGGCTGAGTCCTGGAGAGGCTGAGTGGCATAACCTAGCTCCTGGGAAGGAATACTGCATGCTTCTAGGACAGTGTTCTGAGGTTTTCTCTTTGCATGCAAGGCTTGGATGTCTTGAGGAGTCCACTGACAGTATCTGAGCACCTGAGCTGAGCAGAGGGCTCATTCCTCAGTCCAGGCATACAGTTTACAACCTTTGCAGAGTGTGATTAGACATGTAATTGTGTACCTAAATTTATTCTACCATTGCATATGTAATTAATTATAATATAGTTGGTTCTCTCTGGTCTCCCTTTCCTATAAATCAAATTACTCAGGGACTCTTATATGACACTAAGATCTTTTTTTTAAGTACATGTGACATTTTGAAAGATGAAACAAAATGCAATTTATAGTATTTCAACTTCAAATTCATAGCTTTCTGCTGTGATCAGAAAGCAAGGGGGGCGTGATCTTTCAGGAAACAGCTTCAGAAAGCTTTTCAAAACATCAACTTTTCTTTTCAGTAGTGTTTCATGTTCAGTAGTGACCATCAAAACCAAAATACCCCAAACCATGTACTTCTTTGTTGGAACTCACAAAGAGTTATTCATTTATCTATTTCTTTATTTGTATTAAGTACCAAGCACTGTGTGCCAGGCCCTGTTTCAGGTTGTTCATAAGAAGCGGTAGATGTCATTCTTGATGTTATGCATCAAGATATTGTTTCCTTAAAATTCACGTGTTAAAGTCCATACCTAGATATAAATTTATCTGGGAAGTGGGTAGATGCAGATGTCATCAGTTGAGATAAGGACACACTAGAGTGGACTATTTATCCAATATGACTGTTTTCTTTTACAAAAGGAAAATTTGGACACAGAGACTCCAACAAGATAAATACCATCTGAAGACAGAGGCAGAAATAAGAATAGTGATTCCACAAGTCAAGAAATAACAAAGATTGGCAGCAAGCCACCAGAAGGTAGGAGAAGGTATAGATCAGACTCTCCCTCTAAAATAAATGTGTAATACAAAAAATCACATGGTGAGGTCATAGATGATAGTGGTTAATGATGTGGAATTTTTGTTCTCTCATAAAACAGAAACAGCAAGCAGTAGACTAGTAAGAGAATGTTAATTAGAACATAATAAAAGTTCATTTTAACAATAAAAATATATACAATAAAAAGTTAAAAATTGGCATTAGATATCTTTCCAAAAAGAGATAAATAGACAGATATGATAAGTCATGCTTATAATACCAGGACAGGGGCCTGAGACAGGAGGATCTTAAATTTGAGAGCAGTCTAATCAACTAAAAAAACCCTCTTTAACTATTAAAAAAATCAAAAGAACTAGGGATGTACTTCAGTGGCAAAAAAAAAAACTGGGTTTCACCTGTGTTTCAAAACTACAAAACAGAGAGAGAGAGAGTGAGAGAAAGATAAAGAGTGAGTTAGGGACAAAGAGAGAGAGAAACAGAGAGAGAAAGAGAGACAGGGAGAGAGAGAAGAAATGAGAGAGAGAGGGAGAGAGAGAGAGAGAGAGAGAGAGAGAGAGAGAGAGAGAGAGAGAGAGAACCAAGATTAAAAATACACTTTTGTACATAGGTTTTGGCAAAACAGTGAAATAATTGCCATGCTTGTGAAAATCTTGGGTTTGATCTCAATCAATGAACACACACACACACACACACACACACACAAAAGGCATATTTATTTACATAAGTATATTAAAAACTTGACAACTTTACAATAATCATTGATGTATAGACATAGTTTTCTTTTATATTTTCCAGGAATTATAAAGCAAAAAGGAAAAACAAAAAACAAAAAAGCCACAGTAAATTCACATAAATGTAAGTGGATCTCATAGCAAAAACTCAGTGATTTTTTTTGAAGAGTAAGCAGTGACATTTTTATTTTCCTATTTTACTGGCTGGGATTTTGGATGCTTTATGCATTGTTTAAATTACTTATCTATTCATTCCTGCAAAGCACATGTGAACTTAAAATTAACTTTAAAAATATTTTCAGGGTGTAATTATTTATTATTTGAATATACTAAATCCCCAAAATTTAGTTCCAGAAACTATTTGATAAGGAAAGAAATTAGTGCTCACTAGCAGTTTTTCCTTTGTTTCTTTTTCACAAAGCTTTTGGTAATGATTAATCTGTTTTTTCACTTCATGAATCTACTTGTTCAGAAAATTTCATATAATATTAATTTTAAAACATATTATATTTTTTCTTCTTACTCTCACTTAGTTGATGGTTTGTAACATTTAGTGCTCTCATAAAATTACTTTCTCAATATGGCTAGGATTATAACTCAGAGGTAGAGTGCTCTCCTAGCATGTGTGAGACACAAAGATAATATTGCTGAGTAATATTCTTTTTTTAAAAAAAAGAGAGAGGTGAGAGAGAGAGAGAGAGAACTTTTGATATTTATTTATTTATTATTTTTTGGCAGACACAACATCTTTTTTTGTATGTGGTGCTGAGGATCGAACTCGGGCTGCACACTTGCCAGGCGAGTGCGCTACCTCTTGAGCAACATCCCCAGCCAAGCTGAGTAATATTCTACTTTTGGGCTTTACAGGTTTTTATTTATCTACTTACCTTGCATTGATTTTACTTTTTGGTTTTTATGAATAGTTCTGTAGTAAATATTCCTATATGAATTACAGTCTCAACATATTTTCAGGTACTTTACGTAAATTTTAGAGGTGACTGTTTATCTAGAAATTCTTTTTTTTACCAAAAGAAAAAAACAACACAAAGGTAACTTTACTTTTGTATCAAAGAGGCATGAATTTTTCAATTTTATTCATATTTGATATATTTTTTATTTTCTGTGTTCATTCATTTTAGGGTATTTTTTGCAAATGTTTACATAATATAGGAGAGATGCATTTGGATAGGCAAATGGAACAAAAGAATACTGACAAAAATAAAGACATAATGGTTTATTCAAAGGCATAACAAAAACAATTTAGAACTGAGGCAGGAATTTTTAAATGTCAAGTACTATGAAATCATTTACATTTTAGAGCTTATCATTGACAGCTTGAAAAATTTGGGGGTCTCTTGGATGTAAAACATTTTTTAATGGTTTAGTTCCTTTTGTAGAGTAATTATGAATGGTGCATTTTGGCACTGGAGTGAGAGAGCCAAACAAGAAACTTGTTTGGGGTGTGGTCTCAATCAGCTTCTCAATAAGGAGAATTAACTGCGCTCTAGCCAAGGTAAAAACTGGGACAGATAGTTTTTTGGGGGGAAAACTTTATATCTTCACTTTCATGGTGAGGTTGTTTTTTGTACAGAAGTTTTTTTCAAGTCCAATTTCTTTTTTCTTTTTTTTTTTTTTTTTGGAAGCATAACTAAAACTCCACAGCTAAATTTGATTTATAAATATGTAATTGAATTTTTCTTAATTTATTATAGTTTTAACTCTTATATTCTAGTGTAAGGATACATTTTATGTTAAATATTGTACATAATCTCATGTAAAATCTAATAACATTACTTGAAATATAAATATGCATTTATATCAATCTTGCTTAAGGAAGAGACTACTTATTCTCTATTCAATTTTTCTGAAAATATTGTCAAAATTAAATTTATCAGAGGTGTGGAGTTTACTTATAGACTTCCATTTTTTTCATTATTATGTTGTCTGATTTTATGTGTATGCATACTATCTAAATATTTAAATAATTAATATGCTTAGTTTGCAAGGATTGTCAATTTCAGTAAGGTACACTATGTACCAACAGAAAACTTTTACTTAATTTTATGAGACATGAACAAGAACAACTAATGAGAAAAATTGAAGCACAAATTTTTAAGGAAAATAAGATAAAACAAAACAAAAAAGAAAACAAAACGAAACAAACCCCCCTTTTTTTTTCTTGTACCTGAGATTGAACCAAGGAGCACGGCATTACTGATCCACATCCCCATATCTTTTTATATTATATAGAGACAAAATTTCTCAACATTGTTTACAACCTCACTTAGTTGCTGATGCTTTTTTTGAACTTATTATTTTTCTCCTTATCCTCTTGAGCCACTATAATTTAAAGTTTGTGTAACCATGCTTGGTTAGTTTAAATATTTTATAAAGATGAAATATTGTTCTCCTGCATTATTAGTAATTATTCTCACTTATTAACATAAGTGTTAGTAATCAGGATACATTAGGATTACATCAGGTTGCTCTTAGAATTGACTTTTATTTAAATTATTATTTGTTTTCCATTCTTTTATATTCATGTTTTTTTCACTATAACTCATATTTGGATTTCTCTCTATTAGATATTTAGAATAATTCTTAAAATTAAATGTAACATGGTGCTTTATCAATGCATATATATCATAATCATGAACATATTTTCCATTTATGTCTATTAGAAATCATTTTGTATTGACACAAATTCCATGTAGCTTCATGTTCTTATATAGAAAAGCCCAGATAACAACCTCATAAGAGAGTTCTAATGTATTTTTTGGTATGTTGTTTAAAAGTGGTTTGTACAGAAGTGAGAGTACACTGTCTATTATGGGTTTTTGAGTTTTCATTTTTAGGACTTTTAGGATGCAGATGAAGTGTTTTCTTTCTAACATTTTCATAGAATATTTTATCACCATGCCTCTGGAATGCATTGTAGTATTTTCATATTCTCACATGGCAAAAAATTAAAATTGTATTGTTGATTAAGTGTTTTCTAAATTGAGACATCCGCCATTATTCAAAATTATCCCAAGTCCTTTCTAAAAACTTCAGAAGTACACTCTTGAGTATTATATTTCCACTGGTGATATACACAATATGGACACAGATCCTGCTTTTTTGGTATGTTTTTATTCAAAACCTCAAAGAGTAAGAAAATTTACATGTAGTATGTGGTCTGGTGGAAATATTTGGAATTTGGAATCATGTATAATTGATTCTGAATTCTACCTTGTCTGGTTAATAGCTGTGGATATTTGAACATACTTTGTTTTTTCAAACCATTATTTATGTTTCTTGTATAAAATAAGATAGAATGATATAGAGTGCATGATATCATCAATTCCTCCTTCTTTTCTGTATTTATAAACAAGAAATTTTATTTTTTATCTTTACCTATTAAAATGCAGAATCAGTTTCCAAGTCCTTATATCTAATATTTCTTTCTTTCCTTCTTTGGGGCATTCGAGTACCAGGGATTGAAGTCAGTAGCACTTGGCTACTGAGCAACATCCCCAGCCCTATTTTGTCTTTCATTATAGACAAGGTCTCACTGAGTTTCTTAATTCCTCAACATTGGTGAGGTTCATATTTAACAATCCTTCTGCCTAAGAATCCTGAGCCACTTGGATTACAGTCATGCACCACTGTGCCTGGCATTTTTTTAAAATTTATTGTGGCTCATATGAACCTGTAAAAATGAAAGTGAATGCTATGGTATCTACAATCAAAAAAGGTCTTGATTTATTTTGATTTTGCTTTTCAAACCCTTCTATGTACGAAATAACAAGCCCACATTAGAGAACAAGTCATCAAAGCAGAGAATCAAGGTGTTCCTGGTGAGGATGATAGCTAACCCTCTAAAGTTCAGTAGTCATCACCTAAAACTATTTATAGCAGGAAAACCCAGATATGCCCAGCATGAATTACTAAACCTGCCCAATCATGATCTAATAAGATGTAGAATGACTCATCCACCAATTATAATTGGAAATCAGGATTCTGTCATATATTTTTATCAAATTCTGTGGAAAACAGCAGTTGCCTTATGGTACTGTTTTTTCTTTTCTATTTTCCCCTAAGTTAAATTTGGACTTTTATTGAGATGCTATTAACTTATGGAGATATGTATATATTAGATTAACTAAAACTGTCACAGTACCTCATATCAAGTGATGAAACAATATCACAGCCAAGGCATTAGGTCAAAGGCTAAGTTTCAAAATAATATGTTTGTCTTTCATATATTTAAGTTTTAGAATCAAGGCTATGGAAAGATATACTGAAATGAGATCTCAAACTTTTGAGATTCTTTCTTCCCTTTTCTGCTGTCTTACATCTGAAATCAGAATAAATCTCTTTCTAGCACCTAATAGAAAAAAATCATTATATTTTGGACCCTGTCTTGTTTGATCTTCCTTCTCTTTCTCAGGGAAGTGCCACTCTTGCTGTTTTGTTTTGTTGAAAAGCATTGATTAAAAAGTTTATTGCACACCTCTTATATGGGATGCACGTGTCCAGGCGCTTTGACTCCCAAAGGCTAGAGGAGCCATAGCTCTCAAAATGAAATGTGACCACTATTAACCAAGATGTACTGGTGGCTTAAAATAGAAGGAGTTGTGAGGATCTACTTCTAAATACTTATATATTCTTCATCAGAAATTTTATATTTGTCACATAATAATAGTACTTTTGATATATTCAATTTTGTGATTATAATAAATTTCAACTATGTCTTTTACCTTTTTATTGTATATACTAAAATAGTTAAAACTACCCCTGTGGCTAACATATTATTTTTATTGGACATTAAGTGAATGCTTCCTAGTTGAGAGCTCAAACTTCCTTTTTAGAAAATAGATCAGAAAAGTTAAAATAAAAACAAAAAATGCCCATTGTAAGGTTTCCAATAATGAACAATATGTATGCATGTAATGCATACAGTGTTAATATCCTATATAAAAGGCTAAATTTAAAGATCCTACTGCCAGGTTAGACTCCAACACTTTAGGAAAAACTTGACTTTAAAAAAAGCTGCTTCTGTATTCAATTGTCATCACCTAAAAAAAAATGTAGAGTAAATGCACCCAAGAACCTGCCTATCTTTACTAATTATGGCCTCATTCATTCCTGAAGTTGATACCATCTACTATCATTTGGATAGAAGGCTAAGTGGATACAGACTATGAAGGCAGCGGTTTCCAATCAGGTGCTCATGGGTGATAATTGTTCAGTATAACCTATGATCAGTATAAAAGGTATGGCTTAAACTATCTGATCGAGTTTTCTAGAGCTTGCTGTTCTTTCAGATCTATTTCTAGGCTTCCTAATCAATGCTCAGTTAACTCAGGTTCTGCTTTCACCCAGATAATTAAAAATCTATAGGGAGAATGCAAAGCACCCTGAAAGCCAGACAATAGTGACTGTGCATGGTTTTGAGACTGTATCTGTACACTAGAAAGGAAGACCATTTGAAATAATTTCAAACAGCAATTTCTATGGCTGGGAGTGGTTTTGGTAGATGTGAACAGCTGAGCAAAGTCTCCTGTAGATGCAAAAATAAATCCTTCTATGAAAAAGTTCATTCTCAAGTCTCCCCTGGCCAATTTAGTGGGAAATACAGCAGCAGCTGTAAATCCAGACATTCTGTCCTATCCAATCCTGGCATCTTCAGGTGTGGCCTGAAGCATATGTGTACAGCTTTGATCTGGAAGCCTGACATCTCAGACTTTGTGGTATTAATTGGCATGATCTTCAGGAGAGAATTCAAAATCCAGATGTAATGTTTTTTTTCTCTGCATTAAAGTGTTGCTGACATATAGGTGACTGAATGTCTTTTTTCTTTTGAGCTTTCTACATTTCTGGGAAGCAGGACCTTAAATTCAGAATGCTGGACATTTCTTTTTTTTTTATTAATTTTTATTGTAGGTTATTCAAAACATTACATAGTTCTTGATATATCATATTTCACACTTTGATTCAAGTGGGATATGCGCTCCCATTTTTACCCCACATACAGATTTCAGAATCACATCAGTTGCACAACCATTGATTTACATATTGCCATTCTGGTGTCTGTTGTATTCTTCTGCCTTTCCTATCCTCTACTATCCCCCCTCCCCCCTCCCCTCCCCTCTTCTCTCTCTACCCCCTCTACTGTAATTCATTTCTCCCCCTTATATTTTTCCTCCTTTCCCCTCACTTCCTCTTGTATGTAATTTTGTATACCCCTGAGGGTCTCCTTCCATTTACATGCAATTTCCCTTCTCTCTCCCTTTTCCTCCCACCTCTCATCCCTGTTTAATGTTAATCTTCTTCTCATGCTCTTTGTCCCTACTCTGTTCTTAGCTTCTCTCCTTATATCAAAGGAGACATTTGGCATTTGTTTTTAAGGGATTGGCTAGCTTCACTTAGCATAATCTGCTCTAATACCATCCATTTCCCTCCAAATTCTATGATTTTGTCATTTCTTAATGCAGAGTAATACTCCATTGTGTATAAATGCCACATTTTTTTTATCCATTCGTCTATTGAAGGGCATCTAGGTTGGTTCCACAGTCTTGCTATTGTGAATTGTGCTGCTATGAACATGGATGTAGCAGTGTCCCTATAGTGTGCTCTTTTTAGGTCTTTAGGGAATAGACCGAGTAGGGGAATAGCTGGATCAAATGGTGGTTCCATTCCGAGCTTTCCAAGAAATCTCCATACTGCTTTCCAAATTGGCCGCACCAATTTGCATTCCCACCAGCAATGTACAAGAGTACCCTTTTCCCCACAACCTCGCCAGCACTTGTTGCTGTTTGACTTCCTAATGGCTGCCAATCTTACAGGAGTGAGATGGGATCTTAGGGTGGTTTTGATTTGCATTTCTCTGACTGCTAGAGATGGTGAGCATTTTTTCATATACTTGTTGATTGATTGTATGTCCTCCTCTGAGAAATTTCTGTTCAGGTCCTTGGCCCATTTGTTGATTGGGTTATTCATTATCTCATTGTCTAATTTTTTTAGTTCTTTGTATATTCTGGATATTAGGGCTCTGTCTGAAGTGTGAGGAGTAAAGATTTGTTCCCAGGACGTAGGCTCCCTATTTACCTCTCTTATTGTTTCTTTTGCTGAGAAAAAACTTTTTAGTTTGAGTAAGTCCCATTTGTTGATTCTAGTTATTAACTGTTGTGCTATGGGTGTCCTATTGAGGAATTTGGAGCCCGACCCCACAGTATGTAGATCATAGCCAACTTTTTCTTCTATCAGACGCCATGTCTCTGATTTGATATCAAGTTCCTTGATCCACTTTGAGTTAACTTTTGTGCATAGTGAGAGAAAGGGATTCAGTTTCATTTTGTTGCAAATGGATTTCCAGTTTTCCCAACACCATTTGTTGAAGATGCTATCCTTCTTCCATTGCATGCTTTTAGCCCCTTTATCAAATATAAGATAGTTGTAGTTTTGTGGATTGGTTTCTGTGTCCTCTATTCTGTACCATTGGTCCACCCGCCTGTTTTGGTACCAGTACCATGCTGTTTTTGTTACTATTGCTCTGTAGTATAGTTTGAAGTCTGGTATAGCTATACCGCCTGATTCACACTTCCTGCTTAGCATTGTTTTTGCTATTCTGGGTCTTTTATTTTTCCATATGAATTTCATGATTGCTTTCTCTATTTCTACAAGAAATGCCGTTGGGATTTTGATTGGCATTGCATTAAACCTATAGAGAACTTTTGGTAATATCGCCATTTTGATGATGTTACTTCTACCTATCTATGAACAGGGTATATTTTTCCATATTCTAAGATCTTCTTCTATTTCTCTCTTTAGGGTTCTGTAGTTTTCATTGTATAAGTCTTTCACCTCTTTTGTTAGGTTGATTACCAAGTATTTTATTTTTTTTTGAGGATATTGTGAATGGGGTGGTTGTCCTCATTTCCATTTCAGAGGATTTGTCGCTGATATACAGGAATGCCTTTGATTTATGCGTGTTGATTTTATAGCCTGCCACTTTGCTGAATTCATTTATTAGCTCTAATAGTTTCTTTGTAGACCCTATTGGGTCTGCTAGGTATAGAATCATGTCATCTGCAAATAGTGATAATTTGAGTTCTTCTTTTCCTATTTTTATGCCTTTAATTTCTTTCGTCTGTCTAATTGCTCTGGCCAGTGATTCGAGAACTATGTTGAACAGAAGTGGTGAGAGAGGGCATCCCTGTCTTGTTCCAGATTTTAGAGGGAATGCCTTCAGTTTTTCTCCATTCAGAATGATGCTAGCCTGAGGCTTGGCATAGATTGCTTTTACAATATTGAGGTATGTTCCTGTTATCCCTATTTTTTTCTAGAGTTTTGAACATAAAGGGATGCTGTACTTTGTCGAATGCTTTTTCCGCATCTATCGAGATGATCATATGGTTCTTATTTTTAAGCCTATTGATGTGGTGAATAACATTTATTGATTTCCGTATATTGAACCAGCCTTGCATCCCAGGGATAAATCCTACCTGATCATGGTGCACAATTTTTTTGATATGTTTTTGTATCCGGTTCGCCAGAAGTTTATTGAGGATTTTTGCATCTAGGTTCATTAGAGATATTGGTCTGTAGTTTTCTTTCTTTGAAGTGTCTTTGTCTGGTTTAGGAATCAGGGTGATGTTGGCCTCATAGAATGAATTTGGAAGTTCTCCCTCTTTTTCTATTTCCTGAAATAGCTTGAAAAGTATTGGTATTAGTTCCTCTTTAAAGGTTTTGTAAAACTCTGCTGTATACCCATCCGGTCCTGGGCTTTTCTTAGTTGGTAATCTTTTGATGGTATCTTCTATTTCCTCAATTGATATTGGTCTGTTTAGGTTGTCAATATCCTCCTGACTCAATCTGGGCAAATCATATGACTTAAGAAATTTATCGATGCCTTCACTATCTTCTATTTTATTGGAGTATAAGGATTCAAAATAGTTTCTGATAATCTTCTGTATTTCTGAAGTGTCTGTTGTGATATTGCCTTTTTCATCCCGTATGCTGGTAATTTGAGTTCTCTCTCTTCTTCTCTTCGTTAGCGTGGCTAAGGGTCTGTCAATTTTATTTATTTTTTCAAAGAACCAACTTTTAGTTTTGTCAATTTTTTCAATTGTTTCTTTCGTTTTGATTTCATTAATTTCAGCTCTGATTTTAATTATTTCTTGTCTTCTACTTCTTTTGCTGTTGTTTTGCTCTTCTTTTTCTAGGATTTTGAGTTGAAGTATTAGATCATTTATTTGTTGGTTTTTTCTTTTTCTAAGGAATGAACTCCAAGCAATAAATTTTCCTCTTAGAACTGCTTTCAATGTGTCCCATAGATTCCGATATGTTGTGTCTGTGTTTTCATTTATCTCTAAGAATTTTTTAATTTCCTCCTTGATGTCTTCTATAACCCATTGATCATTTAGTAACCTATTTTTCATTCTCCAAGTGATGCATGATTTTTCCTTACTTCTTTTATCGTTAATTTTCAATTGCATTCCATTATGGTCAGATAAGATACATGGTATTATCTCTACTCCTTTGTATTGTCTAAGAGTTGCCCTGTGACATAATATATGATCTATTTTTGAGAAGGATCCATGTGCTGCTGAGAAAAAAGTGTAACTGCTTGATGTTGGGTGGTATATTCTATATATGTCAATTAAGTCTAGGTTATTAATTGTGTTATTGAGCTCTATAGTTTCCTTATTCAACTTTTGTTTGGAAGATCTGTCCAGTGGTGAGAGAGGTGTGTTGAAGTCTCCCATGATTATTGTATGGTGGTCTATTAGACTCTTGAACTTGAGAAGAGTTTGTTTGATGAACATAGCTGCACCATTGTTTGGGGCATATATATTTATAATTGTTATGTCTTGTTGGTGTATGGTTCCCTTGAGAAGTATGTAGTGTCCCTCTTCATCCCTTTTGATTAACTTTGGCTTGAAATCTATTTTATTTGATATGAGTATGGACACTCCTGCTTGTTTCCGAAGTCCATATGAGTGATATGATTTTTCCCAACCTTTCACCTTCAGTCTATATATGTCTTTTCCTATCAAATGCGTCTCCTGAAGGCAGCATATTGTTGGGTCTTGTTTTGTGATCCATTCTACTAGCCTGTGTCTCTTAATTGGTGAGTTTAAGCCATTAACATTTAGGGTTATTATTGAGATATGGGTTGTTCTTCCAGCCATATTTGTTTATTTATGTTACTAAACATGGTTTGTTTTCCTCTTTGATTATTCCCCCCCCCCTTTACTGTACTACCTCCCGCTGTTGGTTTTCATTGATATTTTCCATTTCTTCTTCCTGTAATATTTTGCCGAGGATGTTTTGAAGAGATGGTTTTCTAGCTGCAAATTCTTTTAACTTTTGTTTATCATGGAAGGTTTTAATTTCATCTTCCATCCTGAAGCTTAATTTCGCGGGATACATGATTCTTGGTTGGAACCCATTTTCTTTCAGTGTTTGAAATATGTTATTCCAGGATCTTCTAGCTTTGAGAGTCTGTGTTGAAAGATCAGCTGTTATCCTGATTGGTTTACCCCTAAATGTAATCTGCTTCCTTTCTCTTGTAGCTTTTAAAATTCTCTCCTTATTCTGTATGTTGGGCATCTTCATTATAATGTGTCTAGGTGTGGATCTCTTATGATTTTGCACATTCGGCGTCCTGTAGGCTTCTAGGATTTGGGATTCTGTCTCATTCTTCAAGTCTGGGAAGTTTTCTCGTATTATTTCGTTGAATAGATTGCTCATTCCTTTGGTTTGGACCTCAGTACCTTCCTGTATCCCAATGACTCTTAAGTTTGGTCTCTTTATGTTATCCCATATTTCTTGAATGTTCTGCTCATGGTTTCTTAACAGCTTTGCTGAGCTGTCTATGTTCTTCTCCAGTTGAAATACTTTGTCTTCATTGTCTGATGTTCTATCTTCTAAGTGTTCTACTCTGCTGGTAGTATTCTCAATTGAGTTTTTAAGTTGGTTTATTGTTTCCTGCATTTCCAGGATTTCTGTTTGTTTGTTTTTTATAACCTCTATCTCCCTGTATAATTGATCTTTTGCTTCTTGGATTTGTTTATGTAATTTATTGTCAAAGTGGTCGAAGTGGTCTTTCATTGTCTAATTTTGCTGTCTAATGTCTTCCTTGAGACTCCAGATCATCTGAAGCATGTATATCCTGAATTCTTTATCTGACATTCCATCTGCTGCAGATATTACCTCTTCTAAAGTTGAGTTGACCTGCATTGCTTGTGGTCCTTTCTTTCCTTGTCTTTTCATATTGATCGCGTTTCTTTCTGCTTGGTGAAACTGTTGTGTTATTGATTTTTCCCCCTATATATTTATATTGCTCTTGTACAGCTGCAAAGTCTCCCTCGCAGGCTTTGGCGGTGGTTCTGCCCCTCCTCCAATTGAGGCAATGTGTCTACCACGCCGGGAGGCCGCTGTGCCTGTACTTTCGATGGGCCTGTTCTTTCGGTGGTCACAGGTCCGCCTATCTTGCAGGCGTGAGCAGCGGCTTTGTCCCTCCGCTGGCCACTAGGCCTGTTCTGTCTGTCGGTTGCAGGTCTGTCTACCTAAAAGGCGCTGGTGGCGGCTCTGCCCCTCCCCCAACCGGGGCGATGTATCTGGTGGGCCACTGGGCCTGTTTTGTCAGTGGTCACGGTTCCGCCTACCTTGCACGTGCGTGGAGCACCTGTGTCCCTCCGAGAGTTGCTGGGCCTAACCTGCCGGTGAGTGGCAAGTGCGCCTGCCTTGCAGGCCCGGGGGTGGCTCTGCTGCTCCACGGGTTGCTGGGCCTGATATGCTGGTGAGACGCAGGTTTGCCTACCTTGCAGGCGCCTGGCGGCTCTGCCCCTCCCCCAACCGTGGCAGGCGATGTGTCTGGCCGTCCTCTGGGCCTGTTCTGTTGGTGGTCAGGGTACTGCCTACCTAGCAGGATCATGGGGCAGCTGTGCCCCTCCGCAGTTTGTTGGGCCTGACCTGCTGGTGTGTGGCAAGTGCGACTACCTTGCAGGCCTCCGCGGTTGCTGGTCCTGATCTGCTGGTGATTCGCAGGTCTGCGTAACTTGCAGGCGCCCGGCGGCTCTGCCCCTCCCCCAATCTGAGCGATGTGTCTGGCAGTCCACTGGGCCTGTTTTGTCGGTGGTCACAGTTCCGCCTACCTTGCACACGCGTGGAGCAGCTGTTTCATTAGTGCCTGGGCACACTCTCCTTGTTTGCCTCCCTCAGGCCCTAAGTTTGTAGAGCTTGGGGCTGAGAACCCCCAGCAAATTTGCTTACCTTCTGGTAGCCACGCCCCCGTATGTGATGCAAGAGACCTCAGTTGTCAGCACTGGTGGGAGCTGTAGCCGTGAGTCCCACGCCAAGGCGAGTCGGTGCAAGAGACCTCAGTTGTCAGCACTGGTGGGAGCGGTAGCTGGGAGTCCCGCGCCGCGCGGTTCCTGCCGGCTCCTGTGCCAGTGCCGCCGCGGCTCCCACCGGCTCCCGCCGGTTCCGGCCGGCTCCCGTGCCGCTGCCCCGGCTGCCGCCAGCTCCCTTGCCGCAGCCGCGGCTGCCGCCGGCTCCCGTGCCGCCCTCGGTCTGGCTATTGCGCTCACAGGAGAGCTGGGAGGGGCCCTTAAGTTTTCCCCGCTGATCTATAGCTGAAAGAGCTGTGATCAGTCAAAAAAAAAAAACAGAGATGATGACGTCAGCTCTCCAAGATGGTGGCCGCTGGCTTCCTCTGTGGTCTGACCGATGTGGAGAACCGAATTGGATGGCTTCCTTCCCCGTCTCAAGCCCAGAATTCAGCTCTGAATTCAGTATTTGCACAGCTGGCGGGAGCCTGCAGAATCCGTAGCGCTGTATCTTTGCATTGTTATCTTAGCAGAGCCAGAGGGGAATGGTGGGAGCTGTCTGCTGGCCGGGCGGGGACCCTTCTCGCCAAGCGGGGCCGCCGGGGGCCGCTTGTAAAGCCGGGTGGCTGCAGCCACGTGGCTAAGAACCAGGCGGGCGGGGTGGCTGTTTGCAGAGCCAGAGGGGAATGGCGGGAGCTGTCTGCCGGCCGGGCGGGGACCCTTCTCGCCGAGCGGGGCCGCCGGGGGCCGCTTGTAAAGCCGGGTGGCTGCAGCCACGTGGCTAAGAACCCTGGACATTTCTTTAGTGATATCTTTTGAAGGTCTTACAATGTAATCCTCTATTTTTATTTTTCTGTTCACATTCCCAATGACAACTTTATTACGGCAAAACATAATAAACTGTTTCTCATATTTCAAATAGACTCATTATTTCATCACTATTATTTTGTAACACTATATGGCACTGTTTATATAATATTCATTTTAATTTTTAGTTATAGGTGGACACAATATCTCTATTTTACTTTTATGTGGTGCTGAAGATCAATCCCTGTGCCTCACATACACTAGGTGAACATGTTACCTCTGAACCATAACCCAAGTCTTAGGTGGCATGGTATATGTGATTTTTATCATCTGATTTGTGAGAATTTAATATGAGAAGAGGAGAGAGAGAGAGAGAGAGAGAGAGAGAGAGAGACAGAGACAGAGACAGAGACAGAGACAGAATGACTTGATACTTTGTTTTAATATGCTCATTCTTGTTCTCTCTTTTTCTTCCATATAAACAGATCCCTTACTGGAATATATTTAAGCAGGGATTCCCCATTGGAAACTTCACAGGATGTTAGGTCCTCATGTCACATACTTTCTCCTGGGTCAGTGGTTTCTTAAGTATCTACAGCTATCATGTCTTCATAGTTTTGGAGTGTATAGCCCATTTGAATCTCTTTGTCCTCTCTTCCCAAGATGAAGCAGTCTAAAATATAATTAAAGATTATCTGGGGAGTAGTTGGATGCCCTGAGCTGAAAGAAATCTCCTGAGACACCCTAAATTTAAGTCATTATTTTTTTTTTACTATTTGCAATACTGCTACATGATAATGGGAATGCAGTCATTTCTTTTACTTACTCATGTGAACTCCTTGAATATATACCCAGAATTAATTTAACCATGTTATATGTTAGTTCTGTTTCAAATAGTTCAAGGAGTTTACATTAATTTCCAGATGACTTTCCTAAACTTACATTTTTCACTAATAGTGTGCAAGGGTTTCATTTTTCTCATACCCATGGTTTCTTGATTCTAATAAGTTGTTAGCATTTATTAGATTATTGACAAAACTATTATCTCTCTTTTGGGGGGTAGTCACTGGGGATTTAACTCAGGGGCACTCAACCATTGAGCCACATCCCCAGTGCTATGTTGTATTTTATTTAGAGACAAGGTCTCACAGAGTTGCTTAATGCCTCGCTTTTTCTAAGGCTCAAAGTTCTCAAGGTTCTCCTGCCCCAACTTTCCAAGCTGCTGGGATTATAGGCATATTGCAACCATGCCTGGTGACAAAAGCCACTGTAACACCTGTGCTCAGTATACAAGTGTCCACTGTTTGAGTTGTGCATAAAATCTGTCATGGAAGTTTAAAGAGTCCATTCTGTCAAGTAGCCACAGAGAGAATGTGTGGAAATTATTTTGGGGAATTAAAAAATATATGTTCTTTCTAACCTTTTCTATGAACTACTTCTTGGAATTTTAGCAGCCCATTGAGATATTTGCAAACTAATTGAAAACCAATAGTTTGTGATCTGGCGGAGATTTTTCTAAGATCAGAAATCTTTATTCCCAGAACTTCAGCATTTGTAATGACTTTCTTTTTGGGGTGCTCCTGCCTAAGCCTCCTATCTTTCTTTCAAAGAGTGTTTTTTTTTTCATTTCTTTTTTTTAATATATTTCAGGTAATTAGTTTCTTCCATTGAATAGAAGATGTTAAGTGATTAAAGCAGTAAATAAAGAAAAAATTTCCTGCTGGGACAAAATTGGCTGTCATGGAATTTTTAGAAGGGCAAGTGGGAGACTGGAGCTCTTTGTGTGCTTAACACCCATAAATGCATAAACCAAATTATTTGTGATTTAACTTCTCTGTCCTTATCCCAAGGTTTTTAAGACCAAGGATGACCTTGCAGGCTCATGGATAACTATCAAATTTTTTGTATTGTTAGGATTTATGAATGTGAAGATCCTTTTTCAGCATGAGCAAAATTAAGATCTAAAGCTGAGAAAACTATTTAAAGGTAGGGTAATATATATATATATATATATATATATATATATATATATATATATATATATAGAGAGAGAGAGAGAGAGAGAGAGAGAGAGAGAGAGAGTGAGTCTCAATCTTCCCCTTCTCAGGGTGACACTGGCTGTTGGTAATTATTTTCCAATTACATAGCACATTGCCTAAGGCTGGACTGAGACCCAAGTCTACCATAGCTTTTTAAAATCATCAATTGGCAGATATTTTCGTAGCTTTGCAGTTTATATAAATCTCTCAACTATTTGTTTTTTACTTTTGAGGAACTTAAAACAATATTTGCTTTTAATGTATCCATGAATGGAGAGTCAGAAACTCTTATTCATTTATATTCCAAACATTGACCTCACTTAAGATATGCGTTCTATAGTTGGGTTGAAATTTTAACCCAGTGCTTTGCAGGTTGTATACACAATATATTCCAGTGAATTCTGTCCCCTAGTTGATCATTCTTTAGATTTGACCCGGTCAACCATTCACATGTGATATTTTCTTGAGGTGTTTAAATTTATTTTGGCCTTTCAATTTCTATTAAATATACATAAAGTTTTACATACTTATACATTAATCTATGGACTTTGGTTTGTATTATGATTCCTTGGGTTTTATTATTGTAAAATAAGTTTTTCTTTTACTTTAAAATTTTGGGGATGATTTCATGTATAACATTCCAGATGAATTTTAAAATTTTTGCTCTGGCCACTTCTTCCATTAAAAGTAAAATATATTACCCTTTAAATGAGGTGATATTGTAGATTTAGAGGAAATTTTGCATCTTGTTAATGATGACTGTTATCATCTAAACAATGATGTGTTTGGTCAAGTCTTTTAGGTTCTTTTTTTAATTTTTATTTTATCAAAATACCTATTCTTAAATATGCATGCACACAAAATATCACATGTTTGTTACATCTACATAAACTTATGTGATGACTTACGTATTTGTCAAACTGGATGTATTATGATAAAAATGCATCTGGAAATTATTTTTCTCACCCTAATCTTTTTTTCTTTCTCAACCTATCCTCCTTATATCTTTCTCAATGTAATTTGCCTTTTCTGCATGTCCTGAATTTTATCTGTTTGAACAAATACTGCCATATCCTTTTATGTTATTATGTTTCAGATATGCAGTAATTTTCATAAGCAAATGCTTCTTCTGGGAAATGAAGGCATGTTTTCGATAGCCAGTTTCTTTATAGAATTAACAAATTTTACTCTCTGTTTTGTTCATGATAATTTATTTGCTTCATGTGTTTACTGATACTTTTTAATTCTGTCTCACAGATATAATTTTATTTACCATTTTCCAATTTCTAAAGCTTTTGATATATTTTATAATTATTGAAGACTTATGTTTCCCTTTAAAAGGTGGCTATTGAAGTCTTCTCCCTTTTATTGGTATGCAGAATAAAATCAGAGGCATTTAATTACTGAACAACATACTACATCTTCTTTTTTTAACATTTTCTTTTGATACATGGTTTCACTTAATTGCTTATGGCCTCATTAAATTTCTGTGACTGTGTACGGACTCACAATTCTCTTTCCCAAATATCCCGAGCTGCTTGGAATATAAGATTGTGCCACCATATATAGCCCTTACCTTCTTTTTATTAGGAGTTTCTGTTTTTGACATTCTTTTTATTTTTTCTACTTTTTTGGTGACCAGTTTTAAAATCAGGGATGCTTAACTACTCTGCAACATTCCCTGCTCTTTATATTTTATTTTTTTGGGGGACAGGGTCTCTAATTTGCTTATCATCTGGATGAGTTGCTAAGACTAGCTTTAAACTTGGAATCTTCTTGCCTTAGCTTCTTTTCCTCCTTTTTCATATGTGAGGCATACATTTTGTCATATGTGAGGAAATTATTTTTTCCCAAGTTTTTACTTAAGTTTATACTCTTTAATGGTATGATATCATAAGTATAACTTGCATTTAAGTTTTTTCCATTTTTTATAAAGGTGTCATTTAAATTTGAAAACAAAGAACTATACTTCTGTCTTTTAATATTATTATTATTTTATTGTTTTAGATGATTAAAGAAAGCTGTGCCATACTACTCAGGCACATTTAGCGTCCTTTCTAAAATTTGTATTGAGTAAGCAGCACACACATTCATAAACACAGGCACATGAACACATGCACACACCACCATACACACTCTTGAACTTATGCACAACCCATGCACACAGTCATGAACATGCACACTCACAAACACACTTATGAACACAGATATATGAACATTTGAACACAATCATATAAATTCATACACACACGGATACATTCATATGAAATATGCACAGTCACACAAACAAATTAATAAGAACATGCACTTGAATACATGAACACACAGTCAGAAAGAAACTCACTGAGAAATGCAGAACTCTGGTCATAATATTTTCATCTAAACCTTTCCACTAAGAGGGGCCACCAATCTTATCTTGCCAAGCTTTGAAGCTGTCCTTAGGTTGATGCCAACAGCATCCCATCTACCCACTTCCACATCTCCATAAACCCAACCAAGCTAATCTAACATAGCTTTGATGCTGTATCCTTGGGGTGACCCCAGAAGGATACTACCTCCACACTTTCTCTTATAGTCTGCCTGAGGAAAACTAAGGGCTGACAGAGAACCAACTATGCCCTAACCCACCCCTGTCCATGACCCTCTGACCTCCCTTTTTAAGACTCAGACTGGAATATATGTGCTTCAGGAAGGCCCTGCTCAGAGCTGAGAGTAACTCCTCTCAAATACGACCATACAGAAGAAAAAACCATCTGCAGTCTATGCAGGCAGAGCCATAGACCCTACTACCAGCACCACTGTTCTGGACACACCCACACCAATGATCATTTTATCTTTTTGCACATCACTGACTTCCAAAGTCATATGCTTGATCTTCCTAATTCTCCCTTTGAAAAATCCCAAATCACCTCTTCACAGGTGAAAAGAAAGCTCACCTCCTTCTTCTAGTGTAAATAGTTACTGAACAAAATCTCTTCCCACTCCATAATCTTTTGTCTGGCTATTTATCTTTGACATCACTGAAAGTGGAAATTCAGAAAAAAAAGAAGAGAGTAAATTAAAGACAGGAGAAAATTTGAGTTTGGGGTCCTTCTTAAGATGCTAATACTTGAGCAGGCCAAGCACTGCTGTGGCCCAGGGACAGACAACAGCAAAGTCATAAAATACCAGGTCCTGGATGGCCATTTACACCTGCACAGAGAACTTGACTGGTCATACATGTGCCCTTGGGCCAAAAGGTCAAAACAGAAGCCACCAAAAGCCTCCTGTAAATATTATCTTTAAGGTAGAGTGACATCCAGGGAATGGTCTCAAGACCATGGGTTTTAAGATAAGATAAATACCAGCACACGAAAAACAGTTGAGGTGAATAAAACATTTTAAACTGCACTGTACTCACCTGTGTTTCCTCTTCTATAGAAATGTCGTATTTGCATCTGAGTCATGTAAGAGTTTACTACATACAGTTCTCAATACTGTTTAAATATATTAACACTTAGAAAATAAGCAACTGAAGCATGAATAAACGCAAGTGATAAGGTGGCATTAGACCTCCCCCTAATGACCCAGTGTGGCTCAGGGCCTGGGAACCCTGGGGCATTCTCTGTACCATTCTGAGAGTGTGTCTCAGAGTTTTCCCTTTCTATTTCCTGGATTTCTCTCTGGAAACACACAATCAACAACAACAAAATACTCTGATAATGAACCTTAGGGATTCAATAATAAGCCCTTCAAAAATATAACCTAAGGCAGTCTAAAACACTGCCAGCTTCCTTCTCTGCCCACAGGCAGATTGCACAGCTGTTTTCTCCATCTTTCTTCCTTTGTTTCAGGCTGACCTCAGTTCTGAGCTACAGCAGCTTCTACAGAGACAGGGGCCCAGAAAAAGTTCTGCTCCTCTCCAAGGACCTTATGGGTAAAGTTAACACTCAGTGGTTTAGTGGTGTATAGAATCATCTACCCCAAACTTTCCCCAAACATATACCTTAGCCCAAGCCCTAATTCTAACACTGCCACTGTCCACACATAGAGCTTTACCCTCTCTGGCACCAACAGTAACTCAATCTCTAATAATCTCATGTTAATTCTCTAGTCCTAGACAAACCCTGCATTCCTTACCCTTAAGCCTACCCAAACCTAACCCTCACTTTCCCTTTAAGTCTTTTGTGATGGGGTGGTTTCCTTTAATGCCAGACTCCCTAAATAGGCTCTGTGGCTACCACAAGATCTAGAGAGAGGGCTTCAGACCCTGGAATCTAATGTCTTCAGTCCTCCCAACCCAGGCAGTGTTCCCATCCTGGATGCCTGGAGCCTTCTCTTTCCCAGGGTTAGTGGGGTCATGCCGTGCCTACAGCTCTCTGAAAGGCCCAGGGCTGCAATCCACCCAAGAGCCAGCTCAATCTAAATAAAATGCAGCTCTTTTTCTGCGTTCTCTGCCTCATTATTTCCATTAACTGGCTTTGTTATATTCCACCATGCCCAGTTTTGACAGGGCAGTGAAATGGGTCCAGGGTGTGCACCTGAGGGCTAGCACACGGGGACTTCTCAGGATTCCAGTTTTAGACCTTTTAACTTAATTAACTGTCATTGACTGTTCCACCTACTTGGCCTCATAGAAGATAATAGAGGAGAAAACTCACTTCTTTGCATAGCATTTCTATCATTCTGTGCTATTTAGAAATAATTCAGGATAATTATATAAAGACTAAACCCTGTAGCCACATTCTATGGTGCTGGAAGAAACCCACCCCTTGTGGCAAAGGGAAGATGATCCTGTGGAGTTAGAGTAAAGAGCAGCAGTGGTGGACTGGTTGAAGGTGTCTGGTAACAGGCACAGAGCCTGGCACTGCCAAGCTCAACAACATGATGACGCCCAGGTGAAACACGAAAATACTGAGCAGCAGACACTCATCTTACCATACTTTATATAAGAGCAGACACCAACAGCTACAGATTTTTCTGCAACTCCTCACTATAGTGTACTGGCCACCAAGTGTCCCACTACAAACTATGTGTATTAATGTCCCAAAAGGTTTAAGCTCAGTGTGCAGACTCTGCCCATTCAAGAAGCTCACCGGAAGAAGCTCAGAGCTGTGTGTGGATGATTGTGCAATATTTTGAAATTTCAAAATATTATCTCCTTGTCTTTCAACATTATATCAAACATCAATTTATCAATATTTTATTTATTTTAAGTATCTAGAAAAATTGGAAAGCACAACTGGTTTTCTTTGAAGCTATGTTATATCACATAAGTAATGACAATATACACCTACTTCTAACTTATTTTACTACATTAATTCTGCTGCTACTGTTGTGAAGTTTTAAGATGGGCAGCTCCAGACTTGGTCATGTGTGATGAAAGTGACACAATCAATTTGAACCTAACAGCTGGTCCCAGGAAATATAAGCACACACTGTGTGTATGAAGAGACTCCTGAGTTCTCCCTTATCTTTCTTTCTTCCTTCCTTCCTTTCTTTCTTTCTTTCTTTCTTTCTTTCTTTCTTTCTTTCTTTCTTTCTTTCTTTCTTTCTTTTTTCTTTTTAAATTAGAAGTCCTTAGTTGCTTCATTAAAATGGCACAAATTGGTCTGATAACCTGAGAAATTGTATCTGTAGGTGGACAGCTTTTGAACATTATTCTTCAGCTGCTCAAGTAACCCTTCCTAAAAAACATAGATATTTTTCTGACATTCTGTTTTTTTTTTTTTTTTTTTGCATTTTTTGCTTGTAGGATCACATCAGTTTAATTAGAAACAGGTCTAAGTTATTTTATTCAAGAAACAATTCACCTTTCTTGGCTTGAGACACTAAACAATCATCTGCTGGCCTGGTTGAAGAAATCACCTTGCAAAAAACCCAATGTAAAACTTTACTGGGATCCTGTGACTCCAGAAAATTTTTCACATGAGAGAAAGCCCTACACTGATGACAGTGTGGGCCTGGGAACCCTGGGGCAATCTCTGTACCATTCTGAGAGTGTGCCTCAGAGTTTCCCATTTCTATTTCCTGGATTACTCCCTGGAAAAAATCCAATAAACAACAACAGTATGGTATGATAATGACCCATAGGTATGCAATTTTCTGGGACACCAGTTTTCTGAGGCCTGTCACCTTGAACGTATATACCTTCAGAGTTACTCTAATGACTCCTGAAACACCCTCAGTGTGCAGTGGATGGCTGACCTTGCTCTTCTCCCTTGTACTAACCAGGAGGAATGTTTGACTAATTTCTTCTACTTCTGCAGGTCTGGGAGGCAGGTAAAGCTCATTCAAGCTGTGGCTTGAATATATGTAAGCATTTAATGCTTCAATTTTTAAAAAATTTTCTTTCTTCCTCTGTGTTTTTGTTGTTTCTATTTCAGGCAATTTAAATACAAAAGAGTCTTAGAAATATATTTCCATGCTTATGACTTATCACTAAGTCTTCAGACAAAAATGTTCTTGTTGCTGACATGAGGATACTATCACCATTAGTGATAGACAGCTCCCAGCTGGATCTCTTTTGCTGATCTTAGTCTTATGGATGTGATGTGCAATATGTGTCAGTGCTGTGAGTTAAAAAGGTGTGGAGATGAGAGCACACACTAACATCACTGATGAGAACAAATTGTAACAAAACATGTTGATGTGCTGATCTTTCACCAAAATTATACATTCCTGAGCCTTGATGCTACCAGAGGAAACTGCACAGGAGTAAGCAGATCCTTTGCAGGATGCTTGGGGACAAATAATTAGAAAGTGCTATATCACATGTATGATGTGCTCCTAACACAGAAGATCACACAGGTCTGTAACAATAATCTGAGGAAGTGGTTCCTATGTGAGCTGCTTCTCAGACCTGCATTGTTGGTGTGTTCTGCAGATGTCTTGGAAACACTGGCCTCACAGACATCATTAGCAATGTGGGAATCAGAGCCCCAACTAGGGAATGTGGTCTAGTGATATTTGTAGGGATTGTTTTTCAAAGATTTGGTGCCATGTTTAGAATGCATATACTTAAAAGAAATGTGACACAAGAGTGATTGAACACACACCCAGGATAAGAAGCTGATTTATTGTCAGGAGCCTGAGAAGCTGCTATGTGCAGAGAGAAAGAGAATAGTAGAAACTCACCCTTTAATGTTACTTTTTATACGCTGTAATCATGACAGTGCATTAAGAGCAGATGTAGTTATGATTGACATAGCAAGCATCCCTTGATTTTGTGGAAATAAATTTTTTTTATTAGGAAATAAACAGTCAGTTTTCCTATATCTCAAAAGGGGGAATGAAGATATTGACACATCATTTATCATCTCAAAGAGAATGGATAAACCAGCATTTCTCCATCTCAAACGCGGGTAACTCGTCTCCTGTCTCTCAGTGAGAGAAAAGAGAAAGAAAAATTACCAGACAAGCAGGTTTAATCTTGAGCTTGTTTCTTTTTCTTGATTATAAAAATAACATTTATAAAGTGTGAGTGTGGGAAAGAAAGTTGTAATTATGCCAACAATTGTCATCTATCTTTTCTGAACCACTTCTTTAAAAACTTAGGATATTTCTGTAATATATTGCTCTTACTATTGCTGAAAGTATATTATTCTTGATTTGATTTTAACACAGTGTTTACAAAAAAATTGTACATTATTTCTAAATTGAACAAGATTTTAAGTCTCTGGATATTGCTCAATAAAAGTATTTTTAAATAGAAAAGTCAGTTTATAATAATCTAGAACACTGAAAAATTAGAGCACTAATTGGATAATTTTATTATATAAAATTAATACTAAATCTGATTTAAGAATGAATACTTTTAAGAGCTGCCTTTGTACTCTCCAATTATTTTCCTTTATGATTCATCTTCTTATATGTTATTTTAATTGCATTGTAAGTTTATATGCCTAATAAAAATAAATTTTACATGCTGTAAATAATTCTTAAAAAAAGAAACTAGAAACTACCAATGATGTATAAAACAATATTAGCTAAAATGCACAGGATCTATTTTATAAGTTATAACTAGAGGCTGAAGTATAGCTCTGTGGTAGCCCTTGGCCCAATTCCCTGCATGAAAACATGGAAAATGATAAATTGTGCAGTGGTACTAGCATGGCCTTTGGCATCAAACTTGCTGAAGTCAGTAACAAGAACTTGAAATCTAGAGACTACTATGAACATTATTTTATTGGTTTACCAGTTCAAGTTTAGATTTTTTTCAGAAATTGTAAAAACTACTGGTGAGATCTTTATTTTCATAGAATTTGGATTTTTATTTTCATAAGATTTGAATGAGGTTAGATTTCTCTTTTCAATTAAGTTTTGCTCATTTTAAAAAAGCAAAACCTTAAAAACTACATTATGCTTACAAACACTTCAGTAAGCAGACTTTATTTAAAATTTCTTTAGAGGTCTCAAGCACATAAATAGATTCTAAACATCAAAGATATGCCACTGACAAATAATTATGTTTAGTAATAAATATTTTTGTTTAGACTTCAGAATCACTGTTAAAAGAAAGTTAAAGTTAAGCAGAGGAGCTCAAGTAGTTAAAAAAAATTCACAATCAGTACCATGCTGTTTTTGTTACTATTAACAGGGAAGAGCATGAGGAAAAGATTAACATTTAACAGAGACGAGTGGGGATGGAGAGAAGGAGAGAGAAGGGAAACTGTATGGAAATGGAAGGAGACCCTCATTGTTACATAAAACTACATATAAGAGTTTGTGAGGGGAAAGGGAAAAAAAGGAAGAGAATTAAACGACAGCAGATGGGGTAGAGAGGGAAGAGGAGAGGGAAGGGGAGGGGGGATAGTAGGGGATCGGAAAGGTAGCAGAATACAACAGTCATTAATATGGTTTTATGTAAAAATGTGGATGTGTAACCGATGTGATTCTGCAACTTGTATTTGGGGTAAAAATGGGAGCTGATAATCCATTTGAATCAAATGTATGGAAGATGATATGCCATGAGCTGTGTAATGTTTTGAACAACCAATAAAAAAAATATTAAAAAAAAATTCACAATCTTGAAGTACCAGAGTAGAGGTGCAGGATCACACCACACTTTCAGTATTTTAATTTTTTTCCCCTTAATTTCAGCGATCTATGTGGTGTGACATGTGAAAGTATTCTCTCTGTCCTTCTTACAATTTCTCATTATTTATTTTTGTAAAATATTTTGTTATTAAATAAATTTGAGTATATTTTATTATTTTCAGTGTACCATAGTGTAGGACTTATTCTGACAAATTTCCTGATCAAAGATGTTCTTTTTCTATTTGAATATTTGTAGATTTCTTTATGTCTTCTCTATTATAATTAATTGAAAACAGAAAATTTGTTGGTTCACATTTCTTTCATTTATTTTTCTTAGTAGGTGTATTTGTGTTTGTTTGATGGTCTTTTTTTTTTTCCATGAATTCTAGGTTTGTGAGATTTGCACCAATGTTTTTGATATGGTGAAAATAAGGTACTTACATAGTAACTTCTTTAGGTCTCTTGCTTTCTTAATTTTGTTTCTTCCCCAAAAGCAAAAATAATGGAGCTTGAAAATTAGATATTTTCAAGGTTACCAAAATTGAAATGACTAAAAATAGAAAAAAATAGATAAAATGAAAAAGTCAACAAAACATATGCACTTGGGCTTCTGATTAATGTGTACAATGTGGTGAATTTCTGGCTGAATGTTCTCTAAAGTGTGTTTGCGTCATGTAGATAAAAAATAGAATCAAGACCTAAAATCAGTCTATCCACATAAAACTGTTTTTTTCATCTATAACACATTTTAGAGTTGTCACCAGGGTTGTTAAGTAATCTCTATACTTTTTATTATGTAGTTTTTAGTTACTTTGAAACCATACTTGAATTCATTTTCCTTAAACTTTAAAAAGCTTAGAGCAAAGTACTCTGTAAAACATAAAAGAATCAGTATAAAAATAATATATGTTTTGTTTTCCTGATATCTCAGCCTATAAATAATGACATTGGAATTTTATACTTTAGACTATATGGCCTGTAACAATGAAAATTTACCAAAAACAACATATCTACTAATATTGTAGCAAAAATGTCATAAACAATATGTCATAATTTATCTGTGTTATCTAGTAAATTCTGTACATCTTATATCATTATCAAAGTTTTATCACACTTCAAAATTCTGTAATATAGATTTTTTTTGTAGCATTGATTGACCCTAGGGACATATAAGCACTAAACCACATCATGAGCTCCCCAGCCATTTTTTATATTTTTATTAGATGCAGAGTTTTGCTGAATGGCTTAGATCTTTGTTAAGTAACAGAGGCAGTATTTGGACTTGTAATCCTTCTGCCTCAACCTCAAAAGACACTAAATTTATAGGTGTGTGCCACCGTGGCTGGCACATATTAGCAATCTTATGATCAATACTTTTTCTTCTTTGTTGTATAATAATCTTTAATTGTTTTGTACAAAAACCATGCAGTGTATTTTGTTATGTAAAATTTCTAGATAAACATTTATAATAGTTGCAAAAAGTATACAATAAAATAAACAGTCTTTTTTAAGGTATTTATTTTGTATTTAGTTAACTCATAAAATATTAACTCTAATTAAATTGAAATGATAAGATGGGAATTATAATTCTCATATCATCCAGTAAAAAAATACAGTTTCATTGTAACACTAGGAAAGAAGTTGAGTGGAATAGTTTTTTATTAAAGAATAGTGATGAAACCAGTAGTCCTAATGGTTCAAAATAAGAAATGACTCAAAAGTTCTTGAATGTTGACATTAACAATTTGTAGTGCATCCATAAAATAAAAAAAAAAAACAGTCATCAATACAAAAGAACACATTACTGAAGTACACATGCTTACTGACTCTCACAGATACTGTATAGTTAATCAGCTATATTTAAAATTATATTGCATGATGACAAGCAAAATAAAATTATTTTTAAAAACCCATTACACTAACATGTTTCTGGAAATAAAATTTGCATGTAAGAGAATATAGTTTTATTGGGATCATGTAAATATTATGTTTTTTAAAAACAGTGAAGGTTTTTATCATTATATTTTTCAAAACTATATAATTAATATCTGTGACATTCAAGACAAGTAAATATAACCTCACCAAAAAGTAAATATACAAGAAAAGGTATGGTCTACTTGGAGAATTAGAAAAAGCACAGAAAAAAATAAAAGTAAGCATAAAATACCTGTAATAAGCAGGTATCGAATCTGGGTAACTGGTATAATCTCATTTATATACATTGTACATTCTTGTAACAAAACAATTCTATGCTAATTATTTAAAGTATCTTTTCTTTGAAGAAAATGCTATAAAACTCAAAGGTATGTTCAGAAAAGAACTGCCTTCTCCTTAGGTCTATAGTGGGTTCATCTGGGAATTTATTTAGAAGATTTTTTTATCTTGATAAGGTAAATGAAAAATTGTCAGATCAATTAATTCTATGTCATTTCAGTATTCTGTAGTCCATCTTTCATCAATATGGTATACTACATGATTGCTCAATATGATTCACATAAAAAGTGATAGTATACAAACTTGCATCAGAAATAATCATACACTAAATTACATAAGATTATGAGAAATACAGATTGCTCAGTTTTACTCAAAACTTTATAATAACTTCAGCTTTTACTGCTGTAGAGTCCCTTTTGTCCCACAGCATAAGAGAGAAACATTGGCAGTTTCCTCAAGTGCTGGGGGACTAATTAAATATTTGTATTTATTTCAACATAAGCTCTTAGACAACATATGTCCCCAATCTTTGAAACAGAAACAAGCTTTTTGTAGACATAGGGGACAGAAAGAAGCACCCAGTCTCTGTACATTATTTAACATCAAACTAGTGTTTCAACACAATACTGAGGAAGACAATGTTTCCAAGGCAAATATCAACCAGCAGACATATTCCATGCATATAGGCAGCTCAATTCCAATCATTTAGTCTTTTTCCTCAACTAATTTAATTCCCACATCTAAATTTAAAGTTCTCCCTACCTCAGCCTTGTTTAAAACACTTATCCTTTTAAGTTTAAATTTTTATTGGAACCCAATTCCCAGTATTCTATTTCCTCCTTCATCTCAAATTATCTCTTTAACTTGTTTTTACTTATTGTTGTATCCCCACCTGAAGTCTTTACCTCAGGATAAGGTACAATTTAAAAAGACTACCCCATACATTGAAGTTTAACCACAGAGGCCCACAATACAATTTTCCTTGCTTAGGTTTAGGAAGGATATATTTTAACTAAAATTTTATTATCATAAATTCCTTCCCTACATTTCTCCTATTCCTCTTTCTGTTTTACACACAATCACAATGTAGCAAGTTCTCAAAATATGTAATTAATATATATATAATATAATATATATATAATCATAGAAAGACTTCCTAAAAATATATAACTGTAAGTATGCCACAAATACCACCTAAAATTCCAATGTCAGGAATACAGTTTAAAATATATACTGAAGTTTTCTTATAAGTTGTGTTTGTTGTTTGTTTTCAGGGGTAAAAAGGGCATAGAGGATTGAGGGCCTTCATATATGAACCAATTGCTTCACCTGAAACTACAAACTGTATTGCAGCAGAATCCCAATGAAGACTAAAACTTTTTTCTTCTGTAAAAGAAAAAAGTTGAAATTGCACAAATAAAAAAGAAAGTCTCTGTACCTTGCCCACCAAGATACAAAATATTAAATAACTTATTTCCCCACTTGGGAAACAGGCTTCATGTACCAAACTAGAGCATTATGAAGTATGTATTAATGAATAATGGAAAAAAAGTCATCTCCACTTTCTACCTTTTAAAGACTTAATACCACGCTAAAATTCTTTTAGAGAATGCCCATGAATTTGGTTATCAATTCAGAATACAACCTAAGGGATAATTTGTAAGTGCCATCTAAGAAACAGGTAACCTCATTAACAAAAATAAAACTTTTTTAAATATTTGTTTTATTTAGTTTTCGGCAGACACAACATCTTTGTTTGTATGTGATGCTGAGGATCGAACCCGGGCCGCACACATGCCAGGCGAGCGTGCTACCGCTTGAGCCACATCCCCAGCCCCAACAAAAGTAAAACTTGTTGAGATCATCCAAATTTAAAATTCACATATATTTTTACATCTGGATTGAATTAATCTTTTCTTGGTACTGGCTTCCATGTAAAAAAAAATTAATTGTTTGTAGGTTTTATTTAAAAAAAATCTTTAGAAATTAAAATGTGCTATATTCAAGTTGAAAACCACAAAAAGAATTTCTTTATCAAAAAAGTGAGTTGTGAGACAGGATTCATTTGCATTAAACTCTAAAACTGACAAATCAGTCAAAAACAATTCTGATTGAAACTCTCATTCCAAGTATATGCCACAAAAGGGTACACAGTCTATTATGTCCAAAGTTGTGAAATCCAAAAGCTTTATAAACATAGTTAAAGGTGGAAACAGAATCCAGAATCTATAAAAGGCTCTAATTCACCTCTAATTCAGCTAGCCGAGTCTAATGATAGTTTCTAAGAAACTTGGAGCTAACATCTGTTACCTGGCACCCTGGCATTTGTTTTCAAAAGCAGTGTCTGTATCATAACCCATGTTGTTTTCAGGCATTTTCCTGTATAACTAGTGGCATATTGGGATTTAATAGGTTGTCACAATTTGACTCTTGCTTTTTATTTCCAAACCCTTATATTTACACATAATACAGAAGAGACAGCTGCAATATGCAGAGATTAGGAAATGACCATTAGATTCTTATGAGATGGAGCAAGGCCTGGTCTCCAGTCTGGGGTCAGATTGCTCAACATTAGAGTTGCCATTCCTGCTTCTGCCTTGCCTTCACTCCCTTCAGCTTTTGACAGTATTTTGGGTTCCCCTGTTAATCAAGAGTTGTCCTGAGCCTCTCCTTTAATTACTGTTGTCAGTCCTCCTATATACCTTTTAGGCAGCTCTTTTTATCATCCCACTAATTTCTTGATTTTTAGAAGTGTCTTATGCCTTGAAAGTCCATCTTGAATTTTCTTTCTTTCTTCCAGAATTGGGGATTAAATCCAGAGGTGCTCTAACACTGAGCTACATCCCCATCCTCTTTTAAGAAAATTTTTATTTTGAGATAGGGTCTTATTAAGTTGCTGAGGCTGAAATTGAACTTGTGATCATCCTCCTCAGGTTCCTGAATTGCTGGGATTATAGGCATGCACCACCAAGCCTGGTCAGTCTTAGAATTTCCTCCAGGAAAGCACTTGCCTTTCTGTTGTGGAGAGTGAAATCAGCTAATAGTCTCTGGCTTTTAATGCTTCCAGACTCTGCTTCAGTTTTATTGCTTAGGCCATGCTCTTTACCAGCAACAGCCAGCCAGCAGCTGTCCACAGTGGTGTGGACATACCAATAATAACTATGCGAGGAGATGGATATGTTAACTGCCTGATTGTGGTAATCATTCCACAATGCATACAGAAGTGTCTACTCAGTAAAGGATAGTCTCTAGCTTCCTATTGGGTCAACAGAGACATTGTCTGTTCTACATGGTGAGCAAACCTTCTCTTGTCCCATCCTGCTTCCTTTCCCTTCTTATCTTTCAAAAACTTTATTCTTCCCCTGCCCCATCAGCAATCATGGCTCAATAAACCTCTTTCATTCCTGCTTTCATTAGAACCCAAGTGACGTTACAACTAAGGGAGTCGGCTACCCAAAGAGAGTAACTAAGAACAGAGTATGGATGAAGAGCATGAGAAAAAGATTAACATTAAACAGGGATGAGAGGTGGGAGGGAAATGGAGGGAGAAGGGAAATTGCATGGAAATGAAAGGAGACACTCAGGGTTACACAAAATTACATACAAGAGGAAGCGAGGGGAAAGGGAAAAATAATACAAGGGGGAGATATGAACTGCAGTAGAGGGGGTAGAGAGAGAAGAGGGGAGGGGAGGGGAAGGGGATAGGAAAGGCAGCAGAATACAACAGACACTAGTATGGCAGTATATAAATCAATGGAAGTGTAACTGATGTGATTCTGCAATCTGTATAAGGGGTAAAAATGGGAGTTCATAACCCACTTGAATCAAAGTGTGAAATATGATATATCAAGAACTATGTAATGTTTTGAACAACCAACAATTAAAAAAATAAAAAATAAATTAAAAAAAGAGGCCAAGAGAAAATGGAAGTAAGGAAAACGTGAATGGGATTTAGGACTAAGCAATAGCATTAGTAGGTGTCCTCACTCTAATTACCATAAGTTGGAATCAGCAGAATTGGTATTTTGTTCAAAGCCTAAATGGCATTAGTACAGAATAATAGCATTAACCCAAGTGCTGTACACTCCCCTACACTAGCACAGGGGGACAGAAACCTCTCACTGGTTTCCCTCTCACAAATGGAGAGAACTGTTCCTGTTTTTATTCTTCAATAAATCCTATTCTTACCCTCAAAAAAAAAATAAAAATAAAAATAAATTATTGTATTAGGTAGGCTTGTGTCCAAAACTTTTGCTTTCATAATGCTTGTAACTTATTTGAATACCTCTGCTGGCAGTGTGATATTTACTCATTCTACAGAGCCCTCATCTTTGGCAGCAGCATTTTAAACATAGCTGTAGGCCAGACAGAAATTCTTTCCTTTGTAGAGATTGTTGCATCTTTGCTGTTCTTTTTAAAAATCTAATTGTTATTTAAATCCAATTATTTTACTGATCTGGGGTGCTCAGCAGGCATTTCATCAGAAAGATCACGGGATTTGACAGATGTGAACTGTGTGAAGTAGTCCCCTCCCTGTGATCAAGGCGTATGATCCAGGAAACTCTGCATCCTCTGCTTTTCAGAAGGGTGCTCAGGGTTAGGGTCAGGGCTGGAGTTGCCCTTGGATGATCAGTTGGCCTGGTGACTCTTAGTTATGCCTTCAGGGTATTGTTGCTCTGAACAAAAAGAGCATTCTGTAGAAGGTGTGGTTGAAGCATCAGGAGGAACAAAAAAGGAGATTGTACTGAGTGTAATAAATGATTAGGACCTGCTTTTCTGCTGCTAACAATTTTATCTAATAAACATTTACTTACATAAAAAAAGAAATATTTAGCCACTCTGGTGGGAGACACCTGTAATTCTAGCTGCTTGGGAGGCTAAGGCAGGAGAATGGCAATTTCAAGGTTAGCCTGAGTAACTTAATGAGACTCTGTCTTGATATAATTTTTTTTTAATGTCTGGGGATGTAGCTCCATGGGAGAGTGCTTTCCTACATGTACGAGACCTGGGTTCAATCTTCAGCGCTGCATGAAAGAAAAAAGAGAAAGAAAAAAGAAATATTTTAGGGCAAAATAGGTCTCACAGAACACTTTAGGTTGCATCGAGGACTCTTGCAAGACAGCAAAATTACCTTCATGCTTAATTCCTCTCCCTCTGGGGAAGCCTTTGTGGCTCAGTGAAAGAGTGCCCCTGAGGTCAATCCCTGGTACCCAAAAAGAAAAAAAAGAGCTAGATATCTAAGTTCAGGAGAGGAAATTCTACAGCAGCAGAGTTAGAAATTCCCAGTGCAGCTCGACTCCCTGTTCTAGTCCATGTTCACTACAAGAAAATGGGTTCACAAATCCCAGGAGGAACTGGCTCTGAAAATTCTTGTATCTCCTTCACAAGAATTTTCAAAGCAAATAGAATAGGCAGTGATCTTTTTAATGCTAACTTCCTTGTATACCTAGCAAATTATTTGCATCCTTAACATTTCAGCTCAATTTCCACCTCTTTTGCAATATTTTCAGTGTCCTTGTACAGCAAAAATGACATTTTACACACATTTTACTTGAGTTTCTATTGTACTCATATATGCGTCCCTCAGTACCCTTTAGTGACTGTATCAGATTGTTTATAAATTGGGCTCCCCACTGTTTTGTGAGCCCATTAGAAGTATGATTGTCATGTCATATCAACTTCAATCTCCTATGTCTAGCACAATATCTGGCATGGAACAGACAGGAATTCAATAAGTATTTGTTAAATTTGTTAAATAATGAAATTAAATTAAAATTGATGATAGACTCATTTCTCATCTCTGCCAGAGAAATTGGATGGAATTGATCCGATACTTTCACATTTGACTTCATTATGTCAGTATGTACTTCCATTTTATAGTTCTCAATTATTTTTGAATACTTTACTTGACATTACTTTGACCTAATCATGTATATTTTTATGGAAGTGATTACCTCTCATCTGTATGGATGAATAAAGTGAAATGAAGGAAGGAGGAACTTAACCTCATTGGGCAAAAAGCGTGCAAACTGTGGCTCCAAAGCATGGTTCGAACCCTGCTGCCTGAATATTCACAGGCAGATCATTTCCGCTCACTGAACTTCAGTTTTCTGATTTGTAAGTTAAGGATAAAATGCCTCCCACTGGATACAGTTGTGGAAGTCGGCTGTTATACACAAAGCCTTAACAGGGCACATGGTACACAGTGGGTACCATAAAACATAGCAGTGTAAAGTATTAATAAGTCTAAGTATTTTCTAAGCTAAAGCACTATATAAATGTTAGTTACATCATTACACTCTCTTGACACTTCATAGCTAGATTTATTATAATACATAGAAAAGAATCTAGGAGTCCGGGTGTGGTTGTGCACACCTGTAATCCAGCAGCTTGGAGGCTTGAGGCAGGAGGATCATGAGTTCAAAATCAGCCTCAGCAACTTAGTGAATCCCTAAACAACTCATTGAGACCCTGTCTCTAAGTAAAATACAAAAAAGGGCTAGGGAAGTGCCTCCGTGGTTAAGTACCCCTGAGTTCAATCCCTGGTACAAAAAGAAAAAAAGAAAAGCACCTAGGAGGAAGCCATAGTGAATCCCAATGCTAGCCATAGTAACTTTAAAAAAAAGGAAAAACAGGGCTGGCACTATAGCTCAGCACCTGCCTCGCATGTGTGAGGCGCTAGGTTTGAGCCTCAGCACCACATATAAATAAATAAATAAAGATATTGGGTCCATATACAACTAAAAAAAATTTAAAAAAGAAAAACAGAAAATAAGTACAATGTGCTTATTCTTTATGGATAAAAAAAAAATAAAAAATAAAAAACCTTCCCTTTTCCAGCCAAGTGAGTCCTGTCATGACTTCTGTTCATTTTTATATCCATAGTTGTCCCAAGGAATTGCCTGTTTTTTTGTATTTGTACAATGACCATCAACTGCAAGGCTGTGACTTCATTTATAACCACCATACATCTTCTCTGGGCCTGCTTTTTCCACTCCCCACCCCCCTTCTCTCTGAGGTTGCTATAACAAAATACTATAAACTGAATATCTTAGAATCAACAAAATTTATCTGAAAGTTCTTGAGGCTAGAAAGTCAAAGATCAATGCACCAACAGATTTGTTGACCAGTGAGGACACATCTTCTCATATATGGTACCTTCACTGTGCCTTGAATGGTGAAAGGCAATAGCTACTTCTCTAGGGTCTCTGTTACAAGGATATTAATTCCATTCATAAGGCCTCATAATTTAATCACCATCACAAAGGCCCACCTTTTAAATTTTTTCTCATCGAGGATTAGGTCTCAACATTGAATTGGGGGATGGACAAAAAACATTCAAACCATGGCAAACTCCAAAGAGAGAAACAGAGACAATAACCAACTGAAATGGGAAGTTGGCTCAGTACACCTTGCTACATAAATAGCCAAACCCATCTCTAGCCAAATGGCCAGAAAAGGATCAGCCACCCTGATGGAAGTGAGACCAGAAACTGGAAATGCATTAGGAGTCCAGAAAAGTGTTCTTTTTTATTTTTCATCTCTGCTTGCCTAATTGATTCATTTTTTTTAAATTTTCTAATATCTATTTTTCCTGTTTTTCAATTCAGTCTCTAACTCACACATTTCCAATAATCCTCCATTTTTACATGGTCTGCCATTCTATCCACACATAGAAATTAATTGAATTGGTCATGGATCCTGTTCTCTTCAATTCTGGTTGGGAGAGGATGAGAGAGCATCACATGTAGGAGTGTGTCACTATGACAAAATACTTAAAGGAGCAGAAGTTTATTTGGGGCTCACAGTTTCATGGTTTAGTTCATGGTCCATTGACTACATGGCTTTGGGCCTAAGATGAGATAGAACATCATGGTGGAAGGGCATGACAAAGCAAAGCTGCTCAGCTGATGATGGACAGGAAGTAGAGAGAAAGAGAGAGCTCAAGGAGTCAGGAACGAACGAGATAGAGTCCAAGGCCACACCCCCAGTGTCCTACTCCCTCTAGTCATACCCACCTGCTGACAGTTATCACCTAGTAATCCATTCAAACTATTAATACATCAAATGAATTAATCCAGTGATGGGATCACAGTTCTCATAATTGGGTCACCTCTGAACATTCTTGCATTAACAGATGAGCTTAAGGTGGAGGGATGGAAGAAACCTAATAGCTAAACCATAACAGGAGGTTAATCCAATCACTGTGGATGAATAGGCAGTTCTCGGGCATAAAGATGATTACATAGGAAATCAGGTGTGCTTACAAGAATCCAGATTTGCACAAATTAATGTATTTGAGAGTCCAAAGCATATGCAATCAAATAAGAATTAATTAAATCAAGTCATGCATATTTTAATAATTCTAACTACCATCACTTCCCCTTGACCAAAGGCTGTTCAGGTTTTAAATAGTAAAGTTGCAAGACTGACACCATTTGTCTTTATTCTACTTAGAATTTCCTCTGCCTGCTGTTACATTGCCCTTCTAACTATATGTCTAATCTTTGGAGCAAGACTGTTTAATAGAATTAGGCCTCCATCTGAGTTCTGATTCCATGACCTTTGGCAAGTCTCTTTACTCCTCAAACTTCTAGATTCACATTTGTAAGATGAGGAAGTCATGTCTACTCTCCCTGCTCTCAGGATTAACAGGATATTGTCCACAAATAAATGCTGTACACATTTTGAAAACTATAAAGAATTTTTTGAATTGTAATAATCACTGTGGTTAAGGTCTCTGACCCTGAGAAACCTCCAATCTGAGATTAGATCCTGCCCTACCTCTTATTAGAATGTCTTTTAGGGCAACTTACTTCACCCATTTGTGTTTCAATTTCTTATCAATAAATTTAACATAAAATACTAAGTGATAGGTTATTATGATAATATAATATGATAATGTGAATAAAGTACTTTATATAATACTTCACATTCAAATATTCTTAATATAAAATATTGATATCTATTGAGGTTACAGATTAAACCTTTGGGTTCTATGCAAATCTAACTTAAACATTCAGTTTAGATTTGTAATCCATTCAAACTATTAATACATCAAATGAATTAAACCAGTGATGGGATCACAGTTCTCAGTTCCCTCTTTCTCTTTTTGAAAGGCGATTGTGGGTTTTCTTTTTCTCAAGTATGACACAATTCGCTTTAATTTTAATATACACTAATACCAAATCAGGGCTGAAGATGTTCTTTAGTTGAGTGTTACTCTGGTACATTGGAGTTTTTAATTTTTATTTTTATTGAAGCATTTAAATTATATATTGTAGTGGGATTCATGACACCATATCAGTCTCCCAAATAATGCAGTGTATAATTTTTCAAAGTGTTGGGAGGGGGCAATACCCAGAATTGAACTCAAGGGCACTCTACTACTTAGCTACACTTTCAGCCCTTTTTGCTTTTTATTTTGAAACAGGATCTCACTAAGTTGCTAAAGCTGGCCTTGAACTTGTGGTCCTCCAGCCTCAGTCTCCCAAGTCACTGGGATTACAGGTATACACTCCATCACCCATCTCTCAGTTACCTCTTTTACTAGAAAATGATTGTGGTATTTGCTCTAACTCTAAAGAAGACTGTTTCCTCATATCCACTGACCTCGTGCTCATTAAGTTTTATGAATTTAATATTTTAAAACTGCCATATATTACTTTCTTTTTAAAAAAATATTATTCTGACTCTATAGTTCTATTAACCATCTTGAATTTTATGATATACATTGTGAGAATTTAACACCCCAGACTTATATTTCCCCACATCCCTGGCAGGCTTGCTTTTTTATTAACTGAAACTTACACTCTTAAATCCATATTCTGTGCCTTTCAAAGAGACAGGTAGATAATATCATTTTAACTTAATATATTTAAATAACTCAATTTAATGTTAACTTTTTAAAGAGAGAGCAAGAGAGATAGAGCAAGAGAGAGAGAGAGAGAGAATTTTTAATATTTATTTTTCAGTTTTTGGCGGACACAACATCTTTATTTGTATGTGGTTCTGAGGATCGAACCTGGGCCTCACTCATGACAGGCTAGCGTGCTACCGCTTGAGCGACATCCCCAGCCCCTTAATTTAATGTTAATGTGATGTTGAGGAGCACCAGGTTACATATACATCTAAATAACAATATGTTTAACTTATAGTGTTCCTAGCCCAGGGGCAGATCTTGCTGTACAACCTTCAAACCTGGTAGGAAAGACCCAGTAATAAAGCAAATATTTGAAGCAGAAGAAAGTCTTGATGTCATAGCTTCAAATCTCACCATGAAGGTGGCTTCCTCTCTTAAAGCTTGCTCTGCCTGGAGGAGGTGGGGAATCTAGGAGACTAGACCTGGCAGGGTGTGCCTCGCTACCCAATACGTCCTTAGCCAGGAAATCAAGAGAATTGAAAATGGACATGAAGGGCAGGAATCCCAGAGAGTTTTCGTCCAGATCTAAATTACACCCATCATGTACAGTCAGTCTCACGGAGCAAAGGAGAACAGCTTTGCCAAGGAACAGAGTTCTTTGCATCAAACGTAGGAATCTGTACAGAGCGACACCTAGTGGTCTCCAGAACTTCTTTAGAAGCAAGAGTGGCCAAGAAGGTGCATGTGTTTGAGCATTTGTAAAGGAGTCCTTTTTCTTCCTATTTATTCATAAGCTGTGAGCAAGCTGAGTTGTTCATTGGTTTTGATTCCAATACAGCAAATATCTGGCTGCGTATACACTCATTGTTAAATCACAGAGAGAATTAATATTTAATACTTGAGCAGCCGGTAGAAGCCACTGAGTGGAAACAAACAGTGATTCTTATAGTTGAGAGAAATTGTTTTTTTACCAATCTAGAATATTAAAGCCACAGTGTGAAACAAAAGCACTGTATTCAACCCAATAGATTTCAAAGAACCAATATCTTTTGTAGATGGATTCTTCCAGATTTATGTCAGAATTCAATCCCAAGAATCCTTACTGGGTCTTTTACCCTTCCTTGGAGTGGACCTGTGTAGTTACTGATCTCTACTCCTGGTACAGGGGAAGTTGGATGCTAAGACATTTATAATGTACTGAGGAAATTATAGCTTACCCTCTGGATCTGTTCTGGTCCAAGAACCATATACAACTCCTCTGTGATGTTTCAGGATGTTTGTACTTCAGCAAAACTGAAGAATATCAGATCAACATACAAATGTCAATTGTATTTTTATATACTAGTTTTAATAGATAATCTGAAAATAAAATTTCAAGAATTCCATTTTAATAGTACCAAAAGGAGTAAAATACCTAGGGATAGTTTTTTAAAAATAAATTTAAACATATACTCTGAAAACTATAAAATACTAATGAAATAAATGAAGATTCAAATAAGTAGAAAGACATCCCATGAGTTGAAATGTTAATATTTTTAAGATGAAATGGATCCCTAAATTGATCTACAGATTAATGGAATCCCTATCAAGTTTCCAGTATATATATATATATTGCAGAAATTGACAATGTCATATGAAGTATAGATGGAAATGTAAGAGACTCAGAATAACCAAAAGAATCTGAAAAATATCATAGTTGGATAGCTGAAATTTCCTGACTTCAAAACTTATTGTGAAGCTACAGAAATCAAAAGTGAGATACTGTTGTAATAATAGACATAAAGATCCTTGGAACAAATCCAGAGTCCAGAAAGAAACCCTACATTTATGGCCAGTTTATTTTGAGACATCAACTAAAAATAGGGAAATCCATAGAGATGGAAAAATGGATTAGAGTTATCCGGGATTAGAAAGAGAGGGGGTTTCTCTTTGAGTGATAAAAATATTGTGGAATGTATAGTGGTGATAATTATACAACTTTGTGAATATACTAATACTACTGAATTGCAAACATTTTTTAAAAAAAATAAATGGATGGATATTCTGAATCATTCTCATATTTCTGGGCACTTATCAAAGTTACCCTATTATATAGTTATTTCTAAACATTTATGTTCTCACCATACAGATTGAGGATATGAATTACGCATCACTCACCATTGTGTCAAGCAAAATATTTGTACCTTGAACCCTGTTGAATTAATTGGTATCCCCAACATTTTGGATTTTCCATCACCTAGTGTTTGTCTAAGAGCCTTTGAGATGACTTGAGTACACTCCAGAAACCACAGATTCAGCCTCACCCACACAAGTTCTTTGAGATTTGCAGCAGTTACTTGCCAAATAATTAGAACCAAGAGCTTGTTTATGTTAATGTTGATTTTAATCCATTCCTTGTCTGAAGAGTTACTTTGCTGGAGTGTTTTTCATCAGGAGTTCAGTCATCCAATTCTCTCTAGTGGTCCTCTTCCAGTCTCCAAGGTCCCTCCTGACCAATAATCCAGTCTCTATACTTTACTATCCCTCTTCCTCCTGCATCTCTCCTGTCCTTCTAACAACCCCTCAATTTGAAACTCTGTATCCAACAGTGAATATTTAACCATTTTTTATTGTACTGGTCTAGTGCCAGGCTGACAGTTACCTCCATATTCTGCTTTGGTGCTCTTTGGTGCTCATTCATCCAGTCAGTCAGTCAGTCAGTCAGTCAATAAATTTATAGCAATTAACTAGAATGTAAACCATGCTGTTCAAGTTGCCCTGTTGCCTTGATTACCTTTTATGTTTATTCATGATGTGGAAATTGAGTGTTTATTTTCTTATGCAACCAAAGGGATTTATGTCACATAGGTAATAATGTTGGAGGAATTTGGTGTTTGTAACATGCTAATACCTAGTGATAAACCAGCAGACTTGCTGATTAATAATTTCCATATTTGAAGGATCTCAAAAAATGAATCAACTCTTTTCATCTACTATAGGCATCAGTATTTTAGTCAATTCCAATTTCAAACCCATCTTACAATTTAAGCAAATTGCCATCTGTTGCCTGAGTTATACTGGTTATTGCTTCAGTGTTACTCTTACCTTCACAGCTTAAGTAAAAAAAAAAGAAAAGAAAAAGGAATAAGAAAAATTGTTGAGCATTAACATCTTGCTTGTATATTCATTCATACTGTATGATTACTGGCATCTCTCCAGAAAATATGGCCTAGTTTCTAGAAGCCTCTTCAGTCTGTCATATTAAAAGATGCATGACAGAGATGGGGATGTGGCTCAAGCGGTAGCACGCTCGCCTGGCATGTGTGCAGCCCAGGTTCGATCCTCAGCACCACATACAAACAAAGATATTGTGTCCGCCGATAACTAATATATATATGTGTATATATACACATATATATTATATATATACACATATATATATATTTAATATATATATATATATTTAATATATATATATATTAAAAAAATCTCTAAACTGTTTTAAAAAAAAAAGATGCATGACAATTTAATCAACTCAAGAATTTGATTATCTGCACCTATGTTTTTTTTTTCCTTTTTAATAGTGCAACAGAATCCTTCAGTCCCATTTGAAGAAGGTCGCAGGAAAAACTGTGAGCTTCACAATGAAGCTGAGATCTTTGGTCCCAGGGATCCCTGGATGCTCCTGGATGGCAGCCTGAGCAATGAAGGATAGGGTGAGCAGAAACCCCAGGTCTAGCCTGACAGATCCAGTTTCAGAGACAGTTTCTAGCACAGTGCTTGCACAGGCCTGCCCCTTTCTCTCACTTCTTGCACAACCATTAGTCCCATTTTGTAGGTGCTACCTGCAGAGAAAAGGAACAAAAAAGAAAAAACAATTTAAATCACGTCTCGTTTAGTCTTCATGGACAGCTGCCCACCTTCCTGGTCTGCCTCCCAGACTGTGTATTTGATCTGTCAGAACTGGCCTTTCTCCACAGATTCAGACCTCTCTCTAGTAACTGACTGCCTACATCTGACGTTTCAAATGTTTTTAAATCTTGTAGACAACTCAGGTTATTGTAGGGCTGGAAGCACCCTCAGAACCTCATTACTTTAAATTTAGTCCATGGACCTGCAGTATCAAGTTTCTGTTTCAGAAACTTGCAGAAATGCCAATTGTTAGACGCTGTTCCAGACCTTGACCGAATAATCATCTTGGGGGCTGTATTTTTCAAAGCCTCCAGGTGATTGTGATACTAAGTAGTTTGAGAAACCCTGGCATGTCTTTTATCTGGTGCCATTCTTCATACCCTGACCTTGTGTCTAATGCCTTCCCCCCCTCCCACATCCTGTGTCTTAGATTTCTTTTCCATGGTTTCCTATCCCTCCCACTTTGTTTCTCCTAGGTTAGGTTCCGGATTCCAACCTCTACTGACTGCTCTACACTGAAGTCCATATTGGTAGCTCATTCCTGCATTTACCCTCTCTTCTAGGTTCAGTCTCTTACCTGCTGCCTTTAAAAGTCAACTTTAAGCTTCATTTTCAACCTACTTCCTGCCCACAGCTCCTGACCTGACTGCAGAGGGTGAAATTTACACATGAAAGACACCAGGGCATAATGCCACTAACACAGGGCTCCAAACTGCCCTCTGTCATCTGTCTTTCCCCTTGCTGTCCCACTTCCACATGGCTCCCAGTTGCTTCCCTAAAGAACAAAATTGATATCGCCCTCTGCCTAAAATTTCCTGTGGATTTCTAGTTTTCTGCAGGATCGAATCCAAACTCCTTAGCATAACATCCAAAGGCCTCCACAGGCTGTAGCTAATTTCATGGTTATTGCTCCCCTCACCCCAGCACCATACCTCTGCCAATTCACTTTCTAGTCTCATGTAGCCCTTCAGTTGTCAGACCTCAGTCCCTATGTGCTTGCTATTTCCTTTTGCTGGATTGCTCCTCTCCTTACTTTTTCCCTGGGAAAATGTCTACTACTCAAGACTCAATTGAACTGCCATCTTCTTGGTAAGACCCTTGCCACCTCCTCCAGGCTCAATTATATGCACTGTCTTCTGGACACCTCAATCACAACTCTAAATTCATTACTTCTGGTATGGTGTTTGAATTCACACTTCACACATTGTCTTCTCACACTGGAAGTTGTTCTTGGCCAGAGGTAGTGTCTGGTCTTAATTGAGATACCCAGAGCCCAGCACAGTGAGGGACACATTGTAGAAACTCAATAAGTACCATCAAAAGAATATTCAGATTTTAAGAACTATGCCTCAAGGAATATTGTTGTACGTCAAGTCACTTTATCACTGCAATAAGGAAGCTTTATAAAAGTGCATAAAGTAAACTCCTTTAGAAGTCAGAGAGCCATTTTGTGAACAAAAGAACTAGTCTGTAATATTAAATAATCAATTCCAATTTCTCTGTAAAAGTATTTTCACATCTATGATTATCCTAATATGGAAGCATGCTTATTATTTTTCTAAGAGTGTTTTCAATCTCCAGTATCTTTCTAACTCAGGAAGTTTCTTGTTTCTTTTGAGTACCTCAGAGTTTGTTGTATTCCGACTTATGATAGGATAGGGTTTCTTAGAAAAAGACAAAAGAATGGTGTGCAGGTTGTGAGTTCATGATTATATAATTTTTTTAATTTAAAATACCTTATAAGGCTTAATTTTAATATATGCAATAAATCTTATTGGTCTATGAAGAGAAAAACATAACAATTAAAAAATTGTTACCTAAAATATGAATATGATATTTTCACATGTAATTTCACTTGAGCCACCCAGCAAGCTTATGATTTTTATTTGAGAGACAAAAATAGTCATTTGACTAGTTTTTCCCTCTGGGACTATGCAGTGTACAAACTGTATCATCATTCTTTTTTTTTCTTTTTTTTAAAGAGAGAAGAGAGAGAGAATTTTTTAATATTATTTTTCAGTTTTCAGTGGACACAACATCTTTATTTTATTTTTATGTGGTGCTGAGGATCGAACCCAGTGCCCCGCATATGCTAGGCAAGCGCATTACCGCTTGAGCCACATTCCCCAGCCCTGTACCACTATTCTTGATGGCCTTGATGCAAGGAGTCTATATTTTAATATAAACAGTTCTCTCCCTGCACTCAGCTGGGCCTCTCCTAGACCAGCAATTGAACTGAGCCTTGCTTTAAACCAGTTAAATAGACTCTGTGGGTGGACCCACATATCAGCTTTCAAAAATCTATGGGTCATTTTCTGTGGGCACAATGATTGTAGGAAGATGATGCTCCTCAGTTGGCAGAATACACAGACCATATGCTTCCTACACTATACTGGCCAGTCCCTGAAACAAAGACTCATCTTATGTCCTGCACCATTATTTAATGTGCTGGATTTTTTCGTGTTGCTAAAAAGAATTGTTTATAGCCATTTTATCCTTGAACCTAATTATGTTTAACATAGAAACACAAAGTATTTTTGACATTTCTGTTGTTGTTGTTGGTGGTGGTACTAGGGATTGAACTCGGGGGCACTCAACCATTAGGCCACATCCCCAGTTCTATTTTGTATTTTATTAGAGACAGTGTCTCACTGAGTTGCTTAGCATCTCTCTTTTGCTAAGGCTGGCTTTGAACTCACAATCCTCCTGCCTCAGCATCCCCAGCCACTGAGATTACAGGATTTGTGAAGTTTTAATATGGCACTTTTCAGGAATAGAAGTATCCAATAAATAGAAGACTGTTCTTTTTTAAAATTCAGAACTATACAATGAGTTGTTGGAAGTAGGTCTTTGCCATTTTAGAAATGTATGTGTATCACTTGAAGCAATGCTAGTTAAGTCACCATCATAACACACCTGAATTAATCTGTATTTTTAGCTGTTAAATTCACAGGAGATACTATGCACAGGTGCAAGCATATGTCTACTGTATGTCTACTTTTATGTCTAATGTAATTGTATCTAAGCACTTAAATATTGAAATACATAAAATTTTAAAAGTGTTTTCTTTTAATTATCCTTGTATTTTAGCTAGAGAATTGTATCAATTTTTTAAAATGTGTTTATGTAGGTTAACTATGAAATATATCTAAAGAAAGTAAAGAAAGCTGTACAAAATATTTTTTCTTAATGAACTTTGGTCATCCAATGATCTATTTCTCCATCACAATTTCTTCACTCACTGGTTCCTATGCTTAACCTCATCATCACCAATAACTATAGCTCCTCTATAATCTCAGTTCCAAGCATACTCTTCTCTGCTCATGTCTCTCTATTCTGACAGTTCACTGCTCTGAGATTTCCTTTGCATCAGCAATTTATTAAGACTTCCAACCCATTGACTTTGCCCCTTCCTCACTAAGTCTGGCTCTCCTGTATTCTTCATCATCCCTCTTCTTCTACCACCATCCTAATGTCCTCCTGTCTCCCAGGCTTGTCCTCAGCCTAGGGCTTGGCATTAGCTGTTCCCCTTGCCAGAAAGACTCTGACCTCATACTCAATGGCTCACTTCTGCTCATTCCTATTTCAGCTTAAATATTACCTATTAAAAAATGCTCTCTCCTGACCCCTTCTAACATAGCCATTCAGTCTATCTGGGATGACCCTCACACTCTTCATTTTAATTCCATGTAAAGTATTTAGTACCAATAAGACTTTTTTCTTTGCTGATTTATGCTCCAATCATTTCAGTATAAGCTCCATAAAAGCAGAGGCTTGTCTGCCTTGTTCATTGAGAAACTGTACCTGACACCATACTGGTTACTCAATGGCTATCTGAAAAGGTAGAATGTAAATGTGATATGTATAAACAATGGAGTTTTATTCAGCCTTTATGAATGAAATTATGTCATTTGCAGAAAAATGGATGGAACTTGAAAACATTATGTTAAGTGACACAAGCCAAAATCAGAAAGCAAAGGTTCCTGTGTTTTCTATCTTATGTGGAAAGAGGAGAAGAAAATGAGGGGATCTCATGAAAATAGAAGAATTGAGGGAGATCAGTATAGGAGTGGACTAGGGGAAAGGAGGAAGGAGAATGATATTGACTGAAATATATTGAAAAATACTGGGGATTATATTGGCCAAATTATGTTGTTATGTTGTCTGCATGTATGAGTATGTAACAATGAATCTCACCATTATGTGTAATTCTAAAGCACCAATAAAAATATTGAAAAAAAGGTTTAGTGGGCCTGGAGTTGTAGCTCAATTGTAGGCAAGCACTCTATGCTTGCCTAGCATGTGTGAGGCACTGGGTTTGATTCTCAGCACCGTATATAAATAAATAACAATAAAGACCCATCAACCCATCTCTCTCTCTCTCTCTCTCTCTCTCTCTCTATATATATATATATATATATATATATATATATATATATATATATATATATACACACACACACACACACACACACACATATACACATAGAGAGAGAGAAATAAAAAAAATAAAAGGGTTGGTGGGGTTGGGGTTGTAGCTTAGTGATGGAGCGCTCACTTAGCACGTTCTCAGCATCACATATCAACAAATAAATAAAATAAAGACCAATCAAAAACTAAAAAAAGTATTTAAAAAAAGGGCTGGCAGGGTGTCATTCATTGGTGGATGCTTGCCCAGCATATGAAAGACCTTGGGTTCAATTCCCAGTACTGAAAAAACAAAGAAAAAATAAAACAATAATCACGACAACACAAAGCTGGATACCAAATTAAATATGCAACATGATTTCATTTTCTCATTTTTGTTTATATGAATATATATCCCATTGAAAATCTAAAGAATATTTTTTTATTGTTGCTGATCTATGGCTTCTGATTCTTCCGTGATGAATATGTGTTATCGATGTATTGAAAAAGCCATAAAATCATTATTTTAAAAACAAATGCTGAATATTATTTATCTTGGAATAAAACCATGCAGTCACGTTTTCATTATTCCCAAATAGATTTTATATGATATTTGGGATTTTAAAGGAGTTATAAAATTAATTAACTTTTCAAAGCACTCGCAGATTCATGCGAGTATAAGTGTGCACACGAACAAATCTGTCACATTTTTTTGCCTTTATTCCACCCCCCACTTATCATTTCAGGCCAATTTGTATGATTTCCCTGGCCTTCTCAGCATTTGTGACATTTCCAATTCCATCTTCAGATTTAATTAATGTGCTGTGTATTCACTCTTCCAAAGCACTGATAACTGGAGATATTAACTGGATGAAGTGCTCACTACTGCTCCACCTTGATACCTCCCACAACTGGACAGCTCCTTCTGCTTTACCTAGTTTTCAAGCCAGGCTGATTGAAACTGATTTTGCAAGTAAAATTCATTCAGACATTGCATCAAATGATTTATGAAGTCCATGCAGTCATGTGGTGTCCCATTAATCACAGACATTACAATAATCTATTTGTGTTCAGCAGTCCTCATAAATCGGAATAAAATAAATTCCACAAGTACATCTTCAGCTTTTGCAACAAGGCACATGGTATTATTCAGGGCACCATCCACATAATGCTATGTGAGCAGACTTGCAGATTCCTGAGCTTGGTCAATCAAGTAAAAATATGTTTTCGTTTACTAATGCATGCCAAAGCTAAAGAAATTACTCCCTGTTCATACACTGAGTGAGTGAATTTCTTTGGGGCTCAGTTCTCAAATTTTTTAATGAAAACTGATGTAAATAAATAGAACAAATGAGGTACAACAATAAGAACAGTATGACGATTTTGTTAACAAACCGTCCAGAATTACACCTTCAAATATTGAGCACTTGAATGCCTTCACCATTTGGAGATCTTCTTTCCATTATATTATAAAGCAATTTTGTAAATTCTCTTTTGAGGCTGATCTACGTTTCACATAATGAAAGCTTGTCTTCAGACATGGCAAGTCCACTTCATTTGTGAATATGTTTCATGTCTTAAAAACAGTTCAAAACTATTGCAACCTGTGCCAATGTAGATCATATGTGTGTGAACATTTTTTCCAGAATTTTATTTATATATAATATTTTTGTGTACAGTAATAGAATATAAAGTTAAGTATAAATATAAATAAAATGAGATTTTACCATCATTATTATCATACTATTCCTTTTTTAAAAAAATCAAAAATGTATCATAAATATCTTTCCAGATACAATAAAAATTTGTGGTATCTGAGCTGGGTGTTGAGGCACATGCCTATTATCCCAGTGGCTCAGGAGGCCAAAGAAGGAGGATCCTGAGTCCAAAGCCAGCCTCAGTAAAGGTGAGGCACTAAGTAACTCAGTGATATTCTGTATCTAATTAAAATACAAAAAAAAGGGCTAGGGATGTGTCTCAGTGGTCAAGTGCCCCTGAGTTCAATCCCCAGAACCATCCGCCCCACAAAATTATGATATCTGGATCAGGAATATATCCAGCTAAAACTTCATATATGTTGCCAAACTGCTTTCCAGAAAAAAAGGAACTGTGTTGTAGTACTATCAATAATTCATGAAAGTCCTTGTTGCCTCCAGCCTTGCCAGTCCTGGATATTGCCAATCATTAACGTTTTTGTCAATCTAATAAATGAAAATTGTTTTCTTGTTATAATTTGCATGTCTTTGACTATATTTGCTTAAACTATTTTTGTATGTTTATTTGTCATTTCTATTTCTTCTTTTGGGAATTAACTGATTTTGTATATTTCCGTGAGGGACAATATTCATCAATTTTGTTGATGGAAGGAACTATTTTTTTACTAAGCTAATGGTGTTTTAAAATCAAAACCAGGCTAGGAACCTAACAAGTCTAATTTTCTAGTAGATTAATAATTGGATCAAAGGCCAGTTCCAAAAATATTTTGGGGAAATGTCAACATTCTTAGGAAATGAGCATATATATTGTCTCAAGGTAACAGCATTATTACTTTGAAAAACAACACTATCTATAATTTTCTATTTGTTTAAATAAAACATTATAATTCTTTAGGTTTGATGGAAAGCTTGTGCTCTGAAATCAGATACCCAAATCCTGACTCTTTGATTGATAACCTATAACAATATACATAATCAATCTTCCATTTTTCCCCTTGCCAATATAAGGCCAATAGTCATTTAAACAGTTATAACACTTTAGTAACTTTGGGTAATGAGCTTCATTTGTTGTGTGAGCTTTAGTTTGAGCTTGAAAAAGCTGTTGAAGCAAAACAAATATAGCCTGTAAGGTGATTAAGAAATATTAAGCTGTTAATTATAAGGAATATGGGTCTGATGACCTTAGCTTCCCATATCAAAATGTTACAATATTCCTAAAGTTCACATGATAAGTAGAAAGAGGTGCTTATTTATAGTCCACAATAAATCTGCAGATCTTGATGCAATGGAAAGAGTAGAGAAGGTGTCAAAGGGGAAATCACATAGTAGTACTACAAAGGAGACTTAGAAAAAGACTCTGAAAGACTTGTAAAAAAAAAGAAAAATAAGAATTTGAAGAATCTCATTTTTCTTTAAGTACACAGATCTTGGTTACTCCCAATATCCATGGTCAGAGATGTGTAAGAGTGTGGAGGCTCGGAAAATAAAACTTACAGGGCAGCATAATAACGATGATAGTTTTCCCACTTGAGTAAGTGGAAAGTTTTGATATTACTTATTCTAATTTCCCCTAATCAGTACTAATAAACTTCTGGATCTCATTGTAATTTGATAACAGCATACATATGCGTGCTTCTCAACATACTAGATCATTAAATTAGTGAATTACGAACCTTTATCAGTCTAATATAAAAAGGGATATAATTACTTTTTTTTATTTTTGGCAGTGCCGGAGTTCAAACTGTGATTGTAGCACATACTAGGCATGCATACACTACTGAGTTCCACCTCCTCACCTGTTCTTTTTTTAAAATGTTTTCTTTTTTAGTTGTAGTTGGACACAGTATCTTTATTTTATTTATTATTTTTATGTGGTGCTGAAGTTCAAATCCAGTGCCTCGCATATGCAAAGTGAGTGTTCTGTTGCTGAGCCACAACTACAGCCCACTGATTATACTTTTAATTGACATTTCTCTTACATTTGAGGTTGAAAATGTTTTTTAATAAATTTGAGCTTTTTGTGTATCTTTCTATTAACATGCCTTCTTGTGTAGTTTTCTTTTGAGTTCTGGATCTTTTTCTTACTGATTTGAAGGTACTCTGTGAAAGTTAAGAAAAAGCAAATTTGTGAACTGTGATATTCTGACTTGTTTTGTTTTGATCTTTGTCAGAAATTGTCTTATTTTTGTATAATAGTTCTTCAGCAACTTTTTAATTGCTGTATAAAAATTTTTAATGAGGTCAAATGTATTTTATAGCTTTGGATTTTGTCTTATTCTCAGAAAGGCATTGCAAATTTTGAAATAATAAAACAAAATAAAACCTCCCTTTTGTACTAATATTTTTAGTGTTAATTAGATTTTTAATTTTTTTATAATTTAAAAATTTTTATTTTTATAGTGCTGGGGATTAAACCTAGGCCCTTGCATATTCTGATAAACATGCTTTCCTGTTGAATTACACCATCACTCCTGACCCCAATTTTAAAACTCCATCTGGCTTTTGTTTTAATCCTCATTTTCTCCAATGATGTACAGTGCTACCTTGAGCTTATATTAAATTTCTACATTGATTTGGATTTTTGGATTGTCCATATATAAGTGCCATATTTAAAGTTAACTATTGAATTATTGCTTGAAATATTTTAAGACTTTTAAATAATTTTTGGTTATTCTTATTTATTGTTCCATGTGAGGTTTAGAATTATGTATGGTTTTGTTTTCTAAAATTGCTGGTATTTTAATTGATCTCCTGTGATATTTAAAGATATATTTAGGGAGAAAATTTTTTGTAATGCTGAGTTTGATTAAGAACATGGTATTTATTCTCATTCTTTCATGTCATTTTTTGTTCCCTAAGCATTAAAATTTTCTTTGTATGACTCTAATTATTAAACTTTCCTGGCATTCATTCATATTATTTGCAAATGGTAACAATATTTCCTCTTTTCTATATTTTCTGTGTTTTCTTGACTAAATTACATTGGCCTGTAACTCTAGCACAATGTTAAATTTTTGTGGTGAAAATAGATATTCTTATTTTGTGTCTTTGGCAGGAATGGTGTTCTGTAATCATGAAGGAGTATCATTAATATTTTGGTTATTCTTAGGTTTGTCTTTTCCGCATACTCCCGTCTTCTCTGTAGTCATTCTGTTTGATAATTCTGGGACTTTTCTTTTGATTAAATATTTAAATAACCTAGTATGAATTGGTAGGAGGATAGGAAGCAGGTATATGTGGAAATTAGGGGAGTTGTTAGTGGATTGGAGACTGAGTCCCAGTATTGTAGAGTTTTATAGGCTGACATTTCAGAATCATCCAAGATCTGTAATGATAGCGTAAATACAGAACTAATCAAAGCATATAGAGAAGATTAAATTGATATTTAATGTTATCATTATTTTGATTGATTGAACTGAGTAGATTATTGCATTTATTAAAGCCATTTTAAGAGTATAAAATTCTATGGCAAAGCATACAAATTCATGCTAATGTTTACTTTATTTTTTTGTTTGTTTACTTTAGACTACGATTTAATTTTTTCAGCTTTAAGTGCCCGTGTCACTATTCTACTTAGGTAAAATAATTATCTCATTGTAGAATACGTAATTCCAAAAAAACTTAAGCATCATTGAAGTAGAAATAGATATTAATGCCTTTTCCTTTGTGTATATAATTGCTTTCACATTACTTTTAATCATTTCAATAAGACACATGTAATTCAATCAATTGAAATATCAATTTTAAGAGCTCATTGGAATGAAAATGAAAACATTACTGTACCTACATCTGGAAGATTATGAGAAGATTGCTAAATTAGATTTTATATTATTGTGGTACTAATAGAAATTAGTCCTTTAAAATAAACAGAATTTAATGGTTTACTCATTAAACTTTAGTTGGATGATTCTCCTAAATCTTTAGGGATGTGGTAAGGTCATCTATAAATGTAAAGTTCTTGCTTACTTGGAAAAGCAAGTGGAAAACATTGTGGGAAAACATTGTTTTCTGTTTTAGTGGATTCATATAAATGAAATTGGAGGAATACGGAAATATATGAGAATGAATAATGATAGCGTTCCTTGAGAAAACTTAAATAGAGCTTCTCCCTCACTTACAGTTAACATAAATTACTTGAATGATTTAATGTTTACTACATAGTTTTAATTCCTTAAATGGAAATTATTTTATTTCTACTTATTTTGTTCTACTTAAAAAACTCTGGCTCTTTTTTAGTCTCTCTGTTTTACTGAAGATAAAAAGTTTTTTTTTTTTTTATGTTTTATTTCCTGTAAGTAATTCTTCTGTGGGAAACAGGAAAAGGCAGATGTCTCTGGTTTTCTTTTTTTGCCTTTCACTTACTTTTCTCCTGCATATAACAAAGCCTAAAACAAATTTGAGAGGTTGGGAAGTTTTGTTATTTGTAGGGAAGGGCTAGGATAAAATCACTCAAGACAAAGAATTCCTTGTAAAATTTCAATATATGGTTCAACTGAGACTTTTAATTTGGAAGGATATCATAATAGTTCATGTGATTTTGCTCCCCCTATCCCTTTACTCTTTATGAAATAAAGAAACCATCTCAAAAGTTTAAGAGAAAAACCCTGAGCAAACTACTGCACACCTTGCACTTGCTTGCATTGGCTGTTTTAGATGATCAGCTCTTAGAGGATCTGGACTATGAGTTGTAATATCCAGTCTGAATTAAACTGCATATAGGTGTCTTTTTTTAATCTTTTGTCTCCTTGCAGTCTGAGCTTTTCTTTATTTTTATATACTTTGTGACAGATATGGAAAAAAAATCATATATTATTATCCTATTTTTCCAAAGATTCTTTGTAAACTGAATTTTTAAAAATAAGTATTTGGTCTAAATTGAGTTTTGTCTTCTTGTTCCCTACAAAGGCCCAGATCACTTTTCTTCAGGGGGAAAGAAAAGGTCAAGAAAATTTGAAGGATCTGGTGAGGAGGACCAAAATGTTGGAATATTGTCTTCATCCACTTCAGTGGATGGTCTTTGATTGTGTGTGTGTGTGTGTGTGTGTGTGTGTGTGTGTGTGTGTGTGTGTGTGTTTATGCAAAATCTAAGGCAGTTCATTGCTTTAGGTAATTAAGTATTTGGTAGTTGATATTGAAATTCTTTATTGTCAGTTTTTTCTTTGATTTGTAAATCACTTATTTTTTTAAGTTGGTAAATGGACTATTTGTTAAGCTGCCATAAAATAGCACTTAGATAGTATTATGAATATTGAGACATAAATATTTTTATTAGAATTTGTGTTCATCTTCATATAGGATCATTATATAGTACCAGATCTTTTTATCTCTTAGTAAAATAAAATAGTTGGTTTTTTTTTCATACTTTGAGAGCTTGGTTGAAAGTTGGAGAGATAAAAAGTAAAACATTTTTTTGAAGTATGTAATCTGGGAATTTTTGACATCTTAAGCTTTCTAAATTATAGGTTTAACAAAAGAAAGAATATTAGCATTAATAATGGTAATTTTTTTAATTACTACTGTGTTCTAGGCCCTAAAGACTTATAATTAAGTAATTTGTATAGAGAAGCAGAGTTATAGTAGAGCTGAGTTAGGTCCCTCAGGATTGGTTCTAAAAGCTGTATTGTTTACCAGTATATTATACTGTCTTGCAAGGAAGGAGAACTGAAATATACAAATACTGAAGTAACCAGAGTAGGTGCATGGGAGTGTATTCAGACTTGTGAATCACTAAAGTGTATGAAGTGTGATGGTTTCTATGGTAGATGTATGTCTAGGCTATACAAGGGGTCACAAAGAAGGGACTGGATATTACCTTGAAGTAGTAAGGAGGGCATAATTAGAGGAGGTGAGGTTTCAATAGCAACATAGATAATAAGAAGGTGCTTGCAAGTTAGGTAAGGTGCAGGAAGTAGAACATGTTCGACCTGGAACAAAGCCTTTTGGTGTATTCAGAAAATTGTAGTCATTGCGTGTAAAGAGTAGGGTGTTAGTTGTGATTTCATCACTGATAACATGGTAGGGGAGGTCCAAGTCAGATCATGGAGTTTAGAATACTGAAGAAGAGCTACCTAAGGAGTTCAGACTTTTACCTTTCATGTGATAAGAAACATGGAAAATTTTCAGGTACCAAAATGATCTTCAACTAACAGCACATTTAAGTATTATAAATTAAGGAATAAAAAAAAACATTTCTTCAAGATCTGGAGCTCTAGAATATTTCCAGTGTTTTCCATTCTAAAATTGTTTTCCTAATGCTTAAATGCCAATAATTAAAAAGAAAATGTTTTTGATTGAGGAAAATTTGAGACCCAACAATAGAAAGACTAGTACCTTTTATGTACATCTCCAAGATTTAACAGATAATGTTTGTCATTCTTGTTTTAGTGTGGTCTATATAAGAGTGCATTCCAGACATCTTGTCATTTTGCCTATAAATACCTAAGAGCTAAGGTATACGATGTTGTGTTGCTGTGTAGATTTTCTATGTAGTCCCACTTTAATATAAAAATTATTTGAGGGCTGGGGATGTGGCTCAAGTGGTAGTGCGCTCGCCTGGCATGCATGCTGCCCGGGTTCAATCCTCAGCACCACATACAAACAAAGATGTCGTGTCTGCAGAAAACTAAAATAAATAAATAAATAAATATTTTAAAAAATTCTCTCTCTTAAAAAATTGTTTGAAAACGGAATCTTTATCATTATAGCAATAAATTTATTAAAGTATTCTTTAAAGTGTAATAAAAGTTACAAAATAAGCAAATTTACAGTTAGTTTTTCAAGAATACAAAGTATATAATCCAAGATTTATTCAGAAACCTTCATTCTGAGGAACTTCAAATACTATATAAAATAAAGTTCTGAAACATTTTTCCAGTGTTGTTTTTCTCCATTCACTGCCACTTTTCTTTTATCTGAATTAATGTAGAATTTACCTGTCTTCCTTGCCTCTAATATTTACATTTCCTAGTCCATTTTCCTTATCCACAGAACTCACTTTCTGAAACACAAATGGAATAGTTATGTTATAGCCCTACTTAAAAATATCTAGCTGATTTCAAGGTTATTTTGCAACTAGGTCCTTTCTCTAGTCCCTTCACAGAACTCCATTTCTTCTAATACTAAATACACTGCAAAACTGCTGTTGGACCCATTGTCTATTTTTCTAATTCACTTTTATGGCACTGCTTTTGACAGAAATACCCCCCCTCTATTAATTCATTTGTCTGACTAGAAAATTCTTACTGTTCTTTTGAGGCTTAGGTGAAATCATTATCTTCTTTTTGATAGCTTTATTTGACATGACCTTTTATAGAATCAGATAATCCCTTATCTATATTCCTGTAACACTTGATATAACCCTTGTAAGTTCTTATCATAGTGTACTGTAGTTATTTACATTCCTGTCCCTTAGGCACCTTCTTAATTCCATCCCTAACGGACTGCAAGCAACAGGTTATTCCCAGCACTCAGCACACTGCCTTGCATGTTGTAGGAACTCAGTAATAGTTAATTGAAATTAGTCACTATTTTAGCATCAACATTTAAGATGTTGTTGGGTATACTATGTTTTATTTCCAGCACATTATTATAACAGACTTTAACAACAAAACTAGAATGAAACTTCTTTAGTTTATTATAGTTATCAAACAATGTTTTTTCAATGAGTGTCAATTGGGGGGAACCTGCCTCTTTTGTCAAATATGAGTTGTTAGACATGAAATCTGCTTATTTATCCTGTAGTCAGAGTAGAGTGAAGATACTTTGCTACAACAATGAGCTTGAAGTATTAAAACAATGGGAAGCAATATGAGTGAGGAAGTATATTTTAACATTGGCTTCAAAAGTATATTATTAGGCTTAAGGAGGGTTTTGTAAAACATTACTTCATGAATTTAACAAGTCAGTAGAGAGAGCATGATTCAACAGTTCTTTACATATTTTGTTTTTGTATGTGTGGGGCTAGGCATTGAAACCAGCCTTGTGCATGCTTATATAAATTCTTATGAAATGTTGGGTGTCTTTTTGTTTGTTTGTATTGGTACCAGGGATTGAATTGGTACCAGGGATTGAAGTGGTACCAGTGGTTGTATTGGTACCAGGGTGCTTAACCACTGAACCACATTCCCAGCCCTTTTTATATTTTATTTATAGACAGGGTCTCACTGAGTTGGTTAGGCCTCATTAAATTGCTGGGGCTGGTATCAGTTTCACTTTATAGTGGACAATATCCATTAAATCCGTAAGTTTATACATTCTTTAACCCAATAATTTTGAAAAAATGTGTTTTTTTCAAATATATTTGCAAAAGTATGAAATGATATAATGAAAAAAGACAAAATTATGTACAATCCAAATGCCCATCTATGGGTAACTGGTTAAACAGATTATGAGAGTACAACTGGAAGAAAATTAGGACCTGAACTAAGACCTGTGAGAATAGAGAAGACTCTTTAAGAATAATGTCACCCTCTTAAGTTTTTCACATCTGGAAAATTAAAAACAAAAGTCTTAAAATACATGTTCCTATACAAGGAAGCTATTTCTTATGAAAAAATAGCCTGTGCCCAAAACATAGTAATTGGTGTGAATATAAATCCCTTTCAAAATAAAGATTAAATCCCAGCTAACACGTCTCCATGAATGACACTATATTGTTGTCTGTATTGGATTATTTAATTGAAAAGGCAGGGGAGAGAAGGAAATGGAAGAAAAAACTGAACGAAAAAAAAAGAAATGAAGTAGGATAATGAAAAAATAGGATATCAAAAAAACACTAGGTAGTTATTACAAAGGAGATGGCTCTATATACACTGAGGTGGGATAATACCAATGATAGAGTACATGAAAAAAAGCCAGACATAGAACAATGTTTAAAACCATTCAGGTGTCTTTCTAAAATAGAAAGAAAAAGGTAAACACATCATATGTCTCTACATGTAGGTATTATCTCTAGAAAAATGTACAAGTATATAGTAACTATGAATGTTTCCATAGGTAACGAGGTAACTGAGAGACAAAGAAACTGGAGTTAAAGCTACATTTACATGCATAATCCCCTTCAACCTTGTCAAGGCTTTACCATCATAGGCAGAGTGTTGTAACTGAAACCTATTACAACCAAACAATTCTCATTCATCAGATTCAGTCTCATAAGCCCACCAATTTGTAGACTGTCTTGGATGTTTCTGTCTACACTCATTAGTTTTAGAAAGAAATAAAAAGAAGCATCAAGAGATTAGTTGGACTATATCCCGAAAGGGAATAGCATTCTCACAAATGAACTAAGGTGATGGTCCAAGACCTAAGTAAACTATCACAATGAAAGCTTACGGCATACACCTAATATATAAGGTTACAAGAAAATGCAATAGCTTGCAAGGTTCCTTCAAAGTTCTCCCTTCTCATCTTCACAATAAAGTTCCTTCCAGAACAGAGACCTCTAATAAGAGAGTAAGTGGTCTCCAAACTTACTGAGTAGTACAGAAGTGATGATTTCAGCTACTTTTTTTAAAGGTATAATTCTTGACATATCATTGTTATATTTTGACTACTTTTTCAGAAATCTCACTTCTGGCTGCTCTAATGTCACCTCAATATTTTTAAACGTGTTCTCCCCTGAACTTTCCAGAGTTTAAATAAAAAGCAGGCACAAGTCATTATACTGCCATTTATGTGTATGAGTACAGCTAATGATAATAACATATTTTGAAAAGAAATTTCTGGAATTATTTTCAAAAAAATTAAGTGTTAAACTTCCAGGATGGGGGCTGAAGCTGTAGCTCAGTGGTAAAGTGCTTGCCTCTCATGTGTGAGGCACTGGGTTCAATCCTTAGCACCACATAAAAATAAATAAAGATAATGTGTATTCATTTACAACTAAATAAATATTTGAAAAAAAATTCTGGAATGCTTTATAATTTTTTTTTAACATAGTGTATCTAAGATTAGATCTTCCATTTCCCAACCACTAGAAAAAAGACAAACAATATTATGTAGGTATTTTACCATTTAGTCTACATGGTAAATAGGAAACTAATTTTTAATTTATTTATTTTTTTATTTTTGGTACTGGGGATTGTGCCCAAGGACACTAAACCACTGAGCCACATCCCCAGCCATTTTTATTTTTTTTTTTAAATTTTGAGACAGAGTTTCACTAAGGTTGCTTATAGCACCTCTAAGTTGCTGAGGGTGACTTCAAACTTGCGATCCTCCTTCCTCCACTTCCCACATCAAAATTATAAGTGTGCACCATCATGCCAGATCTACTTTTTAAAAATTATTATTTGTCAAAAGAATATATATAGGTTGAGCATCCCTAATCCAAAAATATGAAATTCAAAGTGCTCAAAAATCTGAAAACTTTTGCACTCCGTGTTACATTTTGGACTTTGGATTTTCCTATTAGAACAGTTGAACCAGTAAAGTCTATGAAAATATTCCATAATCAAAAATTTTGAAATTTGAAATATTTTTGGTCCCAAGTATTCAGATAAGGGGTACTCAACTTGTAAAAGGAATAGAAATCTTCCATATGTAAGCAGGCTTATCTGCATGCATTGTATGTAATAAACTAAAATATTTTAAATGTACTTGACACAATTTTAACTACCTTGTAATCTAAAATTAAAATCATTTGAATTAATTTATACCAAAACCCAAAGGACTTAAAATCAGCATACTACATTGACACAGCCACATCAATGTTTATAGCAGCTCAACTCACAATAGACAACCTTTGGAACCAACATCAGTGCCATTCAACTGATGAATGGATAAAGAAAATGTGGTTTATATACATAATGGAATATTACTCAGCCTTAAAGGAGAATGAAATTATGGCATTTGTGGATTAATGGATGGAGTTGGAAAATATCATGCTAAGCAAAATAAGCCAACCCCTAAAAACCAAAGGCCAAATGTTTTCTGTTATGCAGATGATGATTTATAATGAAGTTGGGATAGGGAAGAATGGAGAAACTTTGGATTGGGTAGAGGGGAGGTAGGGAAGGGGAGGGAGTATGGGAGTGGGAAGAATGGTAGAAGGAGAGGGACATTATTACCCTATGTACATGTATGATTACACGAACAGTGTGACTCTACATCGTGTACAGTCAGAGAAAAGAGAAGCTGTACTCCATTTGTGTACAATGAGTTAAAAAGCATTCTGCTGTCATATTTAACTAATTAGAGCAAATAAAAATGTTTTTTAAAAGGATTTGAATTCAAAATCAACGACATCATTGAAAAAAAAGCATACTTAAAAAGAAAACACACAAAGTGCCAGTTGTGTTGAATACTTTTCAGTTGTTTCTCAGTCATCTGCTATGGGAGACAAAGAACATTTGCCCCTATAAAAATCCAAAATAATGTACAGAAAACTTAACTAAAGTTCTCATCTTTTAATTTGGACACAAAATCACACATAAAAAGAGAAATACTTGAAAAATCCATAATCTGGTTTATTAATCTAAAAAATAGCATACAATGAAGTTTCAGGAATTTGCTTTACATCTTTCTTAAAATATATTTTTAGTTATACACGAACATAATACCTTTATTTATTGTATGTGGTGCTGAAGATCAAACCCATTGCCTGACATGTGCTAGACAAGCACAATCCCAACCCCTGCTTTACATCTTAATGCCTTCTTGTAAACTACACCTAACTTCCTCTAAAAACCTTTTAATTACTTACGCTCTTTAATCTAGGCTGCTAGTTGTGTTTTCTCTAGCACGTAAGCATTGCCTTGAGCCCTCTCTCTTAAAGATAGTTACATCACATGGTGACATCAGACTTCACCATCAAAATGACCTAGAGGACTAATTAAAACACAGATTGGGCTCCACCTTCAGAGTTTCTGATTTAGTAGATCTGGAGGGGGCAGGAAAATCTGCATTTTTAGCAAGTACCTAGGTGATGTTCTAATCTGAGACCACATTTGAAGAGCCACTGACTTACATCATCTGTGACACAAGTAGAAGTCCAAAATAAAGAAAGTAGGCCACTCAGAAGCAAGGACCCAGAACATAACTCTTTACTCCATGAAAGCATGGAGTCTTACACAAGCCCACAAGCTGACAGACAAGTATATATACTGGTTTTTGGAATCTCTTCCAAATTTCTTATTAATGACTGTGTTTTTAGGAATCTCCTGATAAGGAAATAAAAACTACCAACATATTTCAGTTCAATCACATGTTTGAGAATACCTATTACCCACTACAGCCCAAAGTGTTATAAAGAAGAATTTAGGAAAGACAAAATCAAGTTCCTACTCATAACACATTTCCAATCTGGTTAGAGTACATGACCAGTCCACAAGAAAAGCTAAGATAAGATAGTACAGTCTTCTAATAAATGATAATTCAAATGATACAGTCAAATATTCACATTCATTCAACTCAATATTAATCGAGCATCTACTCTGTACTAGGCACAGTTCCTGGCATTGGGATTAAAAGACTAACAATAGAAATAAAACAGTTCACAGTCCAGTAGATGTAATATGTCATATACTCCATGAGTACAAATGCCATATGATAGATGTACTTATAATAGAAACAGTTACAGGCAAAAGCAGTGAATATAAAAACAAACACAAATAAAATACAATGGGACATCTATTTAATTTTGGAGACAAATATAGAATTGTTGCTCTTTTACAAAACTTTTGACCTGGTATTTATTCTGTAACTAGCATAGAAAAATTCCTGTACTGTTTACATTTATTCCTGTACTGTTTACATTTATTTGTCTATCATAGGAAGTTTTTAGATGACATATTACCTGTGAAATGCTATAGGAAAGAGTGGTGCATTCTTTCACAAAGTCATCGCCAAATGTCTGATAACAAATACTGGTTTTCCCATACAGAAAACCCTCAACTACCCAAACCACTAAATTAATTATATCCATATCATTGCCTTATGACAGAATATAAATAACCACCCAGCAGTAGGTTTCTACAATCTCATAAAGGTTCACTTAGGTTCCCAACCAATCAGTTCGCACAGCACATTTTACTCTCTTAAATATTAAATCTTTACAAATGTTCCTGATGTTTGCTCAAGGGGCTAGAAAGTTCATTAAAAAAATACAAACCCAGATACATATAGTATACACATCTACACACACACAGATACAGGCACACAAAGAAGTGTGAGAAAAGAAGATATCAATCAAGGGAAGAATTCTACAAACATATTCAGTATATCAGACTATGACGCGCATGGTTATCCATGCAGAAGATACTTTGTGAAGGCAATGGAGAGGTTAAGGCCTAATTCAAAGACTAAAAATGCATGAGTTCAGCCTAATGTTTTTCATTTATATCTCAAAGTTCAAAGGCAATTACTAAAAATGTTTTTTGGGGGGTATAGTCTGAGAAGGGGAATAGCTGGGTCAAACGGTGGTTCCATTTCCAGCTTTCCAAGGAATCTCCATACTGCCCTCCAAATTGGCTGCACCAATTTGCAGTCCCACCAGCAATGTACAAGTGTACCAAGAGCATACTACAGGGACATAGCTACATCAATGTTCATAGCAGCACAATTCACAATAGCTAGATTGTGGAACCAACCTAGATGCCCTTCAACAGATGAATGGATTAAAAATGTGGCATTTATACACAATGGAGTATTACTCAGAACTAAAAAATAACAAAATCATGGCATTTGCAGGGAAATGAATGGCATTAGAGCAGATTATGCTAAGCAAAGTTAGACAATCCCTAAAATACAAATGTTGAATGTCTTCTCTGATATAAGGGAGGTGACTCAAAACAGTGTAGGGAATAAGAGCATGAGAAGAAGATTACCATGAAACAAGGAAAAGAAGTGGGAAGGAATGGGAGGGAGAAGGGGAATTGCATGGAAGATGGAAGGAGACCCTCATGGTTACACAAAATACATATCCGAAGGTGTGAGGGGGAAGGGAAGAAAAAAAGAGAGAGAGAAACAAGTGTCACAGTAGAATGGGTAGAGAGAGATGATGGGAGGGTAGGAGCCAGGAGGGGGTGGACAGGGAGGGCAGCAGAATACAACTGACACTAGGATTGCTGTATGTATACACATGGATGTATAACCAATGTTATCCTGCAATTTGTACACGTGGAAAAATGAGAATTCATACCCTATTTGAATCAAATGTATGATATGTCAAGATCATTGTATTGTCTTGAGCAACTAATAAAAAAAATGTTATTTTTTAAAACCCTGAGTTCCTTTTTTTTAATATTTATTTTTTAGTTGTAGTTATGATAGACCCAACCTGATCTTTTATTAAAATTGGGAGCCATCTTGCCACAAAGCCATGAAAAGATAATTTCGGCTTTACTTTAAAATACTGCAAATTCTGAACCTGCTTGGAATGCCTGCCCGTGCCTTGAACTCACCCATGCCTGGCTCTCTGACCAGATAGCAGCCCTCTCTGAAACTTTAGTGACACCTCACAAATATTGGCCTTCCCTGTCCAGACAACGACCCTCTCTGAGGCTCTAATGGTCCTCATAAATTCTGATGTTGGGGCCAGCAAACAAAAAAAAAAATGTAAACTACCATTAGTGTGATGCTTGTCAGAGTTCTGTTATCTGTAACCCCCCTTTTGTGTAACTTTCTGGGCTATAAAGCTGGGCTGTAGGAAAGGTGGGGTTGCTGGCTTGTTCCCGCCATTTTGGGAGAAAGAGGGAGCCCGGCCAGTCAAAATAATAAGCTTGCTTTAATTTGATATTAATTGGAGTCAGTGGTCTTTTCTTGAGTCCTGGTCTAACAGTTAGACATATTATCTTTATTTTATTTATTTATCTTTATGTGGTGCTGAGGATCAAACCCAGTGCTTGCACATGCTAGGCAAGCACTCTACCAGTGGGACACAACCCCAGCCCCCCGAGTTTCTTCATAAGGAATGTCTTCCTCATCACCACCAAAGAAAGCCAAACTGTTAATACCAATATTGGAAAAAGGGAAAATGTAAAGACTAAGAAAATGATAACTCTTAACCTAAAAAGGAACAGATTATCACATTTGGTAACAACTTGTAGCTATGAATGTGAACAAGTCCACCAAATGTTTGAGATTTAAAAAAAAAATTCATTGAACTGATTTGCCAAATACTCCAACCTGAGCAAAAATAATTCATAAAGTAAAATAAAACATTCACTAATGTTTTAAAGAATATTAACATGTAGAATAGTAGTATATACAAGAAACATAAGACTCAATAGAAATACAGTCAGAGCAAGTAAAGATTTGAACAAAAATCTTACAATGTTAAAATATGAGGATTTGAAATGGTCTCAGAAAGCATGCATGCAAATGACAAGTCTTCTATAATGTATGATGTTGTTTATGGCTCCAAAGGGGTTCTAAACACATGATAAACCAATAAAATTATTTTGATATGTACATTAATCTTTAAAGTAGCATTCTTCAGGGGGCCTACTTTTCTATATTTAAAGCATTCATTCTCTATGTATAAAGTATAAACCTACAAATCTCAGGTGGCATATAAAGTCCAGCCTGTTGAGAGCCACGGCCTGGCATTTGCCAGACAGAATGGTTGAAAGGTGAAGCCAGGGAACCACTGAGATGAAGATTTGAGTTAAGCTATATATAATTGCTGTGATGCTGGATTCATTGTATTGTATATTTGACCTTTACTCTCGGGCAGTAGGGCGGCTCTTGCTCCCTGGGGGGGTGGTTCCCATGTGGTGTGGGCAGTGCCAGTGAGAGTTGTGGAATAAAGAGTGGCTGTTTGAATCTACAAGGCTTTGTGGTGGCTCGGTTATTTGTGCCCAGCCAGACTGCGGCACCAGCCTCTTCCCAGCAGAAAAAGGATATCCACAGTCTGTCCCAAACTACTCTTCCTAGCCTCACATTTCATAATCCCTACTCACACACTCTGTGCTTCAACTGAAGCAATGAATCTTCAGATAGAACGGAACTTTTCCAGATCCATGACTTGCTGTTTGCTTTTTCCTCTTCCTGCTATCCTCCCCAAACACCTTTTCTTTTCATATTCTACCAATATTCAAATTCGAGCCCACTCAGCTCATAGTAATCTCTCTGAAACTCAAGAGCATTTATTATCATTTAAAAACAAAACAAATCTCTACATGTAAATATGATTTTATGGAATTTTTAGTGTTTAGTCCAAAGGGAAGAAAATAAGCACTTCAAAGTATTTACTATGTATTAGGCACTCTGTTAAACATTTTATATAATTTATCTCATTAAGCCAGGATTATTATGTAATTATTTTCTTGCTTTCATTTAGTTTTCCAAGTGTTTATGATTCATCTCATCTCCAACCAGATTATAAATCCCCTACGGGCATAAATCTTCATTTATACATTCAATAAGAATTTATTAAATTCCTACTAAGTGCTTCCAACTTGGCTTATATTGAGGATACAAAACCAGAATTCTTGTACTTTATGTTCTAGATTATATAGCTGCTATGCTCAGTAGATTTATAAACAAATACACTATTCTCTCCCAAAACATAGTATCTTGCAATGTTGTAAATATTCAATATTATTTGATTTAAAAAATAAAATTTTATTGCACTAAATGAAGAAACTAAGACCAGATCGTATAAAATATAAAAAATAAGTACTATAAGCCAGAAAGCATTTTTCCCACCTTAAAATATTTGAAATTTTTTTCAAATTCTTAGTTCTTTTAACTACTATGTAGGTGACCATAAAATGTGAATTACAGCTCCTTCTACTAATATAAAATAAGAAAAAAAAGTTTTAGAACATGAAAACCATAAATATTAAATATCCAGGCAAAAGCAAAATGATAAATAAAATCAGACTGAAAACAATTTGTTTAAAAAATTATAATGCCTAATCCCTTGAATGAAGACATTTAAGTCTTTTTTTTGGTTTCACATCTAGACAAAATATTTGCTTCTATTTTCTCTGAAGAGTATAAGCAACCAGTTGCCCCCTTTCACAGTAAAAATATGCTATCCTTCGTGTATAAAGATATAATTGCTTTAATAATCTATATTAATAAAATGACTATAAAAATCTAAACATTAGGATTAATTCTGTTTGGGTTTCTTTTTTTTCCTCCAGTCAAGGCAATAAATTAAAGTCTTTTATCTAATGATAAAGGTAAGAAAATTAGATGAGATTAAGGGAGAAAATCATGTTTATGGAACACAAACTATATTGCGTGAAATGTTAACAATGATTAAGAGACTGAACTAGTAATTTGCAACCATCTCACATGCCAGGTGCAGGATGTATCATTCCCAGCTCCTTAGAGGACAGAGGCAGAAAAACTCTTTCAGCCCAGGAGTTCTAGTCCAGCCAGTGCAATGTAGTAAAATTCCATCTTTAAGTAATTATATAAATACAGATACCATCCTATAAATTAATTGATATCATATGTGTGTATGTGTATATATGAGTGTGTACATCTATACATTTTGCAGTATATTGTATAGGACTTAACTATATATGTGGGAGAGACTAATAAATAGTCTTTTATTATGATGATGAAACCCAGAAAATAAGAAACTATCAATGCTGTATTTAAGAAAGATGGAAGGTGGTGCTACAGATAAGCATGGGTTGTTCAACTTTTATAGGAAAAAATATAACAAGAGCATAAATTATCTCACATTTGTTTTTCTTTGATGTTATTAAAAGTATAATTAGCCTTCTGATTCTGATCACAGGCTTTTTTCTTTCTTTTTGTAATACAATACCTATCACATTTTATAAGCAAATTTCCTAAAAGAATGTCTTAAAATTCAGGAATATCCTGAGCTCAAAGTTAGCCTCAGCAACAGTGAGGCACTAAGCAACTCAGCAATACCCTGTCTCTAAATAAAAATTCAAAATAGGGCTAGGAATGTGGCTCAGTGGCCCAATGGCTCTGGGTTCAATCCCTGGTGTCCACCATACCTGTCCTCCACCCCCAAAAAGAATGTCTTAAAATTCTCCTTCTGAAATAATCTATGTTGCTTTATACAAGGCTTAGAATATGACTTACGATGGCAGAATTTTCCAGGCCAACATACTAAAATTCTCGGATCATGACAGTTGGACTGGGCTGGGGTTGTAGCTATGTGGTAGAGTGCTTGCTTAGCATGTGTGAGGCACTGATTTTGAAAATCAGCACCACATTAAAAAAAAGACATTAGGACTCAGAAAAAGTCAGAGAAGACAAAATAAAAAAAATTAGTGTGTGTGTGTGTGTGTGTGTGTGTGTGTGTGTGTGTGTGAGAGAGAGAGAGAGAGAGAGAGAGAGAGAGATGTTCATGAAATATTCACTCTTGACAGTAACAAGAGGAATAAAAACAACATTCTATAAAACAATCTCATTACCAATAAATAGTTCTACAAAGAAAAGTAAGAAGAAAAAAATGGAAATAACATGTCAAAGGAAAGCAAAGAGGCTGTGATCATGTATCTGAATGCCATGAGCAGGGCAAGGAGTATTTCATCAAACCTGAAGTTATTTTGAATTGTGAAGATTAATTTTTCTCTCAAAAAAATATCTAGTGGGGCTGGGGATGTGGCTCAAGCGGTGGCGCGCTCGCCTGGAATGCGTGCGGCCCGGGTTCGATCCTCAGCACCACATACAAACAAAGATGTTGTGCCTGCCGATAACTAAAAAATAAATATTAAAATTCTCTCTCTCTCTCTCTCTCTCTCTCTCTCTCTCTCTCTCTCTTAAAAAAAACATATCTAGTGTAATCAAAAGTTTAAGAAATTAAGGAAAGCTGATTGTAAGAATCCTGGAATTGGGCTGGGGATGTGGCTCAATCAATAACGTGCTTGCCTGCCATGTACGGGGCACTGGGTTTGATATTCAGTACCACATAAAAATAAAATAAAGAGGTTGTGTCCACCAAAAAACTGAAAAATAAATATTAAAAAATTCTCTCTCTCTCTCTCTCTCTCTCTCTCTCTCTCTCTCTCTCTCTCTCTCTCCCTCTTTAAAAAAAAAAAAAAAAAGAATCCCGGAATCATGTGCAACTGAGCTGCTCTCTAAGAAACCTTTTGAGAGGCAGTCCAGGTACAGCCAGTTCAACCTAGTTTAAAGCCTTGCCATGCGCTTAATAGATAAGAAGCCTTGAGCTCACCTGTTATTTGCTATTTGTATTTATTTTCATAAAGTGGCCTATAATCTTTTCCCCAGTGCTGTCAAACTTAAGTTATTAAAACTACTACATTAATACTGTTTTTACTATTGTAGAACATACAATTACTTGATATTTTAATTACTGTCTTTCCTGTCACTGTTTTATGGATTCTGATTGAAACTTTTTATGATTTTTCATGTAATCATCCTTTGTCTCTTATCTATTCAGAAAGTACTTCTGCTAGATTTGAAGAGAAGATTTCAGGGATTGAAGCCAGAACCTTAACATGCTAGGGAAGTGCTCTACTACTGAGCCACATACCCAGCCCTCTCTCTTCCTTATCAAGTTCATTAAACTAGATAAATGTCTGCCAACTCAAATATAATTCCAAATATCTTTGCCCGTCTATTAGATGTAAACTGTATTTGATTTTGCAAGAAACTTTTGAATAAAGCTTTAATTTCCTAAAATAAAACCAATACTAGAAACCTTATTATTTTAAGTGAGTTTAATTTTTTTAAATAAAAATAACACTTTCTACTGTAATTTTTTTCTAAAGCCACTTTTGCCATTTTCACAGACCAAATACCTAACATAAATCGTACTAAAATATACTAACAAGAGGCAAAGATAACATCTATCTTCTGCACTCTTACAAAGCACTTTCATGTACCTATATTATGATTATGAATCTTTTATGTTCTTCACAATAGTGATACAAAGTAGAAATCAAATTCCAAAATAGTCAACTAAACATCTAGTCACTTTAAAGCTTATTTTGCCATTTAATAATGGTGAATTATTTAACCTTGTAACACTTTCATTTCCTTATTAGTAAAAATGGAATAATGCTCCCAAATTCACAAGGTTACTGCAAAGATTAAACTAATTACTATAATGTATACAAAATGATCTAGCACAGTTTGTTATTCAAAACATCTGTTTATATCCTACCTATGGGTTTGGGTCACAATCCTGAAAACACAATCTGGAATGACATAATCCTAAATGCTGAGATCCTGAAAGACCAAAACTCCAAAAACTATAATTCTGGAAAAAAAACTGTTTAAAATTTTCTTAAAAGGGCAATTACATTTTCATAATGGAATTCAAGAAACACAAACATGTCAGATTACTACATTTTACAAATTATAATAGGCAATAATATAAATTTTTCCAAGCACACTCAAATATACTACCAACAACTGCACAGATAATGATGTATGAGCATACAAACTACTCAAAGAGGTCAACAAGCTAAATATACAAATGCATATCACTATAACTGGTAATTCTGTGTACCCAGCATTAGAACAATGGATCTATGAAATACAAGGATGAATAATCTAAGTTTCTTCATGAACTCAATCAAGACCTACAAGGGGTCATGACCTAAACAGTGGAGATACTGAAAGATTTATTCTTTCATAAACACAGATGTACAAAAAAGAACACCTCTTCATTTACCAAAGAATTTTTTACATTTTTACATGTTCCACACTCTCATACAGTCAATGTTGTGAAAATGCACTTGCACAGTTAAATCTGCAAATAATGCATACAACAAATTAGAACTCAAAGAATTCTTTACACAATTTATACCTCTAGTATTACAAATGATACTATATGAAATACCCACTATAGCAAATAATTTAAAAATGCATTTATTTAAAAAAAAAAAACTAAAAAGAAAATCTGACATAGGAAAAAACATATCACAAGAATAGAGAATTGGCAACTGCAAGAGAAGTGTATAAGATCTGACAATCTTTAGTTATATTTTGAAGTCTTACATCATAATAAATAGCTTCTTTTATCCTTTTAGGGCACATGGTGTTCCTCAAAAAATCCACTCATGTTCATTTTCTAACTAGTACTGCTCTGATTAAAAAATTCTTCTACAATTCATTTACACATGAAAGGAAGTCCCTATTAAATTGTCCCATTTAGTGTGCTATGCTTCTGGATCTTCTGATTCTAGTCCTCTCAAGAATCTCTCACTAATCTCCATTGGAAATACCCTCACAGACACACATAAAATAATGTTTTACTGGGTTTCTAATATGTGCTGCAATAAACATAGGTATGCAGATATCCTTCAGGTATACACCCAGGAGTAGTACAGTTAGATCATATAATATTTCTATTTTTAGGTTTTGAGGAAACTCCCCACTGATTACCACGGTGGCTGTATTAGTTTGCACTACCATCAACTGTGTATAAGGGTTCCTCTTCTCACAGGTCCATACCAGCATTTATTTTTTGTTTTTGTGTTTGTACTGGGGATTGAACACAGGGGCACTTTACCATTGAGCTACATCCCCTATTCTTTTTATTTATTTTGAGACAAGGACTCAGTAAGTTGCTGAGGCTGGCCTCAAATTTGTGATCCTTCTGACTCAGCCTCTGAAGTCACTGAGATTACAGGCATATGATGCACTGTCCAGCTATTTTTTATATTCTTGATGCTAGCCATTCTGACTGGGGTAACATGGAATCTTTTTTTTTTTTTTTTAGTTCTAGATAGACACAATATCTTTATTTATTTATTTTGTGTATTTTTTTAAAGTCCTTTGGGATAACTCACAGAACTTGATAGATTTATGACAAAACTGTTACAAAAATAGGAAATCCAAAATTCCTAGGTAGTAAAAAATAAAAGGAAAATTAAGAGTGATGAAAGCAAATACATACTAGATTTTAAAATATGCTAGAAGAGCCCCTTCCCTAAAACTTACCAAAAACAAACATTAAATTTTAAAAAAAAACCCAGAACATCAAGAGAGAATATTAAAAAAGACGAATGTCAAGTGATAACTACCTATTTATGGAAGGTCGAAAACAAATTCAGAAAAAGTCATTAAACTGGGCTTGGAGGCTTAGTTTACCAGAAAGGCTAAAATAGAGTTGCAAGTTCAAGCATTGTGAGACACATCTAAAAATAAAATGTAAAAAAGGTTGGGCATGTAGCTCAGTGGGAGAGCTGACCTGGGTTTTAATTCCCAGAAATACCAAAGAAAAAATTAAATATTTATTTCTTTAGTTTTTAGGTAGACACAGTATCTTTATTTCACATTTATGTGGTGCTGAGAACCAAACTCAGTGCCTCACACACTCTAGGCTAGCGTGCTACCAATTGAGACACATCCTCATTCCCAGAAAAATTTTTAAAAAAGTCACTAACTCAGCAGCTCAGAAACCCAAGGGAGTTCCTAAAACAAGCTAGTATATTTTCTCCAAAGTGCCTTAAAAGCTTAGAAGTTAGAAATATGAAATGTGTAGATGAATCGTGTATTTACAAGACTTAAAATTTGTATATGAAAGGAGGTAAAGTAGTGTGATCTCCAAGGAACCTACCTCTCTACTCCATGAAGTTAAAGGACTATTAATTCTCCCTCTACAAGAAATCAGACTTTGGTCTGTGATGAAACTGAAAGGAAGAAGCTCCAACTTAACAGAGTCAGTTATGCTATAGGACAAGAATGAGGCACCTCACCAGGAAATAAATAAATAAAAGGTTTTTGAGGGTGAGACCTAGAACCTTCTGTCCACATAGGTTCAAATAATACCTATTATCTAAACCTCTTCTCCCAAGGAAAGTAATTGGAAAATAATTTTTCTGGAAAAGTGAATAAGTACAAAGAGGGGGGACTTAAACATGACTGACATCAAGGGCTCTCACTGCAAAAAAGACAATTCCCCTAAATCACACTGTCCAAGAGTGAAGGCTTGAACATCCTTTAGGAAAGACTCCACGGCAATCCACCAAAACTACAACTAGAGAAATTTGTGTAACATTCTTAGTGTCATGCTTTTAAAAAACTGTTCACTTATTGAACCCCTTAGACACTTGAGAAAAGGTTCCATCCAATAAGAGAGGCAAAAACAAAGACAACAAAACACCCTCAACAGAAAACACAGACACAGAACAAAACTTCAAAAGAGCTCTGATACCCTTAAAGAAAAAATAACTAACATGACCGAGTGCTTTCTGTGTACCAGGTACTTTTTTAAGTAATGTACTGGTATTACTGCTCTTAATTTTCATACAGCTCTTAAAGAAAGTCTATTGTTATCTTCATTACTGAAATTAGAGATAATATCATATACACAAAGCAAAAGGATGTGAAGAAATGTTTAAAGATCAAAACACTGAAATTGAAATGATGACAGTCAAAACAGGAGGAAAAAACAAATAAAGATAAAATGAAGGATTCTCCTGAAAAATAGAACAAAAGGCAAAGAAAATGGAAAACAAATGGCAAATATTAAAATAAATAAATAAGCCTAATATCCAATTATAATCATTCCAGAAGAGGAGACCAGGGAAAATCAAAGAGGGGAATATCAAAGAAATAATGTGTAAAATAATTCATAGAACTGAAGGACAGCCAGGATGGCAATTATCAAGAACACAAGTAATAACAAATGTTGGAAGGGATGTGGAGAGAAAGGTATACTAATATATTGCTGGTTGGACTGCAAATTGGCGCATGGAGATTTCTCAGAAAACTTGGAATCGAACCACCATTTGACCCAGTAATCCCACTCCTCGGCATATACCCAAAGAACTTAAAATCAGCATGCTACAGTGATGTGGCCACATCAATGGTTATAGCAGCTCAACTCAGAATAGCTATGCTATGGAACCGACCTATGTGCCTTTAACAGATGAATGGATAAAGAAATTGTGGTATAAATATACAGTTATTCAACCATAAAGAAGTATGAAATTATGGCATTTGTTGGTACATGGATGGAACTGAAGACTATCATGCTAAGTGAAATGAGCCAATCCCTAAAAACCAAAGGCTGAATGTTCTCTGCTCTATGGGTGCTCACACACAATAGGGGGTGGGGGAAACAACATAAGGTCATTGGATTAGGCAAAGGGGATTAAAAGGAAGGGAGGGGATTAGAATAAAATAAATTGGACATACTGTATACAACCATAAGAATGGGAAGTTATATTTCATATATGTATAATAAGTCAAAATACATTTTACTGTCATATATAACTAAAAAGAAAATAAATTTTAAAAAAAGAACTGAAAGAAAAAAAATACCAGTATATAACACAATAAGTGAAAAATTTTAAATATATATTATCATGAAATGTTAGATCAGAGATAAAAAGCTTCTAAAAGAGGAAAAATAAGACAAATATAAAGTCAAGAATCAGAATAATATTGAAACTGCCAAAAAAATTCAAGCAATGTATTCAGATGATCTTCAACCTGAAATTTCATTAACTAATAATTTTCATATAGATTTCCAAATCTTATGTCCCAAATATGTTTTCTCAAGATACCAACAATATTACTAAAATGAAGGGATAGGGTTGTTTCAGTGGCGGAGCACTTGTCTTGCACACGTGAGTCAGTGGCTTCGATCCTCAGCAACATATAAAAATAAATAAACAAAATAAAGATATTCTGTGCATGTATAACTAAAAAAAATTAAATTATTTTTAAATTAAGGGATGATCCAAAAAAGACAACCTACTTATGCAGTTAACAAAAATCATGACTGGGTGAAGTATGTCCTGGGGCTTTGCAAAAAGGTCGAAATTCAGAAGGATGAACTGGAGTATCTGGTGAAGTAATATCTAGGCACCCCAGCAGTAAATCTTCTGTGTGCCTACATTAAAGTGCACACACAAAGATGAGGGAACAAAATAATTATTTAAAAGTGAAATTTATAATTAAAAGGGATGCAGCACCTAAAAATCTAAAAATATCACAACCTGGCCATATACAAAGTGATAACATGTACACATGTTCAGCCAAATAACCACATGCTAAATAAGTTAGCACAAAGAGAAGAGAACTTTTCCTATCTTTCAGGACGACTAGGGAATGGCCCTAGTGGCTCTCAGAGATAGTGACACTGTGCCTCCCATTGGCTCAAAATGGTATGACATTAATGGCAGAAAGGGTTTACTGCCCAGTGCTGGCTGAGCTCTCTGCCCCCTAGCTCCTGGTAGCCACCCCAGCAGTAGCTTAAGCAGTCCCAGGCGCGGCTCATCTTGCAGCTCTGTCAAGTGCAAAGTGTAAACTTGGCAGCATCTCTGTCCACACCGTGTTAATGCTCAGGCATGCAGAATGCAAAAGGACTGGAAGAACAACTCCAAAGAGTACAGCAAACTTCCTGTGTGTCCCAGTAAGAGTTTGCTGTAGGGATTGAACTATTATCTCATATCTCCACTAGACTGACCATCACTGGAATGGGATTGACTGCCTTTGTGACCCCAAAATGGTATGGCAGAGTCATTAAGAATGTGAAACTCCAACCCAAGAGATCTATTGTAGAGTCTTCCAGCAAAGTCATAGGTTGGGGATACCTAATTCTCTAGGAAACAAAGTTTCCCAGTGTGATCAGGAAGAAACACAGGGAGTGGAAAATTACACTTCAGTTTTAGGACATAATGTCTGCCTATTGGTTTTTAGATTTTCTTGGGATCTGTCACCTCTTTTCTCTGGCATATGTTCCCTTTTAGAATGGAAATATGTTCTAAGGACTTTGCCTCAACTGTATGTTGTAAGCAGATGCTTTTTGTTGTTGTTGTTGTTTTTTAATGTCATAGACCCACAGAAGGAAGGAATTACCTTGACTTTTACATGAGATTTTGCACTTTGGACTTTTCCGTTGATCCTGCAATAAATTAAAGACTTTTGGAATTACTGGATAGTATGATTATACATTTTACATGAGATGGACCCCAACGCACATGTGTATATGTGTGTATGTGTGTGCTGGTAGAGCAAATGATTGGTATGCTCTGATTTGGATGTTGTTTGTCTCCACCAAGACTTTTGTATTGAAATTTCATTCTCAATGTAGTGATGGTGAAAGTTATTCTAGGCTTAACATTTTTTTTAAACAAGTAGGAGTAAAATTTAATATAATGAAAACATTTGCAACACAGTGGTTATAAAATTTAGCTCATTACATAATTAATCTTTTCTTGTGGGAATGAGCTTTTACTCTTGAATGATAGGATTCATTATTTTGGATGCGGGTTGTTACAAAGTGAAGCAGCCCCTCATGTCCCTTCTTTTCTACACATGCCTGTTCACTTTCATGATCCACCATGAGTCAAAGTAATACAAGGTGGATGCCACTTCTAGGTCCCTGAATTTATCCTTCACAACTGTGAGTCAACATGCAGACATGCACTACATAATCACATTTCAGTCAATGAAGGATCTTGTCTATGAGTGTGGTTTCCGAAAATCATAATGGAGCTGAAACATTTGTAATGCCTAATGATGTAAGGACTATTGTGATGTTGTAAAACCTGTTGTAATGTTGTAACACATTTGTTAGTAGTGATGCTGGTGTAAACAAAGTGTATTCCACACTACCAGTTACATGAAAGTATAGCATATGCAATTTCGTATAGCACATAATGTCTAGTATAGAAGTAAAGAACTATGTTGCACATGTTTTCATTATATTAAATTTTACTCCTACTTATTTAGTCTGGAACAACCTAGGCAGGCCCTCATAGACTGTTCCAGAAAAAGGCATTGATTTCCCAGGAAATGACAGCATGTACATGTTACTGACCCTGAAGACCTTCTGACCTTCCTGTGTCACAAAATGTAGAGTTAAGTCAGTGACAGTGATGATCCTGAGACTATGTTGGTTTTGACTAACATGTATATTTTTTAAATCTCAACTTACAATAAGAGCATTCACAAAAATAATAATAATTATTAATTTAAAATGGATTTTTTCAAAATAAGAATACAAAGAAAATACTTCATATAATATTCAATATATTTGTGTTTTAAACTGATATTTTTTAAAAAATCACAAATTTAAACATAAGTTTATAATGTAAGAAAATTACAGTATACTAAAGTAATTTATTATTGAAGAAAGAAACATTATTTTATAAACTAAGTGTGGTCAAAGTGTACAGTATTTCTAAAGTCCAGAGTGGTGCTCAGTTATGCCCTATGTCTTTGCACTCACTCACTGACCACTCACTCGCTGTCACCCAGAGCAACTTCCAGGCCTGCAAGCTCCATTTATGGCAAGTCTCCTATACAACTATGCCATTATTATTTTATCTTTTGTACCATACTTATACTGAAAGTTTGCTACATGAAATGTTTTAAGGTACATAAATACTTAACAATACATACTTACAATTGTGTTATAATCCCCTCCAGAATGGTTTTGCAACATTAGGAGATGTGGTCAATTACATACAGCCTAGGCATAGTGGGCTATACCATCCAGGTTTGTATAACTACCCTCTGTGATGTTTGCACTAGAATCAAATTTCCTACCTATGCATTCTCACAATTGTGTCCATTTTTAAGTGGCCTATAAGTGTCTTTACTTAAAAATTACTCAGTCACAGGTATTTTTTAATAGCAACAGAAAACAAACTAAAGCAGTATCTCTATGGTGTTTGTAGGCAAATATTTTGTATGAATCTGATATCTTAAAACAAATTGTTTTATAAAAGTAACTGCTTTCGATTTTATCAAGGATATTCATTGCCATTGTTATTCCCACTTTTTGTGATAATATTCACATACACATGCCATCTATTCTAATTATAACTTCTTCATATCTTTTATTGCTTCTGTATGGCTATTCTCCCAGCAAATATTAGAAGGAAATGACATAATATTGTTCCTAATTTAGATTTTTTAAAATGTAAAGATCTAAATGTATTAATAAGATGGTTCATTCCAATTCACAAAGTTAGAACTTGAATGGTTAATCCGAATTCATACTTAACATAAGTGCTTAAATTGACCTGAATGTTGTTTTGAACATTAAACAGATGACCACTTGAATTTGAAACAACTAAATTATTTGAAATGGAGGACATAGAAAAGGTAATAATTAGAATAGATAGCCAGACAGAAACAATATATTTGATAAAATATTTCCTTAAAGAGTTATTTATACTTTGAGCAAAGTATTTCAATTTGTGCTTTTTAATTCTATGGATGTTTTATAAATAATTTGATACAAAGAATTCAAGGAAGTTATGTAATTACTAATTTCATGCAAACTATGTACATGTATGTGAATCACATGTACAAATCTTTATAGGTATTATGAAAATCTAATTATCTATTTTATCAGAAATATAGATATTTTACTAATATCAAGAATTTTACTGGGGCTGGGGATGTGGCTCAAGCGGTAGTGCGCTGGCCTGGCATACATGCGGCCTGGATTCGATCCTCAGCACCACATATAAACAAAGATGTTGTGTCCGCCAAAAACTAAAGAATAAATATTAAAAAAATTCTCTCTCTCTCTCTCTCTCTCTCTCTCTCTCTCTCTCTTTAAAAAAAAGATTTTTGTTGTTGTGGCTGTAGTTGTAGCTCACTGGGAGAGCACTTTCCTAGCATGTGTGAGGCACTGGGTTTGATCTTCAGCAACACATAAAAATAAATAAACAAAATGAGACTATTGTGTCCATCTATAACTTTTTTTTAAAAACAGGATGTTGGTTGTTTACACTTGGGTCAAATGGTGACAGCCAATTATTTCTGTCACCAGCAATTTTAGTCATATAATTTTGAATATAGAAGCTGTAACATGTTCATCCAGAATTGTTTAATCTACAGAATGTCATTCTCAAAGGGAGTTAATGATCCACTAATGGTTTTTTCATCATAATGGAACATCCATAAATACCGAAAAAATAAAAGCATAAGATTTGAAAGCAGTGAATATTTTTTATTTTGTTACATATAATTTTTTAAGAGAGACAGAGACAGAGAGAGAGACAGAGAAAGAGAATTTATTAACTTTATTTCTTTTTTTTTTTCTTTTAGTTTTTGGTGGACACAACAACTTTATTTTTATTTTTATGTGGTGCTGAGGATCGTTCCCAGGTGCCCCACGCATGCCAGGCGAGCTCATTACTGCTTGAGCTACATCCCTGTCCCATATTATGTATAATTTGTATCATATGTATTTACATTTTACTAAAAATATTTTGTGAAAAAATAAAACATATTACAGCTTATATTTCATATATAAGAAGTTCAAAGTTTTGTTTGAAGAACATTTAGTATCTTTTTTTAAAAAAATCTTACTGGATGTTTTTGTTTTATTTTTGTCTTTAAGTTGAAATGAGAATAAATGAATGTGCATAATATATAGCCAGACTTCACAGAATTAACATTTCCATAGCAAGAGAAAGGCATTATTATTTATATGCCACAATGATTATACAATGATGATAACAATAAATTTAATGCCAATTTTTTAAATTCATCATTAAGGTATTGCTGTAATAATACGAAAATAATGTATTTATCAGAAAATATAGTAAAATGTTAAAATGATAATATATTTACATTATAAATTATTTAAAATGACTTATGCCTGAAACTAAGTGGTTTATGTATCTTTCCAAGCAATGCTTTTTAGGTTAAAAGCAAGACAATCAACTATAAAATACTAAAAAGTTTTATGCTTTTTATGGCAGGGTTGACTAGATAGACTGAAGAGTATTTCAAAATAAGAAGATGTCACAGAAAGGATCATTTATTTTTAAATGTTTCCCAAACTGAAAGAGTGTTAAGTTTCCCCAAAAGTGAAGTAACAATAAGAACAACAAAAATAACTAAGAGCTGAAAGCAGTTGAGTAAGAAAATGTGTGACCAATTATCAATATGTTTAAGCTTGTGCAACTGTATCACAGAATGGTAAATTAGACTTTGTATCACTGTGAGGTGATACAAAGTCTAATTTTGACAGCCTAAATAAGGGTGGAACACCCTAAATAAAAGGAAGAGAAGCAAAAACATCAGAAGAAAAAAAAAGCCTTTTATTCTCAAGTTCTTGAAGTAAGAGAAAAATATAACACTCATTTCCTGAGAAAACCTAAACCAATAATTTTATATAGTGCCTTTCCAAATGAGAAATATTGGCATATTCCTGTGAGGACCATTATAAACCTATAGGTATTAAATATTGTTGTTCCACATAACAGTAAGACTCAATGTCATAAAAATAAGCTTAAGCTAAAGAAGATAATCACAAAAAACTGTACATTATCAAATTTCATAAAAATGGAGCAATGGCAAAACAATTTTGTTCACAGAAAATGAGTTGCTCTGGAAGAAGATAATGACTGGAAAGCATGAAAGGGACTTCTGGTGTCATTATATACTACAGATTTTGACATAGATTCTGGTTACATTGACTAGTTTAATTTGTGGAATCAAACAGATTTGTATGCATTTAAGCTTGAATACTACTTTTCTCTGTAGATTATTATTACATTTGTATGTTTGTTTGTTTGTTCATATATTTATAATGTAGTGCTGGAGATCAAACCTAGGGCCTCACACTAGGCAAGTCCTCTATCACTGCGGTTTCTGTACAAACTTTGTGCAATAATGGTTCTGTCAGGTAAATGATTAACAACAACTTATTCATATATTTTCCCTCCATTTGTTTCCTTATGTGTTTGTGTAATACTTATAACCTCCAATTGACTGTAGATTACATGACTTAGGGCATACTGCATTCCATGTTATGGTACTTTGGTATGTGTGGCAGTGCTGGAATTGAACCCAGGTCCTTGTAAATTCTAGGCTAGGACTCTACCATTGCGCTACATCCCCATTCCTTTTTAAATTTTATTTTGAGACAGGTTATGGCTAATTAGTCTGTGATGGCCTTGAACTTGCAATAAGTGTGCCTCAGCAGCTGGCATTATTGTAGTACACCACCATGAATGGGAGGGAACAGAAAAAAAATTGAAAGCATAAACTTCTCCAAATTTCTCTATCCCATATATGATTCTCATTTATTCTAACTTGATTATAGAAGAAGGTTCCAAACCTTCTTATAGTCAGCTAAACTTCTTTAAAAAATATTTTTATTTATATATGACAGGGAAATGCATTACATTACTTATTACACATATAGAGCACAATTTTTCATATCTCTGGTTGAATACAAAGTATATTCATACCAATTAGTTAAACTGTATTTGTATATGTTTAACTTTTAACAAGATGTATAAAGTCAAGATTTGTTCATTTTAAAAAACAACCAGACTCTTTTATATAACTGACATCTATAAACTACTTCAAATAACAAGAGCAGAATACACATTCCCATCAAACTCATATGGGAAATTCACTAAGGCCATATTTGGGGCCACAAAACACATTGTAAAAATGCAAATTAATAAATCATTTAATGAATTCTATGAAACATGATGAGATTAACAGTAAGTAAAAGAAAAACATTGGGAGAAATGCCCCAATTGCATGGAGTATAAACAACATATATACAAATATTAAATTACATTAGTAAAGAAAATTCTGAAGATACATAGAAACAGAGTGAAAATTTTAAAAGCATAGCATTCCAGAATTTGTGGCACACATTTAAAATAATGACTAGAGGAAAACATATCTCATTGAATGCAAGTATTAAAAGAGAAGGAAGCCAGGCACAGAGGCTAACTCTTGTAATGCCTACTGCTCAGGTTGCTGAAGCAGGAGAATTGAGAGTTCAAAGCCAGCCTCAGCAAAAGCAAGGCTCTATGCAACTCCGTGAGACACTGTCTCTAAATAAAAAAAACAAAATAGGGCTTGGGATGTGGCTCAGTAGTTCAATCCCTGGTAGCTGTGCATGCCCCCATCCCGCCAAAAAAGAAGGAAAATTTAAAGTATACCATGTTTCTCTTTAGGATAGCAGAATAAAAAGAAGAAATTAATCCAAAGTGAGAAGGAGAAAACACAAATATCAAAAATTAAAGAATAAAAATTTTAGATCAGGTAATCAAAATATAAAATCAATACATCTAAAGCTGGTTATGTTAAAAGATAAATAAGTTTGATAAGACTCCAGCCTAAAGCTACTCGAAAAAAAGAACATGATTGGAAAGTATGAGAACTGGAAGAGGTGATATAACTACAGTCACAAAGGACATTTAGATGATAATATTATAAACACATCTATGACCACAAATTTCATAGATGAAATGGATTAATTCTTTGAAATACACACTCTGCCAAAATTTGGGGAAAAAATCTTAATAAGCCTATGTCTCTTTAAAAATTGAAACAATAATTAAGAACCTTCCAAAAGAGAAGAAACAAGAGTTCACTTGGGTTCATTGGGGAATTATCGCAAATATTTTAGGGAGAAATTATACCAATATTCTGCAGTTTCTTTCAAAAAACAAAAGCTGTTGTAACATTTCCTAGCTTATACTATAGGATCAGCATTGCCCTAATGCACACCAGGAGAAAGCATTACAAATAAATAAATAAAAGGACCTACAAATAATAGTTCTGTAGAGAAAGAAAAAAGAAAGTTTTACAGAACAATAGTTCTCATGAACAGAGCTGTAAAAACTCTCGACAAAGTGTTATTTAAACAATTATGACAATGTCCAAAAACAGTGATACACCACAATGAAGTAAGTTGTATCCCAGGTATGCAAAGCTTGTTCAATATCTGAAATTAATTTTATGTAATCTCTCAGAGGAGCAGTCTCTAGAAGAAATATACATAATCACATCAATAGATAGTGATATTTTTTCATAAATTTCCATGCCCATTAATTGTTAAATCTCAAGAAGTAATAAACAGCATTGTCCTCAATTTGATAGACAATGTGTGTATAAAACTTACAATAAATGTCACACTTAAATGTGGAAATGAGAATTTTTCTCTGAAAGACTATTAAGATCAGGAAAAAGACAAAAGGTAAGAGGGAACTTCATTCCTACCACTTATTTTTATATCTTCCTCATAGTCCTGAGAATTACCCTAGGACCTTGCACATATAAGGCAAGTACTCTACCACTGAGCTACATGCCCATTCCTTTTTATTTTATTTTATTTTGAGCAAGGTTTCACTAAGGTTTTTAGGATGGCCTCCAATATGTGATCTTCCTTCATGAGCCTACTGAGTAGCTGAGACTACAGGCCTGCACCACCATGCCTAGGTCCTGACCCATTTATTTCCAATATTGTACTCATAGTCTGTGCTAAAATAACAAGACAAAAAATGGAATGAGAGACAAACTGGGAAACAAGAAATAAAATTTTTCTTTTTTCTTTTTTCCATAGGATATGTCACATCTGTAGAAAATGTAAAGTAATCAAGGAAAGAACTGATAACATTAAGTAATTATATTTAGATTGCAGATTACAAAGTTGATATGAAAAGTAGATTTCTTTCCTATATACCAGCAATGAACCAGTAAAATTTGAAATTACAACAAATTATATTACAAAAGAAATGCTTATATATAAATGTAATCAAATATGCATAAAATCTATATGAAGAAACTATAAAATGATGGTAAAAGAAATAAAATAAGACCAAGAAAAATGGACAAATAAATGTCATCTTCATAGTAGGAAGTCTCAATACTGTCAAGATATCAGTTCTTCCCAAAATGATGTACAGATTTGGTGCAATCTCAATCAAAACACGAGCAAGCTATTTGTAGATAGTGACAGACTAATTTAAATAATAAATTAAGAAGGCACAAGGCCCAGAATATTTGGTACAAGGTTTAAGGAAAGCAAAGTTGTCAAACTAATCCTATCTAGTTTTAAAACTTCCTATAAAATTCTAGTAATCAAAACAATGTGGTATTGGTGAAAGAATAAACAAATAGATCTTGAAAGAACATAAAAAGACCCATACAAATATACAGAAATATTATTTGACAAATAAACCATATTAACACAATGGAGAAAAATGATTCCTTTAAAGAAATGATGCTAGGATAGCTGGACAACCACATGCAGACAAGTAAAGTTAAACAAGGAAATTATGTTTTCTATGAAATTAATTCAAAATTGTTGGGTGATCTTAATGAAAAATTGAAAACATTGAAAGTCCAAGTACTTAAGATAGGAGACATTCTAGATTACTTTAAGTCTGGTGATGATGTTTTAACTATAACACCAAAGGCCTGATCCATGAGAGAACTGAGAATATTGACTTTTTTTTAATTAAAAGAAAGTTTTGCTTTGCAAAAAAACAATGTCAGAGAATAAACTTGTAGATTGGAAGAAAATATTTGTATAAGTGGTGATGGTGATTGTATAAGCATTGATGGTTACGTTAATTAGTTCTCTTGTTGCCTGATTAAGTAAAAGTATTAAAGGTCTTAAACAGGCAGAAATATAAGAAGTTTAGAAACAGTCATACTTGATAAGAAGCTAATTTTCTACTCAGTGGGTTTACATTCAATTAAAAAAAGTAGATATTTCTCATTTTTGGGTTAAACATTTCCCAAAATCCTTATCTTATTGGGGACATAAGTTGGGGGAGAAATCCTTCCTAAAAGAATGCTTGTTTAAATAAATTTTTAGATAATGCTAAAAATAGAGTAGTTTTGTAAATTCCATTATTTATTAATATCTGCTGCACTTAAATAACACATTATCATGTGTTGGACACATTAGGATATAGATAATGTGAATGATGTAATTACTATAAAATTTAAGTATAGACTTATTCTGTTAACTGATATGATACAATTGTAGAAAATGACATAAAATAAAAAGTTGTGAGTTACTTTCCTTTTATTGATCTTAAAATCTAGTTTGTCAAAAGTTAAATTTTCTTACCAATTATTGGAAATTAGATAATTGACAATAAAGGTCTTCTTAAAATAAACAAGTTAATGTACTAAAATTATGTATGCTTTATAATGACTAAATAAATATAAATTGAAACATTATTCTGGAATTTATATATATATATATGTGTGTGTGTGTGTGTGTGTGTGTGTGTGTGTGTGTGTGTGTATATATATATATATATATATATATATATATATATATATATCCAGAATATTTCAAATAATATCTATTATATTTTTACAAAATATTTTATATGCTTATATGCTTTTTTTTTTTTAAAAGTGGGTTCTATACTTTTCTTTTTATGATTGTTTTAGAGTAGGAAAATGATTTACCCTGAAAAACTTTAGAAGATTGTTTGCCTTTGAGGAAGTAAAGTCAAGTAACTCCCTTCAAAGTGACTAAAGGAACTTTCTGAAGAGACAGCGATGTTATCTTAATAAAGTTTTGATTCCATAGTATTAATGAAACATTCATTGAAATTATATACTTAAGTTCTACAGATATCATTTAATATAAAGTTTCCTTAAAGAAATCTATAAACAAACAATGAATTCTTGCTACTAAAATGCATATTGAATCGTTTAGTCATAAAGTTAACTTGCATCTATAATTTAGTGAAATGCATCAGAAAAATAAGATGGATTGAGAGATGAGTGAATAACGTAAGTCAAAAACCATAATAAACTAGTTCTGCTATGCTAATTCTAGAATTTGAGGGGTAGATTTATGGATGTATTCCTTCACTATTTCTGCATTATTAGACATTTTTATAACATGTTCTTTTTTTAAATGCAGTAAAATATGGTGTTCTTCCACACACTATTACAGTTAAGATTATTTATAAGAAACAAGATAATCATTTTAGTATTTGACTCTCAGATATCTGCAGTAGAAAAATGTGTTCTAAGTTTCTTACATGTAAGAATATAGATTTCATAATGTTTAGAAGGAATTACTTCTGAAAATCTGTAACTATCTGTTCAGTGCACTCAGACAGAGATGCTCATGTATGTTTATTACAAAGTATTGGATCACACAACTCTGGAGGCCAAGAAGTCCCATGAATTGCTAGTCTGCAAGTCGGAGACACAAAAAGGCCACTGGTGAGGTTGGAACATTTCCACCACTCATGGCAGAGACTGCAGTCCTAGTTAGAAGGCTTGAGAACAGGAATCACTGAGGGAAGAGCCACAGTAGTCCACTCAGACAGACAGTGGGAGAGTGAATCCTCTCTTCTAGGCCTGTCAACCAGAAAAAAATTGGCTGAGATTCATTCACCTAATTAGAGAAGTCTTAGTTTGGATGTGAGATATCCCCAAAAGCTCATGTGTGAGAAAATACCGGAAAGTTTAGAGAAAAACTGACTGGGTTACAAAACCCTTAATCAGTGAATTAATCCCATGATGGGATTAAATGGTAGCTAAAGGTGGGTAGGGTGTGGCTGGAGGAGTGTGTCATTGGGGGCCTGTGTTTGGAGGTATATATTTTATATGTGGCAAGTGGAGTGTCTCTGTCTGCTTTCTGATCATCATGTGAGCCACATCACTCCTCTGCCATGGTGTTCTGCCTCACCTAGAGCCCCAAGGAACAGAGAGCCTGCTGTATATGGAACAAGACCTCTGAAACCATGGGCCTCCCAAATAAACATTTTCCCCTCTACAATTGTTCTGTTCAGGTCTTTTAGTCACAGCAGTGAAAAAAGCTGACTAAAGACTCAGTCTACAAATTCAAATACTAATGTTTCTCAGAAGCACCCTGAAAGAAAGAGAAAAAATTTAATCGCACATTGGAGGACCCATGATCTAATCAGGCAGACAAATAAAATGAACTAAAATTAATAACTAAATACCTTTGTTTCTTTTTTAATTGATTTATTTTTTAAAAAATATATGACAGTGGATAGCATTACAATTTTTATTATATATATAGAGCACAATTTTTCATATCTTTTTAATGTAAATTATGTTCATGCCAATTCATGTGTTTATACATGTGCTTTGTTTTTTTGTTTTTTGGATTTTCTTTTTTTTTTTGCATTGCAATTCTTATTACACATATATGCCACAATTTTTCATATCTTGGTTGGTATATAAAGTATGTTAAAACATACCTTTGTTTCTATCTATTCATCCATTCATCCAGAGTTGTCATTTTTTTTAGATTATTTTTCTAAAATAATTGGGGAATGGGGGTTGAGGGGCACTCAACCACTGAGCCACATCCTCAGCCCTATTTTGTATTTTATTTGGAGAAAGGGTCTCACTGAGTTACTTAGCATCTTGCTTTTACTGATCTTGGCTTTGAACTCAAGATCCTCCTTTCTCAGCCTTCCTGGCCATTGGGATTATAGATATAAGCCACCACACCTGGCTAGAGTGGGAATTTTTTTTATTCTCTGTTTTTCTAAAGTATTACTTTCCCAAATATGTGATTACATAGCAATTCTAAGAAACAACATGCATATGTACTCTAAAAATAAATGTTGTGGATGTGGTCCCATGACTGGGGTTCCAGCTACTCTGAAGGTTGAGGAGGCAAAATCTTTGGGTCCATGAGTTTGAGACCAGACTGAGCAACATAGCAAGAACCAGTATAAACACACACACACACACACACACACACACACACACACACACACACACACACAATTTGCTCTTAGATATCATTTGTGCTTGCTTGTTTGTTTGAGGTGCTGGAGAATAAACAAAGGGCCTCCAAAATACTAGGCCATGGCTCTATACTGAATTTCACCCCCAAACCTGTCTCAGAGATTTAAAAGACAGAAAACTCTGTTCTTATTACCAAGGCATCAGCTGACAATCACTAACAGAGTTTATACTTGCTTGTTTGTTTTGAGTTAATCTATTTGTAAACTTATCTCTTTAACTTGTTTTAACAAAATTATTTTTGAGGTCTCTCTCTTATTTTGAATGCAATTAGAAAAACAAGAAAGAACTGTTAGAATAAATATACTATTTTGTTAACATAGTATATATAAACAAAACAAAAATGCCTTATGGTAGAGGTGAATCATATATTGATCCAGGAGTTTGTGAAAAGGAAAATTAAATGAGTACCAATTAAACCTAGTTTTAGACTTATTAGCCCTGATGATTATTTTTCATTAGAAATTGGAAGAACATACTCCTGAGAATAGAATGTTTTAAAGGAAGATTCAGGATAAAACTCAGACTGAGAAAAGAAATCACAATTGCTTTTTTAGCACAGGTAAAGCATCAGGAAGAGTTTCATGGCACTTAATTGCTATGTACAACATTGAGCTAATGGCATTTTATTCTAACAATTTATTATTCTCCACTGCTGGGAGCCATCAGCCAAGTAGGTATGACAATCTCCTTGCCAGCTTACTCCCATGCTGTCTAGTGGAAGGACTTCTGAAAGGTGACCTTGCTCAAGGACCAGGGCGGTTTAGCATAATAGGAGATTAGGGTGTTCCCCCTTTAGAATAGGGCAGTTTAGCATAATAGGAGATTAGGGTGTTCCCCCTTTAGAATAGGGCATATCCTGATGCTGAGTTCCTCTTGAGTTCTTAGCGTCAGACAGTATATTTTGGGAGACAGAAGCCCATGTGGAGTGGATTTGGGCAGAAGTGGATTTGGGCAGAGAACGTGGATTCCCCCAGAACGTGTTTGTAGACGGCCGGTGTGAGTTCGGGAATAAAGAATTGCTGTTTGAATCTACAAGCTGTGTGGTGGCTCGTGATTTGTGCCCAGCCAGAGACTGCGGCACTGCACCATAAAAGCCCTTTAATATATGTTGACTACTGAGTTTGGGTTTCATGATCTTTTCTCACTTCTCAAATGTTTCTTATTATTTAGTATTTTCCTTATTAATTATAAAAAGAACAATAAAATAGATTTTTCCTAGACATCGGGGTATAAAATATATGAACAATTTTATTCCCAAATTAGAAACTGTTGTGTTCTTGTCTATTTTACAATACATAATTAAATATTTTCATACAGAATCATTGTGTATTTATTGAATAAGTTTTTACTGGACAGATTCACAATATTGTTCATAGTTGTTGTATACATATTGTTAGCTTAGGATTAGTTTCATATATAAAGTAGTATATAAAGTAACACAATAAGAATAATGAAGAAAATTCCTACTGTAAAATATATAAACAATAGCATATTTTGTGGTTTGGGTTCAGAATCTCTTCCAAAACTAATAAACTCATACGTTTTAAGCAAGATTGAAAGTGCAGCAAATATCAGAGATGGGCTTTTGACAGGATTATATACCATCTGACGTCACTGGTGGAGTAATCCACTGATAGCTGAATGAACCACCACAAGTTGGAACCCTGTTGGAAGAAGTCAGTCACTGTGGATGTGTCCTGGAAGGACTTTTCTTCCCTCCAGCTCCCCCCTCCATCATCTCTTTCTCTTTACTGGGCTTCACGATTTCAGCAGCTTTTCTCCTATATGCCCTTCCTCCATGAAGTTTCTGCCTTACAGTCAGCTCACTATAGATCCAACTTCTGAAACCATGAACCAAAATAAACCATACTCCTCTAAGTTATTCTTGTCACATATTTTGGATCCATTGCTGAAAAGCTGGTAATATCCATAAAACTGGTATGAGTTATTAACCAAAATGAAAGTAAATTTTATTATTTCTGTATAATTTTTATTGTCTTCAAGAATAAAATTACTGATAAGGGCATTACTATAAATATAAAGTCAATCTCACTCGTTTAATTTTGTGAAATGTAAGGTAGACAAATGATACATTATATATATATATATATATATATATGGTTCTCCTTATGGATGTGCTAAATTTTATACATCATTTATAGACTTCCATGAACCAATAATTACAATACACTCATTTTAACAATAATGGATTTTAAGATATATTTTAAAATATGCGAAAAATAACCATATATATTCTCCATTATAATCTCATGTTTCTTAGCAAATTTCCTAAGTAAAGGACTTACTTTATAAAGTTAATAAGTGTTTAAGTGACAAAAAGTGTATGTTTGTCAAATAAAACTAATGTTTTGAAATATGTGTACATTGTGAAAAATGATTAAATAAAGCTAGTTAAAATATATGCATTACCTCATATCACATTCTTTCCTCCCAAACTCCAGCCCCCACCCCTTTTTTCTTAATTGTGCAAACACTACAGATCTATTATCTTGTTCTAATTATACGTGATAGTAGAATGCATTTTAATGTATCATACATAAATAACTAAAGCATAATTTCTCATCCTTCTGGTTGTATATGATGTAGAATTATACCAGTTATGTGATCATATATGAACATAGTGTAATAATGTCCAACTCATTCCACTATCCTTCCCACACCCACACCCTCCTCTCCTTCACTCCCCTCTGTATAATCCAAAGTACCTCAATTTTTTCTAGCCACTCACTCCCCCTTTTTTTCAATTGGCATCCGCATATTAGAGAAAAGCAAAATGGGCTTTGGTTCTTCGGGATTGGGTTATTTCACTTAGCATGATATTCTCCAGCTCCATCTGTTTACCATTAAACGCCATAATTTCCTTCTTCTTTGAGGCTGAGTAATATTCCAATAAACCACTACTCTATCCATTCATCTGTTGAAAAACTAGGAATACTAGGAACATTCTCAACATTATAAAAGCTATCTATGCTAAACCCAAGGCCAGCTTCATTCTAAATGGAGAAAAATTGAAAACATTCATTTAAGAACTCATGGAATAAGACAAGGATGCCCTCATTCACCACTTTTATTCAACACCATCCTTGAAACTCTAGCCAAAGCAAATAAACAGAAGAAAGAAATTAAAGTGTTATGAATAGGTAAAGCAGAACTCAACCCATCACTATTATTCATGTTTACTTTTAAGAGATCATTTTTTCTTGATACCACATGGAAGTGATTGGTGAATTATCATCCAGCTTCAGCTTACTGCACTCAATCTAAATCTTCCACATTCATCCACATCTATATGCCACAAATGATAGAACTTCTTTCTTTAAGCTGAATAGTACAAATACCATATTTTCTTTATGCTTTCATCTGTTGATGAAAAGTTAAGTTGATTACACATCTTGGCTGAAGTGAATAATGCTTCAGTGAACATGGGAATGCAAATATCTCTTCAGCATGCTGATTTTATGTCTTTTACATACATACCCCATAGTTAAATTTCTGTATTATATAGTAGTTTGATTTTTAAAATATTTGAGAACTCCATATGATTTTCTATAAGAGTTGTGTTAATTTACATTTACAACATTGTGCAAAAGGTCCCTTTTCTCAACATCCTCACCAATACTTGCTATATAATTATTTTGATAATAGCCATTTTATCTAGTGCAAGGTCATATCTCACTTTGAATTATTAGCTTATGCTTCTCTAATGATTATTGATTCATTGTTATTGATTCTTGATATTGAACATTTTCCATATACTCTTTGATCATTTATGTATTCTTTTAGAAATATATATTCAGTTCTTCTTTGCATTTGTTAAACATTTTTTCTACTTACTATTGAGTTGCTTTATTTTCTTATTTTTTTATATTAATGTCTTATCAGTTGTATGGAAACAAATATTTTAACTCTTTACTTTTTTTTTCCTTTGACTGCATACTGAAGTCTTTGTTTCCTCATCCAAATAATAAAGCCCATTGCAATACATTTTCAAATAGTAATTAATAAATAAATTTAATATATTATTTAAGGGAATGACGTGTCTACATTGCAGGGGTGAGGAAAATAAATTTAAACCAATAAATATATTACTCTATCATTGCAAAATTGGAAAACAATTATTTAAGTAAACCATATATTTCAAAAAGTTCCTATCCCAAAGCAGTTTTTTTATAGTGGTTTGATTTAACACATGCTATGTGCTAAATATTTTCAATTAAGAAAATATTTTAAATTGTTACAATCCAAGCATATGCACAGCAATCACATGTAATTAAGTTTTAAAATGTTAACATATCCTATAATCCCAGAGGCTCAGGATGCTGAAGCAGGAGGATCACAAGTTCAGAGCCAGTCTCAGCACCTTAGCAAGTTACTAAACAACTCAGTTAGAGTCTGTCCCTAAATAAAATATGAAAAAGGGCTGGGGTTGTGACTCAGTGGTTAAGCACTGCAGGATTCAATCCTAGTACTAAATGAATAAATGAATGACTGACTGACTGAATGAATAGTTAACATGTTTAAATTACCAGCAGAAAGCAATGATTGAATGAAATGGCATTGCTTCTTGTTTCTAATTGCCCCATGCTGAAAGAAAACAAAACAAAGTAGCAAAAGAGATGCCCTAAATTATATTCCAGAATATTTAAGTGACTTTTTAGAAAGACTTAAAAACTTGAAAAATGTAAAGATAATTTCTTTCTTATTAACTTAATTAAAGAAACCATAGGAAAAACATTTATTATAAAGTTGCTGGCCCTTTTGGAGCAAATGTTAAGTATTTATTTGTTTTTGGAAAGTGCCAGCAAAGGGCACTCTGAGGACAAGAACAGCAAAGATATTTGGTGAAATACTGGAACAGACTATGCTGGAAAGAATTGAGGAAAAGCCATCCACTCTAACTTATACAGCTACACACGAGGTTTCAACCAATTTATACCCACAAGCATTTCAGCAAAATTTTTCCTGCCCCCATTGTTTGGTAATACTTCCCTATTTTCATGCTAATCAGAACTGGCTACATGGCCATTCAAATATTTTCTTATCTTTGCCTGCTTGTTTACTACCTGAAGAGACCAAACTAGCCAGTTTGCACATCTTCCAAATCAATTAGTCACTTACTCTGTTTCTTATAATGTCTTCCTTCCCTGCTGTGATTCAATATGTGTAACCCTGCTGATACTAAGTTAATTAAGAATGGGGAATCTAAATCCCATAGAAGAATAAACTGAATTTGAAAGGGAGCTAAGCTAGTCATTCCTATAATTTTAGACTAGAAAACCATCTATTTTAATAACTATAGGAGACACTATGAAATATATCAAATGCTAGTTTAATGTATCTAACTCATTTTGGAACACAGCATGAAGCTTACACTCCTCAAGGAACTTCCACCTGAGTCCTCTGTTATCTGGACAAGTGTTTCCAGACTAGTGCATGTAGAAAGTGGATTACATAGGATTAATCGGATGGTAACTATAGGTAGGTAGGGTGTGGCTAGAGGTGGGTCATTGGCGGAATGCTTTTGGTGTATATATTTTGAACATGGTGAGGGAGTCTCACTCTCTCTCTCTCTCTCTCTCTCTCTCTCTCTCTCTCTCTCTCTCTCTCTCATTTCTGATCATTATGTCCATAACTTAATTCCTCTGTCACACCCTACCTTATGATGTTCTGCCTCACCTTGGGCCCAGAGTAATTGAGTTGCCTTCTTTAGACTAAGAGTCACAAATAAACATATTCTCCTACAAAATTTTTCTCATCAAGCCTTTTAGTCACAGAACACACAGACACACACACACACACACACACACAAAGTGAAATAAAATAAATTTAAAAAGATGACTAAAATAGGAAGAATCACTAGTGTATCTACAGTGATACCATACCCAATTCACATTATTATTTATCTCAGTTCCTGTTTAGTTGGTTACACAGTAATGACAATAAATAGATCAACTTAGTTAAAAAAATGATCAATTTTTAAAATAAATTCTTTATTCCAGAGATGAGAACTATTCTGTCATCAACTCACTATACAGATACAAGATGGGCCACAGTGAGAGGTTATTAGGCTGGTATTAGTGTTTGTTGAGTACAGTCAGTCTGCAGTAGTACTCTCACATGAACAGTGACTTGAACCATAGAGATCTTTACTCTGAAAACTTACTCTGGAAGATTGACTCATATCTCCTCTCTCCAGAACTCCTTTATTGTTGCTAAAAGTCTAGATAAGAAGATGTCTATATGACTTAATGTCTCTAAATTTAGGTCGCTGTATTTTCAAAGTAATGGTTTGGGTGTATTTGGTTTTGTTTTTTACATTTGCCACTAGACGGCACTCACAAACTCATTTCTTCCAGACACCTGAGAAATTTGAATGTGCAATTTATCTTCTCTAACAATCTACACAATATAACTGCCTTTGAAAATTATCTCCTTAATGTCAATGGGCTAAAACAAAGACCAACATCATAGACATTTTTACAGCTCTGATTCTCCGTGTAGAACTAATTTGTTTTTTTTAAATTTTGTTCTGAAATATTGTTTTATCTTCAAAAGTTTTTAATTATTATAAATTTCTAAAGTTGAAATGAAAATAATTCTTAGGAGGATAATATATAATATCAAGATGAATGAAGTTTTATTAGTTTTGAGTCTCTAATAACTAAATTTATATTTGGAGATTGTTGAACTTTTTTTTTTCCTTTCTCTTTTTTGACTAGGTATGGAACCCAGGGGAAATGTACCACTGAGCTACATGTCCGGTCCTTTTTATTTAGTTTGTTTTGAGAGAATGAATAAGTTGCTGAAGATTTTGGTAAATTTCTGAGACTGGCTTTATGATTTGCAATTCTCCTGCTTCATCCTCCTGATTCACTGGTTTTAGATGTGCCTACCACACTGTGCTTGTTGAACACTTTTGAATACCTGATACATATTTATAACAAATTTCTTCATGCCTATTAAATATTAGTCAGTAAAATTTTATTAAATACATATTTTAGTAGGTTCATAGAATGGATTACAATACATTCACTTCATATATTTACAGCACAGTCTCACAGAGTTGACAGTTTAAAAGAAAGGGTGCAGTATGAAAGACCTGTACAAATTCATACATAGGGCCAATATAAATATAGCCATCTGACTTGTATTTAAAGCTCTTATAATCACTAATATTTGTAAATTATTTGAATCATAAAATATTGTCATATTATCATATTCATTTAAGTATGAAAATATTATCTTTTTTACTTTAACATTGAGAACATCAGCATCATTACAAAATGATCTTCAACATGTAAATAATTACTCTTAACTTGCTATAGGGGTTATTTATGAGAAAGCAAATAACATTAACTAATGACACCAGACAAGGGAATAAAGCCTACATTTGATTTATAATGATATTGTTAAAAAGTAATGTTATTAAATAAATATAAATGAATTCCATTTCACAAACCAAAAATTTAAACTCATCATTGTTAACTTCATAATACAGAGTTATTTCTTAAGTGATTAAGCTGGATTAGATATTTCTAAGTGATAAAGCTGAATTCCATTGTCTCTCAAGATTCATTTTTGTAATGTATGTATTTTCAAGTCAAAATAGCTCAAACAGTTGAATGACTTTAATTCAGGCAGCATAGGAATACACAGAGTATTGCTAAGGAAATAAATTTGAAATTAATGTATGGCAACAACTTGAAAAGTAGACTTCACAAAATCAAAATGAACCAAGAAACTTTCCTGATCAAAAAGGATAGACTATAATACATGCAGCTGACAGTGCAGAAACCAAGTCATCAAGACATTGTAAGGAGAACCTTGAACAGCTTAATAAAATTCGGTACATGACAGCCTCAACTTCATCTACCATGTCAGCAATAGTAGAGATACACACCGTGGTGAATGCAATCAAGCTTAAATTCTGATAAGCGATAGATTGAAAAAGATCAGAAGCCTTAGTACTTAAATAACTTTGTAAAAATTTTTGGAGCCAAGTTGTATAGAAGAGTATTATTTCTCTTTATGCTAAAGATGCATATATTTTACATTAAGATACTTAATATTTTGAAAATTTTTTCATCAGAATTTCTAAATGTGTGTGTAACTTATTAATAACATATATTTTTAAATTTTGGTGAGATCTTTTGTGATTAGTTTGGGTGTCCAGGGATTGAAAATCTGAACCAATGTTGAACAGAGAAGAGGATTTCAATAAACTTATGGATTTATGAGCTAAAGACTTTAATTAATAGCAGCAATTTAAATACATAAAAACGCAAAATATTTTGGAAACAATTTTTCAGCTCTGACTTTTTAAGTCATGTAATGCTCAGAAATTTCAAATAACACAAAAAAATTATTTGGATTTGATTCCCTTTTCTCCTCCTTTAAGCACATTTTACCTGGCTTGGAGATCATCTAGAATAAAGGAGATTGAATAATCAGGTGCCCTCATCCTGTTTTCACATAGAACATATATGCTTTTATCTAACTGAAACTTAGACTTTCTAAACTACTCCATTTTAAGAAATGGTTCCTGTGCATAAAGGAAAAGAAAATGAGTCTCTATTACATTTCAAATTTATTTTAAATAACATATTCTTCCCTTCTCATTTTAGTGCTTTTTGTTCTACATAAACTCCCTGTAAAATTAAAAATGACATATAAATTTTTTCCTCTTTTTCTTGGACATTTCAGGAGACCATTTATAAATAAACATTTCTTATTGCAAGACTCTGTCCTAACATATGCTATAGTTTATAATATTCAACTTATGCAGAATGTTCATATATTTGTTTTCCTTCTTTATTAAACCTGGAGATAAGATGTTTCTAATCTTTTTTAAAGCTTACAGACATAAACCACATTCTTCCTTTGTCTCTTCTCACTGTACACTTGGGTGAATTTCAGTTTTCTGCTTTATAAAATTTACATAGTGAATGGACATGGTTATGCCTATCACTGGACAATGATTCTTTATCCATTATAAATGTTACTATTTTTCAGCTGTCATTCATAAATTCCTGTATCTTTTCTAATTTTGTTATTTCTGTCCTATCTCATCCCACACTTTTTGTTTCCATACTTTCAATAGTTTGATAAAATGCATAACTGTGTTTCTACTCAATTCCTTTTTTTCTCAGTTGTAGAAATGTAGTAAATTTCCTAAATACATCTCAATTTGGATATGTCATGTACACAACAATTTCAATATGTCCAAAGTCAACTTATCATTTTAAATCTAAATACAACATTTTTAAAAAATATATTATGACTTCTGATGTCTGTGTGAGCTTTATATTTCAAAATAAGGTTCCTTTTCCCTTCTTCCAGATGTGAACTGGTTTAGCAGTGATCATTTCTACTACAACAACCAGGTTGAGCTAGGGAATACTTGCATGTCCAATGAACTCTGAAGGTTCTGTCAACAGATTTTCTAAACTATAGAAACTTCAATTTTTACATGCCTTCCTAAAGGAAACTTTATACTCTAGATTATAAATGATTATTCTGAATTCACTGTACATGTCTCCTTCCATTAATGTAATCAATATCTAAACCCTACACAGCTAAAATGTCAATGCTCCATCAATGAATAAATAAATGTTTTTACAGTTCCATACTCTGTTATTTCTCTTAAACTCTGATGAAGCCCTTACTTTCTGACATTTCTTTACATTTATCTATAATTAAATCTCTCTTTCTGGAAATGAACTCTAAATATTCCCTTTCCTTTGACTAATTTAATGTCCATTCTCTATGCATATACTATTACACTGTAATTGGTATATACTTGTTCTATGGTTCATTCTTTCCAGCATGGGTAATGTGATTTTGATTTCCAGCATTTATAACAAGGTTTATGATATAACAAACTCCTAATAAGACACCTAACAATTGAGTACATAAATTGTTAATATGTAAGTGATATGTGTAAGTAATATTCCTAAACATTTAATAAACTTTCCTGACAATATTTTTTAATTTAAAAATGAAAAGAAAAGGAATTTCAGATAGTTTATAGAACATATACTAAAACACATTTGGTCCCATATCTCCACCTCCAAAACTTTATTTCTCAAGAAAAAAAAAAAGTTATACTAGTATCTAGACAGTGTATTTTGGCTCAAAAATAAAAAAAAAAATCACAATTTTATTTTTGATAATTAGAATATGCTAGAAACATGGTTTTACATTGTACTTAACAAGATAAATTATTGAGATAAGAGCAGTTAATTTTTTTCTTATGTATGATTGCATCATAAAAGAAAATAAACCTTTGACACTGAAGTTCAAAATTCCTATTATGATTATAAAATAGTCTTCAGAAGTAAGAGAACAGTGAATAGTTGGCTATCATTTAGTGGGCTAAATATTGTATAATTAGCAAATAAATAAATGAGCCAGATACCTGAACTAGGGTTGCATCTGTTGTAACTGTATTCTTCAATGTGTGATGACTAAGTTCAATAGTACTTTTCTAGTTCTTACTAGAATGGGGAAAAGAAAAAGATTATGTACGATACAAGGGAAGACAGAAGAATAAGAAAGCATTTTTGCAAAGAAAGGAATGGATTAGGGTGGGCTATACTGAGTGATAGAAAGCAATTAAAAGTCATTTCATCTAGTCACTTGATGAGTGGTTCTTATCATTATAGGAGATATAAATGCATTGGAAATATTTCATTTTTTATTTAATAATGTTAGCTACAAAACCATAACAATCTGTTGAGCTTAAAACATGAAAAGTCTTTCAGTGCACATGAGAAATGTGTGTATTTGGTATATTAAAACACTTGGAATATTCTTAAAATACATAATGCAGAGAATTTCACATCAACTATCAAACATTCCCACTATATTATATTTGAAATTGAACAGTCTTTTAAAACAATTAATCCAAGTTTATCCAACCATATTTTTGCATCATACAACAATAGGGAATCATCTGGGAATGCATGTCTGAAATTCGAGAAGTTTAGGGGCTAAGCCAAGAGAATCTCAACTTCAAAACCATTCTCAACAGCTTAGCTAGACTCTAAACAATTTTGCAATACCTGAAAATTAAACAATTTTTTAAATTAAAAAAGTGCTGAGGATGTGGCTCAGTGGCTAAGCACCCCTGTGTTCCATCCCTGATGGAACAAAACAAACAACATCATATATATATATATATATATATATCTTGCCTTTCTGCTCTTCTCTCCTATAATGAAAGTTCTAAAGTATTGCAGATGCCACAGGGCTACTAACATAAAATCTGAGTATAATTAAAACAAACAATAATGAGAGAAAATGGTAGGTTCTATCATTTCTCACTGTACAAGAGGAAATGATCCCCAGGATGGGAAATAATGGCAGATATGTAGTTGCACTTTTTATTTTGTCCTACTGTGCTCTTAATGTATCCCTCTTGTACAGAAGCATAGCAACAGGAATAGTATCTAAGATAGAAGGGTAATTTTAGTGAGTTGTAAAGATTAGTGTTCCTGGGAGCTGATAAGAGTGTCAGGCCCACTGATCAGTTCATGGCCATTTTATGCTTACCTTCACAATACTGCAGCTCAGGAGAACTTTTGAAAAGATCCTTCAGCTGGTACATGAGAATATACTGATGTTTATAGGTGTTTAAAGAAGTAATGAAGCCATATTGTAAACTCTGAATTTTAAAACCTACTCTAGTCCCCCCCCCCTCAAAAAAAAATTCTCCAAACTCCTCGGGGGTTGTACTTTCTGGAACCCTGAGTTCCAGATTCTCAGCTGAGTCAGGGAGACAACATATACTCCTAAAAAATATAAGTTCAGAGGTTAAAAATATCAAAATTCACAAAATGCTGCCTAAAGTAAATAAAGTAGAATAATGTGCTCAGGCATAAAATAATTAAAAGTAAATTTCTATATGTTATTACAGACTTTAAGATAATGACAAAATAAAATCATAAAATCCAAAATATACTGCAAAAGGTATTATTGTAGAAATAATAAAATAATGATGAAATTGAAGGAATAGGTAATAAGTTTAATATCAGAATAAAACTGAGAATACATGGAATAGTTGTAGTATTAGATTGAAGAATGTTTTCATCAGCATCAGGAAGTAAACAAGAGATGAGATACATAGAAGAACATTTATGTGGCATAGAGTTTAAACCTAGAATTATTAATCTATTTAACAAAAGTTCTAATAGACATATCAGAATATAAATGTCATTAGTACCATAACCACATTATTGTTTAGAGTATCAGTAAAGTTGCTTATGCTGCAGTTACATTTCAGTTACAATATGCAATGTCAGAAGCTTTGTGCAGTTCTTAAGAAGGTTCATTGTCTGAAGTTTCTATTAGGCAGGCAGCTCCAGAAGTACTGGAGCTTGATAAAACATTGTAGTTATCTATCAAAGAAATATTTTATTATTTTATTCCCAGGAGCTATGTGCCTAAGATCAAGGTTGAAACCCTCATGAAGAATATTGCTACAGAAGGCAGGCATCCCATGTCTTTATCACAAAAGTTTCCCAGCAGCCTGGCATTGTGCATGTTGGCACAGAAACTTCCTAGCCACCAAGAATGCCACAATCATTAGTTTATCAGAAACACAATCTCTAACACAGAACTCCTACAATAAGTGATAGAAGATTATAGTGCAATACATTTTTTCAAAGTAATATAAGAATATTACTTCAATTTTATAGTAAGCTGAATGATTGCTTAAATGTGAGACTAATAAAATATATTGAAAGTTGTGCAAATTCTTCTTGAAAAAATTTTGAGAAAATAATTCAATAAGAAAAGAAATACATTTATAAAAATGTAGTGTTTTAAAAAGTAAATAAATGAAGAAAACTTTTGTCCATAAATATATATTAAAAGAAAAATAATATTTATAAACATTTTACAAACACATATATGTACACTGATGAAACTAAGGCATTTAAAGAGTGATGTTTTAAAATCTAATTTTTCTGCTTTCTAGTTAACACAAACTTGTTATAGAATATACACAATGAAAACTATTTACCTGACCTACCTTGCTAAATGTGGACTAGAAAAATATATAAAGTCACTGAGCTGAAAGGTGAAGATAATTCAGGAAACTTGCTAAATACAGCAACCCCTGCATGATTAATTTTCTCCTTTCACGTGAAATACAGAAAAATCAAAAGAATGATAAGAGTCATATTGGAACTACATAGACTAAGATGTACACCTAAGGACAGTATATGGAAATGTGAAAAGTGTCGTTGTCCATGTTATTGAGTTAATCTACCCATTTTTGTACTGATTTAGAGTTATAGAAAAAACTTTAATATCTATGTCTGTGGTATATAATTTTTATTTCTTCCCCGGTTTCAAGTCCTTCACATAAAACATAAATGTATCTAGTAAAAGACAAAAAGATAAAATATATATTTTAAGAAGACAGTAAATACAAAACTTTGAATAAAATATCAGATATATACCCACATAGCACTCAATAAAATAATATCATTATTAATATCAGTATAATATAATTATGAATATAATATTAATATTATTATTAGTTCTCAACTCATCAAAAGTAAATGAAAGGAGGGCAGATGCATTGGTGCACACCTGTAATCCCAGCAACTCAGGAGGCTGAGGCAAGAGGACTATGAGTTCAAAGTCAGCCTTAGCAAAAGTGAGGTACTAAGCAACTCAGTGAGACTCTGTCTCTAAATAAAATAGAAAATAGGGCAGGGGATGTGGCTCAGTAGTTGAGTGCCCCTGAGTCCAATTCCCAGTAACCCCCTCACACACACACACACACACACACAAATAGGAAATGAAAGGAGAGAGAAGTTGCAGCTCTATAATTGATCGACAAATATAACTGAAAACAAACAATATTAAACAAAATAACATGACCCACCTATTTATTTTATATGAGAAAAATACTTCAATGCTTAAATGAGTAAGCACAGCATGGTTAGAAGAGAGAAAGCTGGAAAATTTCAGTATTAAAGATGACTTAAAAGAAATAAGAGAAGAAATTTAATATAGAAAATGAAATTTAAAACAAAACATCATAATTGACCAAAAAGCACATTTCTCAATATATCCAAGTACTTATTAAACTACAATACATTTTTTAGCAATTCATATGGTCCTGATAGTATTGGGCCTTGAGGATGCAGAGGCAAAGTTTAAAAAGAGCCACTTAGGCATTAAATTTTAATTTTAGGTATTCTTACATATGATCGTCATATAAGGCATGTTCATTTTTCATGCATCCCATAGTTCTCAAGGGCTTTGTAATTGATCCTGTTCTCTGCTGCTGTTTCCTTTTATCCCTCTGTCTGGCATCATTATCAAAGAAACATGAGATATCATGATGAATACTTTAAGTGACCAAGATGGCACCTGCAATCAATCACTCCTTCTTCTACCATAACTTCCAGAATTGAAGACACTAGAATACTAAATCTTGTTTCTTAGACCCCCTTGTGATTCACAATTTGGATATCAGGTAAAGTTCTGTCAATTAACTGGATCAGGTGAAAACTTCAAGGAGCACTGTGTGTCTTGTGTTCTTTTACTTCCTACTACCAGGAAAGAAAAATCATAGAGTAGTGTTTCATACATATTATTAATTTAATGAGTGTCAAGAAACAAGGAGGAGGTGCCAATCATGGTTGGACAAAGCTTTCCCCAACCTGGAGCTAGGTACATTGATGGTAAGTGGTGAAAGCATCAGTGGTAGTGGCTTCCAGAACCTTGAACATCAGCTACCTTGAAGGCAGTACTTCCAGTGGAGAAGTCATGATTCCCTGTTTGGGAAAAAAAATTACCCACAACATGTCACGTGTATCACCTTTGATAGATTACTTACAGAAGTAATGTCAGGAGTATGGGAATACAATAGTGATACTGAAGTGCCCAGCAGGAGTTACCATTCCTAGGGCTGAAGAGAAAAGGAAAATTAAAAACAAAAAAATTACTGGAGTCCCAAATGCCCTCCAACTATGGAGGAACAACTCCTGGCATGGGGTAATGCTTTGGAGAGACAGAGACAGGATTTCTGCTAAAGGATGATAGGGTACTTTTAAAATCAAATTATTTGCATTAAGTTTATACTTTAAATAGTTAAATAGTTCAAAGGTTTCTACTTCTTGGAATAAAATCTTGAGTTCTGAATAACAAATTCATCACCTGGTCTCCATACCCTTATTGAGCTATTTCCATGCAACTTTTTACAATGACCATCTGCCACAGTCCAGCTGCAGCAAAATAACCGGGGGATGACGAGCAGCTTGTGTAGATTGATACAGCAGGAGTGGGAGCCATTTATTGTACAACAGGAGGGGTATATATACATTACTGAATACACAGCTTATCTTAATTGACATAAACTAGATACAGCAGTCAACCAATAAGGAATCTCCACACTTAATGGCTCGCTGGCATAACTTCTCAAACCACTTCCTCTGCAAAATGCCAGGCGACATCTTGACTTGTTTACAGACTCTAACAACCATCATCATTTCTTACCAAACTTTCTGTTAGACTCACTCCAAATGAGCTTTTATTCTCACCCTTCCAGATCAAGTTCTTTTCAAAGTGACTGATGGCTTTCACTTAACCAAATACAACAGTCCTTTTCAGTTCTCTGGTCCCACCACTTACTTTTATCACTTGACACAACACCCTGCTGTTTTCCTCCACTAGCACTACTTCACAAAACCCATTAATGAGTCATCTTCATCATCATAGACTTCAAATATGTGAGAAATTTCCACCCTTAGTTTGAGACCAATCCTCATCTATGAATTTGCTTCTTCCCTGGCTGATTTAATTTACTTATTTAACACAAACTCTTTTTCTATTATTCATGATTGGTAACACCACACCCTCTTTCACTTGGATTTCAGATTCATTTATCAATAGCTCCTCTATACCTATACCTTTTTATGTAATAATTATTTTAATTGTTATTGACTTTATCCAACTGGATTTTTCCATAGGTTTTTCCTCTCAATAAACAGAAAACCATACTTTTTAAGTTTTAGGCTAAAACTTTTGATGTCAGCAGCAAGTTCCTCTTCTTCCACGTTTTATAATGAATCTGGAAGGAAATTTTGCTGAATTTCATTTGATTCTGGCCTCTCATTTTCTCACTATTTCAAGTGTGTGTTAACATCAAATCCAACATAGTACCTTTGCCTAAATTAAGGAGATAGTTCACTATATTGCCTCCCTAATTTTACCAATTTTATCATTACTTTATTGTCTACACAAAAATTGGAATGCCCCTTTGTTAAAGCTGATTAGGTTGTGCCCTTTCTCCTCAGCAACCCTAAGTGGTCGGACTCTCAGAATAGCATTCACCAACATTTACAGCCTAGACATTGCATTAGATAGCCTGTTCTTTCATCTTATTCCCCTCACTCAACTTGTCCCCACCTCAGGGTCTTCTCAATCCTCAAACATCAAGCTTGCATTTATCTAAAGAACATTGCCACTTGCTATTCTTTCTGCTGGGATGTTTTCCTAGAAAGCTGACTTATTTCTTGCCTCCCATTTTCCCCAAAGTTCCATATAAAGTGAAAGCATAATTATTTTTGATCTTTGTAACTTAAACTGCATTTTGTGTGCGTATGTGTGTTATGACATTCAGTCAGCACTAGAATGCCCTTTAATTGGACAAGATATTTTGTCTTGTTCAGTGAGTTGTGGTAAGCCATCTTCTAAGAATGATTCCAACTTCCACCATTGTATACAACCAAAATGAACTAATGAAAATATAGAAAAAAATTTCAAAAGAGAGAAAAGGGAAAAAAAAGAGGGCTCCCATTGATCTCCACCTTAATGGAATCACGTCTCCCTGAGTATTGGCTAGAGAAATTCTTCTAATAGTCACTGTATGGAAAATGTGAGATGACCTCTGAGGTCAGGTTACATATATACATTTTTAGCTTCCATACTCCCCCATACTCTGTGGCCCTTGGGTACACAGTGCAGAGAACCATGTGATAAGGAAGACATGGCAGAGCATGGCAGTATCTCCCAGAACAGAACAAGGTCTTTATTCAACATCATTTTACTAGAAGTGATTAATTTTTATAATCAAAATTATACTGGAAAGGAGTCATTTCATCAATTAGATTTAAGATGATTATTTCAAGATAGAATCATTCTTCAGAAGAAAAACGATAATGTCAGCTTTGAATCAAAATGAGATATTCAGGTTCAGAACTATAACTTTGGTAGTAGACTCTATAAAATATTGAAAAAGCCAAAGGATATTTTTTTTTGAAAGTCAGGTATGAGATCGGCACTTTAGAAACGAATTATGGTGATTTGTCTGACATTTTTTCAACTTTTTATTCATCTACGTCTATGAGTAAGTTAAAAGTTCCCGAGGGTTTACATGACCCTTTCCTGTCTTTTTACTGGTTCTACACTTGACATCTTTCATGGACTAGCTGTGGCTTCCCTCAGTTGTCATTCCTCATTGCTGCCACCCCTTTGTTCTTGGTTTCTCTTCTGCTTCCTGGCTTCACACTCAGAGCTCTGGATATCACTTTCTGGGGTCTCCTTGCAGGTACTGTGACTCTACAACATACTTCCTCGCCTCTCATAATAATTTCTTTTAAAATATTGTTGGAAATATCCATTACTCCATGCTCTTGCATTCTAGTTTCCTATAAAACTAGCATGATGAGGACAATGCCTAGGTCTGCCATCGGTATAGGCTGTTGATGAGCCTGTTTGAAACATGACAGAAGCAACTCTGAGTGCCTTGCTACATACACATGAAGAAACTATTCCAAGACAGTTATGATTGAACAGATGAATTAGACAGTCTTTGATGCAAATTTGAATTTCTACATCTATGAGAGAGTGATGGCTGTGGTCTTGCTGATTCCTGAGATGTCCTCAAGATATCTTTCTCTCTGTACCACTTGGCATATTACCTGTATAATTTTTGGACAAAAACTTAGACACACTTCTTTTCTGGTCAAATGGTGAAATTTTTAGATATTGTTCCTCTATTACTTTTTAATTTATTTATTCTCCTTTTCTAATTCTCACTGTAAACTAGGCAAGAAGCAGTAATACCCATACTGTAAGTACTTTACTACCTTGAAATTTCTTTAACCAGATAAAATAGATCAACACCATTAAACACAGCTCCCAGAAAGTCACAGTGTATGTAGAATATACAGATGGTCTCTAATCCAACTGTCAACAGGGTCCTCATTTCCACCAGCATCTTCTTTACTGTTGGCATTTGTATCAGCATTCTGGTCTTGTTTGTACTCATTACAACTGCCCACTGAGCTCCAACTGTAACTTTCTATGACAAATTTTTATGAACTTCTCCAATAAAACAGTTCCAAGGGTATATCCACATTGGAATAGTCACTGCAAGGACCCCATTGCTGGTACCAAATTCCAGTTAGTATGATTTACACTACTATAACAAGTACCTAAAATAATACCTAAAATATTTTAACTGGCAAATTCAAAAAAATTATTTTTCCTCTTAGGTTTGAAGTGTAAGTCCATCATCAATTTGTCACCTATTGTTTTGTGCCTGTGGCAAGGTAGCATCTCATAGTGGAAGCACACAATAGAGTGAAACTTCTTACATCATAGCTGTGGGGGGAAACGAAAGAATGAATATGAGACGGAGGTTCCACTATATCCTTCAAGGACATGCCGACAATGATATGAAGACTCTCCACCAAGCCTCACCTCTGTATAGTTTCAAACTCCTGCCAATAACTTCTATCAGGGAAACCACACATTAACAAGGGACTTTTGGGAACACTTCAGATCCAAACTATAGTAGCTATTTAAGCAATCCCCTTGAAAGGTACTTATTAGTGTTTCAAATATGTCGTAGCTATGAATATGCTCCACTGAGATCTCTAGCTATAGGCTCATATTTCCAGATATGTCACCGTATTATGTTAAGAACTTATTTCCCAGTCTACTTCTAACCAAAGCCAGAGCAAGGTCGATATAGTAATGCCAGGGCCTAGCCCCTAAGAAAAGCACAGCTTGGAATATTATCATGGATCTGGCTTCATGTTCTCAGATACAAACTGTAGTCCAGGGCACTTCCTGTCCAATTCTTCTATTTCTCATTTTAAAAATACATACTTTCATTAATAATCATATCTTCAAATTATAAACAATTTATTGCTTTTTAATAGAATTATTTATATTTTGCAGAGGTATAATGAGAAAATAAGGCCATTATTATTAATATCTGGTATGCTGATATGAAGAATGGGACAATTAATTATATATCAAGATGAAAGGAAGGTCCTAAAAAACATTGCCTGTTGGACCCTCTGACTCCTTAGAGTTTGTAGAGATGATTCACCACTTGTCCTTTGTGAAACCACCACTTTATCCATAATGGAAGATGCTGTGTGGCCTCTTCCACTAGGATAACAGGTGACCACTTCCCCTGCTTAAAAAGTTCCATTGGTAACTAGCCTTTAATTTTAACAAATTCCATCTGTAGTGGAATAACCCAGGGATGACATTTTGAGGATATTACCAGCATGTAAGTCTTAGTAATTAATACTTCTTCTAAGGAAATGGGGATTTACTTTAATATTCAGGCAGAGACCACAGGATATAAAAATAACTCACTACTCTATAAAATTAATATCTCATACTGAGCAGCATGGACATGGCTGAATGCATGACATAATAGGAGCTGAAGGAAGAGGTAATTGAAGAAACTACCTGAGTCAAAAGGCCTAATATAGAATAATGCTTCACAGAATGACTCAGGAGAAGGTACCTTCTCACATTGCTGTACCCAACATGCACATAAGTCCATTTTCTGGAAATGCAATTGCTTTAGGACTGCTCTTTTTGTCACCTAACAGGAAGACATTAGTATTCCAAGAATATTTTTTTTCTCTGAGTTTGTGAATTTTCTAAAGTAAAATAAACTGCAGAGTAACTTCATCTTATTGACTAATTGAAGAATAAATAGTGGTCAAATCATGACCAAAGAAATAGCCCCTACTCCTTTCCTCTTCTTCCGGTTTAGAGAAGACTACTTAGGAGTATGTAGGAATTTTTGTCCAGCTTCTGAACTGGACTATGCTTTATGGTTGATGTAGAGGTTCCCATTTGGGTCACCAATTCCTAATGAAGATAGAGAGTCATACAAAGATGAAAAGGAAAAAATAATGGCAGTTAAAAATGAAGGTTGCAAATGAGAGATTATGGTGGAAAAATATCTTTGTCCTTTCTCACAATACCATTTTATAGCAGGGGAATAATACATTTTGCTGTTACACTCAGATGTGATGGCAAGGCTCAGCTGCTTCTGGAAAATCTCGTAGACTTGATATCTTATTCAGAGAATAATTATATAAAATGCAATTTACAAGAATTCTTTAAGTCTCCATATATGTGATTTGTAGAAAAGGCATTAACTCACTATCATTTAATTACATCTCAATAATAGCTTTTTGATACTGATGGCTTTATTTTTTACTTATGTTCCTCATATTGGTGCTCATAGAGATTTGAATTTCTTACCTTTAAAACTTACTGAGATTCTTGTTATAGTCAAAATGTCATTTAGTATACTCAGGTGTTGTGAACCTGGGTGAAAATTGTTAAGATGGATATATGGGTGTGAAGAGATATACAACACTGGTGCTTGATGTTGTGGATGCATTTCTATTACTTTTTGACTATTCTGGATGAAAAACTGTTGAAACATTTCAAAAGCAAGCACCAAAAGGATCATACAGGGCTTCAAGTGAGTAAACACTAGCACCTTATTTAAGAGAGAATCATGAGAGGCTTTATGACATACTCAGACAACCCTCTACTTGTTGATAGAAAATTCTCAATGATCTTTTGGAGAACACAAAATAGTTCTTGATATCAAACACCTAATTGGTTTCATTTCATAATGAATTGGTAGCATTTGTGGTGATTTTACCAACTAACCAACACCAACTCCAAAATGTATGGGATCATGTAACTTGATGTGTTTTGAGAAAGACAAATTATTTTCCTGGACGTTTTATAACATACTAAAAAACATTTATTAACTCAGCTATCGTCACTGGAGGAAATTTTATGAGAAATTAGCATAACATGGAAATATGCCAAGCACCACACAAAACTGTTTATTTATTTAAAAAAAAAAAGGTGCAAAGAAAGGATAGTGGGATGATAATTAGGAATAAGTCACTGGTACCAAGTTTTTACTAAGAATTTGCAATGGAACTTCAGCTAACTTGTCATTTGACATAGGCAGTGAAAGATGAATGGAATTTAAAAAGACAAATGTGCAGAAAATTTATGACAGATGATATGTTTATCAATAAAAAAGTATGATTCTTTTCAATAACACCCAAAATTTAAGACATGATGAATTACCTGGGTTTTCATAAGTCATATTAACTCCAAATCAAATACTCAAAAATGAATCTACACACAAAAAATATTGTTTTACAATTTTGCTGAAGTCATTCTGTACTTGATGGACTCACACCAGAAAATTCTCCATTACAATTGTCTCTCCTTTTTTTCATGTTAACACCCACAATCTTTCATAATGTCCAATGTTCCAAAAAGAAAAGGTATATTTTTGAGATAAGAAATGTAAACACACTTGTCATTGATATTGGTCATAAATCTGGAGTAAGATGTTCAATTCCTCAATAGCTATCATGTTTTGTTAATTTTATATTAATCGATAATAATATTTATGATTCTTAGGCCTCTAGTCTCCATGACTGGTGGTTGTCAAAGATTAAACCCTTAAATTCCTTGCCATAGAAGCTGTGTTGTTTTATAAAAGCTTATATATTGAGCATGCACCAGAAACTCCAATAGCATTATGATAGTAACTTACCCCCCAAAGTGTCATATCCTCAATATTACCTACTCTGCTTTGTCATTGCAAGTTTTTCAAGGGAAAAGATTTACACATAGTCATGACTATTGGAAGCAGGAATCACTGGGAAGTATCTCAGAGGCTGCAGAGCACAAGACATGTTTAAATGTGTTCTCTTGTTTCTCAAATTGTCCTTACAATATTGGTTTATTTGTTTCTCTTTGATGTTTTTGCTTTTCAAATAAATATTTTATGAATGTTGAATGCCTTTTGGCTGCACACTCAATAACTGTGTGCATGGTAAGATTCACAGAGCAGAGAAGTGTAATTTTTTTTTAATTTTGTTAGATTGTGTCACTAGGGTGATGCAAATTCACAATTTTTCTTTCTTCCTTTCTTTCTGTCCCTTTAGTAATTTCCTTCTGGTTTCCTTCCTCCCACAAGACAGACTTCCTAGAAAGGAATATTCTAGACTTCTGATTGGATGGACTCCATATCCCTCCATGATTGTCTCAAAGCTTAGAGAGGAAACTGTCCTGTGATAGTGGTTATTCTCACATTTGTTTGGTAGATATTTTTGCTTATGGACTATTTCAATTAGTGTAAGTTTCTGCAGTCACATGTGTACCATATATATATATTACATTTCATGCATTCTAAGGAATAAGGTCCAATTTTCTCCCTGGTCTTGTAGAGGCAATTACACTTATGACCACATTTACAGAAATTTTTGTCCTGCTGCTAAGTAGATATCTAAGTAATGCAGGTTTTCTGAACAATTTCACTTCTATTGTAACAATGTCTACCCTAGTGTATGAATCTTTCTGAAGTTCATTTAGACAGTTTAAAATGCTTCCTGATTATTACAGGAGGATTCAACTTCCACTAATTTTCTAAATCTGTAACTATGCTTTATCTATTTCTTTAGCAGACTTCCTTTTATTGTTGCTATTATGTGGTTTGTGTTTCTAAATATTTATAGGTATATTCTTTTTTTATTTTATGCCTTTATTGTTATGTTAGTGAGTCTTAAGGGGGAATGAAATTAAACACATATGTTCAATGCAACTGTCTCTTCCAGATGTCATTACTATTTTTATTATATTCAGATTCAAACTACTTTGTACATCTCTACAAAATTTAATATTCCATTGTTTTATTTATGTCTTGCTTAATGAATTTAAAGGCTACACTAGAAAACAGAGGACAAGAGTCAAATATCTTCTTTTCTGAAGCTGCTTTCTGCCACAGGACTTGATTGACATTTTCCCAACCATGTTATTCAATTTTCCCTTGCACATACTGGCTAAAGCCCTATTCCCATTCAGGTCACCTACTTTAAATGTTCTACCCCCACTTACAATTTTGGTTCTATGGAGGGGTTAATTTATTTTTTCTATACCAAATAATAAGTTTCCAGGCCAAAATTTATGCCTAGAACAAGTGATTTTAAAGCACCATTTCTTTGCATGGCCCTGAGGGCTCTGCAGCAGGATGCTCATGTCTAAACGCCCTGTTTACTACACATTTCCTGAACCAGTACTGACATGAATTCTGCACAAATACAAACTCTGCAGTTCCACTATTCAAGTAGAAATTATATATGTGAGGGTCTTTAAGGGTGAATTACCACAAAAAGAGAATTATTTAGGAATTAAAAACTGATTATACCTTTCATAGATGACTATCTGTACCCCCTTTGTTATACCTGTTTGATTCTCAGTAATAGCTACTGATCAGATATATTATGTAATTGTTTATTGAATAGTCCATAAGTTATTCATGTAAACCAAAAACAATAACATTGGTTTTATTTTTTTTGTAAGTGCATCTCCAAACCTTCTCTATTTGATGCTAAGGAAAAATTTTACCGGGAGGAGTACTCAAAATCTTTTATGATTTAGATTAATTTCTACTTTATTAAATTAACTTACAACTTCTCCATTTAGTGTATGTTGTGTGTGTGTGTGTGTGTGTGTGTTTGTGTGTGAGAGAGAGAGAGAGAGAGAGAGAGAGAGAGAGAGGATGAGAGACTTGAAACTCTATTCCTGCAAATTGTATGCATAGCTAAATTGTGGAACCAACCTATATGTTCTTCAATAGATGAATGGATGAAGAAAATGTGGTATATATACACAATGGAATAATAGTCAGCATTAAAAGAGAATACAATAATGGCATTTGCAGGTAAGTTGATGAAGTTGGAGAATATCATACTAAGTAAGCCAATTCCCAAAATCCATAGGTCTAATGTTTTTTTTTCTTACATGTGGATGCTAATCCATAATGGGGTTTGGGGAACATGGGAGGAATGAAGGAACTTTAGATAGTGCAATAGGGAGGATGGGGAAGGAACTGGGTATGGGGATAAGAAAGATGGTGGATTGAGATGGGCATCATTACCCTAAGGACATGTATGCAGAAAGGAATGGTGTAACTCTATTTTGTGTACAACCAGAGACATGAAATGTTGTGCTGTATATGTGTAGTATGAATTGAAATAAATTGTCCTGTCATGTATAAAAAAGTAGAATAAATAAATAAATTTATAAAAAACAAATAAAATAAAGGTCAAATTATTCTTTTTTGAAAAACACAGCTGCATCATCTACTGTGTGATTTGTATGTCATAATTCATGTTTTGATGAATTTCTTTTGAATTCTAAAAGTTATATTTTAACATTGAATAGGGCAGAGTCACACCATCTCTCTTGATTTTGTAATCTGCTGTATTTGTCAGATGGCACGCAGACTAGTCTAAGTAAAAAACCTTGAAGTTACTTCCTTTTAAAAGCAATTATATATTTATCTTGAACCCAGAAATCCAGTGTATGGTAGATCAAAGATATTGAAAGCTGTTTTTGTTGCAGAAATTATATATTTTTTTAATTTGAAATCACCTTTTCTACTACAAATTGTTACACAAAACACCAAAAAATTTGAAATATCCATTGATTTATTTAACCTGATACCAAGTTTTACTTCAATGGGATGCGTGTCCTAGTTTGAGTACTTCTTAGAGCATGCCCCTGTTATGATCCATCTCTTTAGAAGTAATGGAATTGTCCTGTTATTTGTTGTAATTTCCATTTTGCCCTTGGCTTGAACAGACCATGAAGGAATGTCCACTTGAGAGATTTCCAAGAACACCAAAATGAGCCATATGCCATACTAGACATTATTTCCTCATAAATTCTACATTTATTGGAAGCATTTTGCCATTCCAGAAGGTGACCATAAACGTATCTTGGCTGTGCATCCTGTCAGTAGCAAATAGAAAGTACTATCATGAAACCATTAAACTAAAGCTCTGCTGATGACCTGATACAGATCCTCATGATAAAAAGAACATCAAAGATTAGGGCACTCCCTAAATACCTGATGCAAATGTCAAAAATGGCTCAATGCTCTTTCAAAATTTAATATTGACTTTATGAATGCATTGTTCAAATCATGTAAATTATTCAGATTACTCCCATTAAAATTCACTCATCAGGAAGATAGATGATGAAAATAAAAACTATAACCATGCATATCTCTAAATACTATTTTTTCTATTATTCCATTATCTCTGTTTACATAATATTTTTTCTATTTATTTTGTAAATATTTACTGTTTCCAAACACACATGCATGAATATAGATACACACACACACAAAAAAAAAAAAACCACACGTGCACATGTACAAACACAACACACAAACAGAATAAGTGAAATAGAGGAGACTTGGTAGGAAAAGAGGCTAAAAGTGAACAGTTTAAAAATGATGGATTTTTTAAAAAAATATTGAAATAGAAAAATCTAAAGGGCTATTAAAAGTCTGAAACTAGAGGTGAAGATGGAGTTGGAGATAGAATTGGGAGGTGTTGAGACCACAGAGACTGGGTCATTTTGTATGTATACCTAGTATTGGCAAGGGAAAACAATGATGATTGATGATAATGATTTTAAAAGGAAGATCCACAACAAAAAAAGAATGACCTCCAGAACATAGGTATAATATCTGAATTTAAATCTGCAAATGCTACATTTCCTGAGTAGTTGGAGGTGTGGTAAATTATCTGGGCATGCATTCTTTTCATTGCATCTACATACTGTGAACCTGCTTCAACTTTGAACTATGGTTTTAGGTCTAAACATCAGGAATGTAACATTACTGTGGGAGGTAATACATAAAGGAAATAACAATGAATTATCTGAGTTATATCACAATTTCCCTGGCAATAATTAGCTAAGTGGGTGTAGAATCACTAATCAGATTTGTAAGTTTATCCAAGATCTATGATTTTTGCAGAGGTACAATAAAAGAGGATGAAGACTCAGGAAACTTAATGTGGGAATCAAGTCAGAGTTGAGAAGGCTGATCCATGCCACCCACAGTAAGTAAAAGATAAAAAAATAAGTGCTACTGATATTCTTCCATACATACCTTCATTGCACTTCTAGTTATATCCTCCATGAACAATTCATATCCTTGCTGATAGCTTGCCACCTCTGGTGACATTGGTTCTAAGTTTATATGCCTCAAGAATTTTTCTGATACTTGAGAATTTAGTTCAGCTCAAATAAAGCTTTTTCTGATGGTGAAAAGAATTTAACCACCAGATTCAAATTTTAAACATATTAGAATATGAAGTCACTGGGAAAAATTCATCAATGTCCACATCCTCTGGAATAGTTTGAAGTATGCTTTACACAGGTTCTTGCAACACTCCTGGTATGATTGTGCTTCATCAATCCATGAAACACATGGCTCATAATTTATGCTTCATATGATTTTTGTTCTTTTGTGACATTTCCCCACATATTTACTTTTTTCTTCTTGGAATCTCCTCTCAAATAATCTACATATACCCAAGAGCTTATCTAAATGTCTCCTTTAGATGATTTTGATAGAACAAATTTATTGTTAATAACAATGAATTAGAAGTATTGTGAGTGAATAATAGATTAAGGTTTTACACTAAGTTGTGTAACCTGGAAAGTTGAGAAACAATGCTTGGGTAATAGTAGATAGAAAAATGAGATTCCAAAGGAGTATTCTCTAAGATTTTTAACTTCAAGTAAGGTTTGAAGTATAGAGGAGATGAGTAATAATTTTTGAAGTATGCCCGAAAAAATGACTGAAAGTGTTGTATACAGATGCTAAAATTACAAGGATTGTAACAGGGATTTGTTGGTTAGGGTTCAAAGCTGAAGTCATGCTTTCAAGTCTGTTCAAGCCAAGGGCAATGGGCTTGACAAGGAAGTGCGTAGAAATAATTGTGTGATAACTGTTGCTCTGGAGAGATAGGACACATGAAGTGAGCAGAAAGATTCATGAAAGCCACAAAAGGGACCCCAAAATGCATCCAATCAATGTGGTATTATATATTAAGTGTAGATTAAAAAAAATTCCTCCCTTGTAAATGCTGAAAGTCATCAGTGTTCTCTGGAAGAATCCTGAAGCACTAGAGTGTTCAAGAGACTCAAGTTTTGTTATTTTCCTTCAAGGAGATGTTGTCTTACAACCCCTTGCCAGAAAGGAAAGTTTGGAGTAGTTGTTCTAAGATTCTGACAGAGATATGGGGGCCAGATGTGAGATGAGATGTAAAGGCTGTCAGTATATTGGCCTTACCAGCAACCATTATGAAAATCTCTGTACAAGGCTATAAGAGTTGTAACTGGCAAAGTGTTCACAATGAGAGTATGCCATTGGTTTCCCTTTGAGAAAGAAATTAAAAGTTCTGGAGCAACAATCTTTACTGAGCTATGTAATGTTTTGTGGCCCTGAGCTAGCTTGTTCTTCTTGATTTTTTCTGCTTTAATTCCCTTCATTTAGTAAAATGTAGATCAGATAACCTCTTGGAGGTTAAGTAGTGTTTCTAAAATATTAAACATTATAAATGCAGTCAGAAGCTCTAATTACATTGACAAAATGGAAAGATTTGGACTAGAGGCAACTCTTTTCAATACTTAGCAAGTGCACTTTAACTTCCTAATTTCATGGTAGTATCTTGCCTTGATAACAGCAAATCTCCAGCTTGAAGCATGGAACAAATCCTCCTATCACAGAACACTGATGTCAGTCAAGTGGAGTTTTAGTTAATGTAAATTAACTAAATTACCCTACGTAACCTCAGGTAATTAATCCCATGATTACAGATAAGGCACTGTAGCAAATAGTGCTTTTGATCTGGAGTCCAAAAAAATAACTATAGTGCTTACTAATTGTGTGACAGACCTTGTGTTAATTTGAATATTAGAGCATCTACATAATCATCAAATATACATAATCATCACTCATTCAAGATAGTTGTAAGACTTCTGTGAAATGTTATCATATTAAAACCTGTTTTGAACTTCAAATGGATAAATAACCTTCATTACTATCTGATGGCTTTAGTTCTTCCAATTGAATTTAAGTAGATTGCTGTGCTTTTCTTTCCTTTTTCTTTCTTTCCTGAATATTTCATTACTGTGATTAATTAAAAATTCTTCCAGCTATTGATTCAACAATCAAGTACTATATGCCTTAAAATGTGAAATCAAGTATAGGGCAAATAAAAATATTGTGGACAGTAAATGTAACCAAAAGATTATATGAAAGAAAAATACAGTAAAAACAACTAAAATGTTTTACTAATATTATGCACATGAAGTATTACAAATCGCTTTAATATCAGTAGCTTAAACAGACACAGACCTGATGTCACAGTTTCTGTTGTTCAAAGTCTGGGCATGGTTTGGAGTCTTCTTCTGGGGATATCACAAGCTTTTGGCCAAGGTTTCACCCAGGCTGTATTCTCACTGAATGGTTTTACTGGGGAATAGTACACCTCTAAACTTCAGATCCTGGGTACAACTTATCTCCTGGTGGTTGTATGAGTGAAGGTCTTGACTTCTGGTGGTTGGTTAGCTGAAGATTATTCGTAATTCCTACACATCACTTGTAATTTATTAAAATTTGGATTTATTTACTATGACTACTTGTTTTTTTTTTTTAAACTGGTCAAGGAGTTTTGTGACCTTAAAAGGGGACCCTATTCCTATTTGAGGAGCTTCAGCTTGACCAGGTCAGGCTCACACAAGGTGATCGCCTTCTTGATTCACACAACATTAATGTAATTTGTAAACTTAGTTGCGTTTTTGAAAATACCTACATTTTCTCATATTCTAGCAGCTAGAAAAAGTCATAGATGCTGTCCAGACTCAACAGTGGAAGACTCTATAGGATATGAAGACCTTGAGATTCACTACTAGGTTCTGGTCTCCACAGATACTGAAGAGGCTGAGCTTTAAAATAATTAATTTTAACTTTATAAAAGGACAAAATGATAATTCCTTACATTCTCAAGGGGAAAGACAAAATGAACAATTTTGTTAGTGATATAGAATGTATAATCACAATATTATTTAGAAATAAATATGAATGTACATAGAGAAGTAGAACAAATAGTGTTGACAGGAGCCCTTTAATTAAATGTTGTCACTGTTGGCTTAAGAAAGATGTACAGATGAGTGGTGGAAGAATACTCCAGGTAAAGGGGCTTACTTTATAAAATTTTAGATCAGGACTTTGTATTTTAATCTGAAAGAAATATAAAAGCAATGCAGAGGACCATTTTTAAAAGATTGTTTAGATGCAAATAGTCATTCCCTCTTACGGCAAAGTATGACTTCTAAGACTTCTCAGTGGATAGCCGAAACCATGGATCATACTGACTGAGCTTTATGTCTACTGTTTTTTCCCCTAAACATAAGAACTATAACAAATTTTAATTTATCACAAAATTAAGAGATTAACATCACTAATAATAGAATAGAACAATTAAGATATTATAGCATAATAAATGTCATGTGAATGTCTCTCCCTTTCTCAAAATATCTTTCCACATTGTGCTGGTTCTTCTTGTAATGATAATACTCAGCACCTGTGTGAGTAGATTAAATGAGCTGAGTAGGTGTGGTGAGGTGATGTCAGCATCATCCTACTATTGTATCTGTGACACATATCATTTCAGAATTTGATTAACTCTAGGTAACTAAAACCACAGTAAGCAAAATTGTGGATGAAGAGGCTGACCTGGGTAGAGGATGAGGAAATGGGAGCTCAATTAGGAGGGTCTTTCAGAGAACCAGCTGGAAGATGAGGTTAATTTGATTATTGGATGCTTGATTATTGTAAAACAGTCTTTTCCCAGCTCTAATGTTAAGATGGTCATAAGGCACACACAAGCATTTGGCAATACAATGCAACCTGCCTGGTGATTTCCAACCCAATCCCTGGGAATTACCTGGTTTCTATGACAACAGGGTCTAAGAAAACCCTGGTTGCCCTAGAAACAAAAGCAACATCAGCACAGAAAAAAATTTCATGAATCATAAAAACCCCAAATCTTATCCTTAAAAGGTCACTTATGATCCTTTTATGACAGAAACACCTAGTGACTCTCCCGGGAAGAATACAGATATCAGAAAGGGGAATAATTCTCTCAGAGCCTGAAATGATCTCACAGTAATCTGATTGTATCCTGCCTCTTGCCAGCCTGATCTACCCTGTAAAAATGCTTCCAGTAAAAACTTCCAACATCAGAATGTGACTAGAAAGTATCTTTGAAGACAATCAGACTGAAGGGGACAAGCCATTTGTGAAAAAGCAAATAACTAGTATCAGCTGACAGCCTCACATGTGACAATGGCAGACACACACACACATTTATCAGATATACACACACACATATATGTGAATTATCTCTCATTTTCATATTTATTTCCCAAGAGTATTCAGGATTGAGGTAATGTGTTTTGATATTCTACACCTTGAAAAAGTCTTGTAAATCTGAGACCTTTAAATATCTTGTCAAAATTTATTGTTGTTTCAATATTAGTGTTTCATTCCTCTCAGTTAACATGGAGTCCATGCTAAAATGTAAAAATTCGATTAGAAAGTAGAACTGATCTGTCAGTTTTTATGTCTTAATGTAAATTAATTTGTCAACTGAAAGACTACCACCACAAAAAATCTAGTGGATTTCAACTCATTAAGTTTGGACATAAAACAGTAATATTTGCTAGAGGGTGGATTATAGGGAGTTTATAAACACAGGGTATTATGCTTAACCTATTCCACAGTGTGGTCTTTGCAGCTTTCACTGTCTTGGGTATAAATGTAGCCAGACTTTACAGAATTACGAGAATATTTACTTCCTTCATTATTCTACAACTCCAAATATACATCAAATTCTAAAAACAAAATGTCTTCCAAGACATATGTAAGGTTGCCTTATAAATTGTTATTTATTTATTAATACAAATCAGTAAGGATCAATAAAAATCAAATTTAATTGTGTGACCAAGGGGGCAGTCATTTGTTTGACATAAGTGAATATCCTGGCTTTTAGTATAAACCATCCTTACAGAAGGAAACCTGGCTGAGTTGTGGTCAGGGTAATTAACTTTTCAGATTCAATAACATCAAAGACATTTATTTATGTGTCTTTAAAAAGTTACTTCAAAGTAATTTGTTTCAATTTTATGAACTAGAGCCTAATTATTGTAGATATTACAGAAGGAGTAGTTGCAGTTTGGTACTGTTTTTTCTCTGTGCTCTCACAAACTGCTGATTGGAAACAGGAGAGTGCAGACTTGTAGAAAATTCATAAGTGCTGTGTTTTTAAAATTATGATGAAGTTGATAAAATCTCAGGGGACTAATGGGCATTGAAATAATTATTATGATGAATTTGATAAAGTCTCAAGGGAGTAATAGGCAGTGAAAGTCAGGCAAATATATTAAACCTATGCAAACTACCTTAATTCTATTTCTTTTTTATAATATTTTGTAAATAATTTAATTCTCTAGTTTATAGAATGCCATTTAATAAAATGTTATCCATATCACATGGATAAAAAACTAATAACTGTCTATTAATGGTAGGTCATTATTGTACCAACCTCCAGCTCCTGTCCCTTCTTGTATTGTTGTTAAAAATGTGCTAATCTCTTCAGCATTCCTTCTCACCATGAATTTCGGATCCTTAATCATTGAAGTCACACCTCAGCAAAAATTTTTTCAAGAAGAAGCACACAGAATATGAAAGATGATTTGATTGCACAAGAGAATTCCTTTTTCTTTCTTAATATTCAGCATTGTTTTTCTTTTCCATAGTAAGAAGGAATTAGCATTCACAAGATTTGATAACTCACTTCTCTAATCACATATTACTGTTTATCTCATATTAGAATGCACTTAGGCAAATATAATCATGCTTTCTGTTCTTTTGTACATGTGTAGTAATGAAAGTGAAAGGGTATGGTTGCTGACAGGAATTATTGAGGAAAACAATTATTATTTGCTAGAGGTAGAATTAAGATGCACCTTATACCAGATTATTCTTTTAATGTTTATGCTTTGTTTTCATTCCTCAAAATTTGTGGCCTAACTCCAATGATATGGGTAATTATAAAGTTTCAACTAATTATCAATAATAACTATTAACACCACCTCTTTTATATTTTCTAAAAATTTATTTATATTTTATAAACATATTTTAAACTTGTATGTTATGTGTAAACTAAAATATATTTATAAGTTTGTAGAAGATCTTAGCAAGAATATGAATGTCAACCACTATTTTTTCTTATATTACATATATTATATATACATAATATATACATTTTATAAATATTTGTATATACATGTATATTTGGGGAGAAAGTTTTACATCATGCCTGCATTTTTCCTAAATTATTAATATAAGAATTCATGTGAAAATGTTGGAGTCATAATGCTTGCTAGACATATAAATTTCTGATAGTTAAGATTTTGAATAATAAGTTTTAAAATTATAGACTAGAAATTACTAGATGGAGTAAGGGAGAGTGTTTAGTTAGTTGCATACTTATTTTTCTAAAAGCATCTGGAAGACAGCACCTTATTAAATGTAGTGTACACAAGTGACTTGAACAGAAATTGTTGTTTAGGAGGTTTAATTTTCAATCAACTTCCTGATGATAAACCAAATTTTGACCAACTATGACCCACACACAATCATTATACTTGTTGTTAAACTCCTTGGGTCCATGTCTAAGAAACATATTTTAGAAGAAGAAAAGGAATAGACAGGTTTAACTCTAGGTTTATGAGTTAAACGCTGCTAGTTTTTCTCTTTACTTTTACTGTTTACTAGTGTTATATATTTCAAATAACACAATATAATTTCACACCAAATAATTCACACTGAAATGCAATTACAACATCAATATCATCTTACCAAAAATGATGCCCCACAGAGGAAAATCAAATGTGTTTTTGCAATGATTCAACTTAAAATAATAACCTTGTAAGGATCTTTGTATATTGGATGTGATCCATATTTAAATAAAATAGTCTCTTATGAAGAAGCTTCAGGATATTTCCTCACAATAGATAAAATTATTTGGTTTTGCCATATTTCCCCTCATTCCGTGTCTGAATTATAGGAAGAGTTTTGTAATTATCTGCCATGAATTGACCCTTATTCATCTTTTATGATTCTTTCACATGGTAGCAAGAACTCTCACTAAATACCCTAGATCTTTTCACTCCTTGTCAAAATCTTTGAAGCAGCTCTCCATTTCACTCCAAATATAAGCCAAATTCTTTTTTTTCAATTGATTATATTATTTTTTTAAATACACAACAACAGTGGAATGCATTACAATCTTTATTACACATATAGAGCACAATTTTTCGTATCTCTGTATATAAATTATGTTCACGTCAAGAAATGACTTATCCCCCATCCCAAACAGGTCAGCCCCATTTAGTTCTTAGCCATCTTCAATTATTCTTCATGTTCTGTCTTCTCCTTCCCCAGTGGCACGTCCTAAGATCTTTCTCCTCACCTTCCTTGCAAGTTCCACTGTGACAGTGGAACTTCCTTGCAAGTTCCAGTGTGTACAGTGGAACTTGTACCTAGGCTGTGCTGGATCAATTTCCCCTAAGGGTCCTCATGGCTAGATCCTCATCTCTTCATCTTTTTTTGGTTAAATATTATCAAGGAAATTTTATTTCTATCAGATTTAATAAAATTACAACCAAGCCCATTCCCTATCTATAATTGCAAACTCTTTCCATGATCTATTTTTTCTTCCATAAGCCTCATGTGCTATCACATAATTTATCATTTGTGAAATGCTTTTATTCTCATGTGTCTCCCCAGAAATCAAACAGTATTAAATCCTTAATGTATTTTAGGAAAATACAGTTGAATTTGATTCACAGTGAGTCTTCAATACATATATATTTATGTTGAATTACTAAAAAAGTAAAAAGACAAATATGCATGATTTGGCTTAAATATAAACTGTGATATTAAACTGTCAATTGCTCTTAGAAACAAATAAACAAAAGTTAAATGTTTATTTTTTTTTAAAGTGCAAATAATATATACTTGAGAATTCACCTTAGAGCCATTTATATTTTATCAGTTTTATGTATTTGATGAAGCTGTGTCTTTCAATTCACAAAATCAATCAAGCATGCAAACCTGATTTTAAATCTAGACTGCTTATAAAGTATATATTAAAGTATCTTTGAAATTAAGCATTAATGATCATGAACAATGGGGTAAGTTTCAAGTGCTGTATATCAAGAAGACCTTCATATGATAAAAATGTCATTTGGCTCGTTTCAGTAAGTATTAGGATGTTTAACAAATGAAAGGTCATGTAATTTAATTTTTTGTATTAAAGGTTTGTAATTTTCAACTAACTTAATGTTCACAGTCCCTTATTAATTTTGTACACTTGGTATTTTTTAATTAAACTCTCAAGTTGTGAATGTTCCCTTTAAAATAAGATCTTCCTCACATTTTACAAATAAAATGTACATGTTGCTACATTTCAAATACATTTATTAAGCAAAAACTGCCTCAACAACAGATCAACAAGCTTTCTCCAAAAATCAAAACCAAAGGGACTGTTCTCTTCATTTCTTAATACATAAAAAGTATTGCATCTGAAAAACTACATATTGTGATGCAATAAAGTCTCCCTATCATCCTTTTTATGTCATTCACATTTCATTTTAATGACAAATTGAAAAATAATTCTCAGAAAGAGTCCACAGCAAAATCATTTTTTCCCTTTTGAATAATGTTCTCCAGATAAAGAAAAAGTCAAATGATGAAAAGGTTAGGCTATGTTTTAATTCATTTTTGCAAAGGTTATAATTGCATTATTGTTCAGGTCAAAGTTAAGTCAAAGCTTTAGTTCTTCATGCTATTCAAAGAAGTGTCAGAAAAACACAATACACTATTCATTTTAACCCCTACCTACAATATGTTATTGAACATCTAATACTAGTGACTTTCAAATTTATCTCATTCCTGAATATTTATTTCTTGTAATGTGGGTTTTCTATCTAAAATATTGCCCATGTAAAACAAAAAGTAGTCTATCATTTTGCAGAAAATATATCTCAAATGACTATTCACACATTGCAATCAGGATGGAAAAGTTCAGTAAATCAAGTTCTTGCACTCGGAGTACAATCTGCTCTACTCCATCTGACATATCAATCCACAAACACTGAAAGAGAATTCACTTCAATATAGAAAATTTTACAATATTTTCTATTTATTTCAACAGGAACCTAAGAAATGCTGTTATGATGTTGGTTTCAATATTTTATCTTTTAAAAAAAATTCCTATTTTCAAAACATTTTCAATTCATTCAAAGATAATATCTATTAGTGTTGTAGTAAACTACCACCTTTCTCTATTTCTTTATTACCACCATTCTTTTTTTAAAAAATATTTTTAGTTGTAGATGGACACAATATCTTTATTTATTTATTTGTTTGTGGTGCTGAGGATCAAAGTCAGTGCGTCACAGTGTGTGAGGGAAGTGCTCTGCCAATGAGCCAAAACCCCAGGCCACTACCACTTTCTTAAAGTGAAACAACATATCGCAATCATGGTTCAATTAAACTTGGTCTCATGAGTCTGCATCATGACCTCTGAAAACTTCTGGTTGCATTGCCATCACATAAATGTTCTATGGATTGACAATCCAATATTATCATCATGACTTGTAAGAAAAGACACATTAAATATTTGGGAAGGGTGAAAATATTATATCTAAGAATTTTGTGAAGAAATCAGAATACATCAGTTAACATTGCCCGTTCTTTTTGTTTGTTTTTCTTTTCTTTTCTTCCCCCCAATCATTTTTTTCAGTGGAATGCATTTGGTTAAAATAAACACAACCACATGTGGTAAAATATGACAACTACATTTTCATTGTTAGAATTTTCATCTGTTTATAATTTTAAAATCCAATCAAGAATTCTTCTTGTCAAGAGGTAAAGAAGTGACCTTTCCTTTCCTTTTGTCCTTTCTTTCTTTCTCTTTCTTTCCTTCCGTCCTTCCTTCCTTCCTTCTTTCCTTCCTTCCTTCTTTTTTTCTTTCCTTCCTTCTTTCTTTCTTTCTTGATTTCATTTTTTAACTACATGACAGTGGAATGCATTACAATTCTTATTACACATATAGAGCACAAATTTTTATCTCTGTTTGTATATAATTTATGTTTACATGAATTCATGTCTTCATACATGTACTTTGGATAATGATTTCCATCACATTCCACCATCATTGCTAACCCCCTGTCCCCTCCCTTCTTTCCCACCCCTCTTCCCTATGTAGAGTTCTTCTATTCCTCTCATAATCCCCATCCCTATCCTACTATGAGTCAGACTCCTTATATTAGAGAAAACATTAGGCATTTGTTGTTTGGGGGGGATTGGCTAACTTCACTTAGCATTATCTTCTCCAACTCAATTTACCTGCAAATGCCATGATTTTATTATCTTTTATTGCTGAGTAATATTCCATTGTGTATATATGCCACATTTTTATATCCATTCATCTACTGAAGGGCATCTAGGTTGGCTCCACAGTTTAGCTATTGTGAATTGTGCTGCTATAAACATTGATGTGTCTGTGTCCCTGTAGTATGCTGTTTTTAAGTCCTTTGGATGTAGACCGAGGAGAGGAATAGCTGGGTCAAATGGTGGTTCCATTCCCAGTTTTCTAAGGAATATCCATATTGCTTTCCAAATTGCTGCATCAATTTGCAATCCTACCAGCAATGTATGAGTGTGCCTTTACCTCACATCCTCGCCAACACTTATTGTTGTTTGTCTTCATGATAGCTGCCATTCTGACTGGAGTGAGATGATATCTTAGAGTAGTTTTGATTTGCATTTCTCTAATTGGTAGAGACAGTGAACAGTTTTTTTTTTTCATATATTTGTTGATTGATTGCATATCCTCTTTTGAGAAGTGTCTGTTCATGTCCTTGGCCCATTTATTGATTGTATTTTTTTTTTGGTACTTGGATTTTTGAGTTCTTTTATATCCTAGAGATTAGTGGTCTATCTGATGTGTGAGGGGTAAAAATTTGCTCCCATTCTGAGGCTCTCTATTCACCTTACAGATTGTTTCTTTTGCTGAGAAGAAACTTTTTAGTTTGTGTGCATCCCATTTATGGATTCTTGGTTTTAATTCTTATGCCACTGGAGTCTGATTAAGGAAATTGGGGCCTAATCCCACATGATGAAGATTAGTAGGATTAGATTCCTTTTTCTTCTAATAGATGCAGAGTCTCTGGTTTAATTCCTAGGTCTTTAATCAACTTTGAGTTGAGTTTTGTGCATGGTGAGAGAGAGGAGTTTAATTTCATTTTGTTGCATTTGGATTTCCAGTTTCCACCACACCCATTCATAAAAATATCTACAATGGTACCAAAATCATTCTTCTACTATTAAATTGTTTTCTGTTTGTTTTTTCTGGTAGCTACCAAGTTCCATCGTACTCTTTGGCTCTTATTTTAGTGATTTTCAAATCATTAAAAATTAAGTATTTTCTATGCTGGAAAGATTCCCAGATAATTGGTCAAATACCAAGGAATTGCTACAGTAATAATCATCATGGTATCCTACCATATTCATGGATTCTGTACTCATGATTCAACCAACCATGGATCAAAAATATTAGAAAAAATACCACATCTATACTGAACATGTACAGTTTTATTTTTGTCATTGTCCCAGAAAATTTCAGTATATCAACTATTTACATGCATTTACATTGTACTAGTTATTAAAATTACTTGTGTTATCTTAATGTATAACAGCACATGTTAATAAGTTACCTGTAAATGTTAGGTATTTTATATATAAAAGGCTTGAGCATCTGAAGATATTGACATCAAAGTGGAATCCTAAAACCAAACCCTGGGGATGATGGAAGACAAATCTATATCTATAATATACTATGTATAAGAATGATTAGCACTTTTGTATACGAAAAAATATAATAATAATTTTCAATTCTTTTTTAATGTAGAGAATATTCTCCTCAAATTTGTATTTGCCATTTTATCATCTTATTTTTATGTTTGATTCACTATTCGCAGAAATATATCTATTATATACAAGTCATTACTGAAAAAAGAGGAAACATAAGGCTTCAAATTTCCCCTGTTTTTTTTTTTCATTAAAAAAAGAAAAGGAAAAAGTCCTGTCTAGTACTTTATCTATACATGGCTAAGTATATTGTAACTAATTTCTACTGTAAAATATTCTTCTAAGTATGTTTTAAGGTATATGATATGTAAAATAGTGTTATTTTTTCTCCCCATTTCAGTGATTTCAGATTGAATAAAGAAATATATTTTTAGTGGAGCATGGTGGTACACACCTGTAATCCTCACATCTCAGGAAGCTGAGGCAAGAGGATTGCAAGTTCAAGGCCATACTAAGAAACTTACTGAGGCACTGAGCAACTTAGTAAGATCCTTCCTCAAAATAAAAAATAAAAAAATAAAATAAAATAAAATTGTTTTGGGATGTGGCTCAGCAGTTAAGCACCCCTCGGTTCAATTTCTGGTATTAAAAATGTTTTTTCCTGAAAATAAAGTATGTTAAATAATATACCTAAGAGCACTACAGATATAATATTTGGTGATCTCCACAATGTGAAAAATGGCAGATGTTACATGGGGGTTAACACATGGAAACAGAAAAAGCACAGAATAAAGAGTGATTTTTTTCTCATTTCAGTCACTCTTGGCCTGAGAATAATTCAGTTACATCTTACAGTGAGGTTAAAACTTTATTAGGAAAACTCAGAGTCTCATTTTTTTTTTCATAAAATCAGAAGATGGTTTTGTGCAATCATAGCCATGTGGCTAAAAGGGAAAAATCCTAGAAAGGACAGCACTAGAAAACAGGAGCCACTAATTTTGTATATGAATTCCATCCACATATATGGAAAACACTTGAACCATAAGAAACCAGGGCCAACTTAACAAAGGCCAGCTAAGATTGAACAACTATGTTATGAATTTTAGCTGCCAACTACTACAGGGAAAAACAATAACAACAACAACAAAAGTTGTTATTTGAATAAATTATCAAATCAATTATTTACTATAATACAACAAAAAATTGGCATGTTTACGGATAATAATGGACTCCAGATTCTCTACTCAATGCTACACAAAATATGCAGACTCCAATTAAAAATTATTCAGTGCATTAGAAAATAGGAAAGCATAACATTCTTAAGAAACTATTGACATTAAAATGTAAGGGACTAGAAGGAACTAATTTACCTATTCCCCTTGCAAAAATTTTCATTTTTAGTTAAAGTCAAGTTTTGAAGCTAAACAGAAGATACAAAGGAATTTCTGTCTAGTAGCATTTGTGGTTAATGGAAGAGAAAGAGCTAGTTGTCACCAAATAAGATATAATATTTGGTGATCTCCACCAACCCCCTAATATAAGCAGCAAGAGGAAATTTACTGGATTTCCTTTTATAGTATGATTTTTCATATATTCGCTTTTAAAATCCAAAATCCTCATTAATTGAAACAAAAATATTTTCTCCAGAGTCTCTCTAGTTTTTACATATAATGACAAGCATCTGCTAAGTTAGCTAGTTTCTGCAGAAAATATTTCTATTGAATGCACTCACAAAATGTGACTTATTGTCTTCTTACATGTACTCATGCATTTTATTTTCCATAGGAAATCCTGTAGAAAGCAAATCTGTTGAAAATTTCTGAATTTCTAAATGGAAAAGGTTTTATTATTATCATTATTTTTGCCTGCAAATGAGGTTTTATGACATTTTCTACAAAAGCATTTATTTTTAATAATCACTTGTACTCCTAAGTAATAATTATATTTTAAAATTTTATATTTGAAAGTCTTTGTTATCTGCAAAAATATCAACCTGTTGGGAAGATGCAAGATTTTCTAGAATCTAAAAAAAAAAAAATATGCTTTATTGGTGGAAGTTATCAGTGATGCTCTGTCAATAGAGAAGCCCACACAATATCACAATCACAGGCTTTGGTTTATAATTATAAATATAAAATTTACTTTATTTGTTATTTATGCCCAGATCCTTACAACAAAGAATTAAATTTTTGAAGTTCATCATCATCTAAAAACGGTTTCAAATACTGCCAGTTGACAGATTTGACAAAGAATTTTGTGCTCTGGTTTGTGTATTTCTATTGAAGCTCAATTCCGTAGTACAATAGTATTCTGTGATAGGGGTTTAGGAGTGATTAGGTTATGAGAGTTCTGCTTTCATAAGTGGAACTAGTGCATTGATGAAAAGACTAAAGGGTATCTTTAGTTTCTTTTGCCCTTCATATTTTATCCTCTGGTGACATGTCACTTACCTTTCCCAATGTGAAGATGCTAAAATAGGACACTATCAAAGGGATGTGGGAAGCCCACCAGATACAAAACCAGCCTTGATCTTGAAGTTCCCAGCCTTCATAACAGCAAGACATAAATTTCTATTTTAAATTCACTATTTGAAGGTATTTGGAAATAGTAGTGGATTAGACTCAGGCATTTTAAGGTGCTTTATCACAGAACATCTCCACAGGATATGACCTGTCATCATCAATGTATCAACAGATAGGAGATGAGATTGTTTTTCACTTTTTAAGCTACATCATTGGCCTGCATTTTTTAAATTATGTGTGCTAGAATTATTAGGTTCTCAGAAACTATGAATTATTTTGTCTGAGTGAACTTCAGTTTTGTGACTAAATGACTTTCTTCTTAAGCAATTATACTGAACATAATTTGCAAACAAAGCTTAATTCTCTTTAAATTTTCATTATTTTTCAGTTACAAAATAGAGTTTAGTGACTTTTAATTTTTTTTGATGTAATTGCCACATTTACAAGTTGTTCTTTACCATCCTTTTCCAAAATAGTTTTATGGTTTTGGATTACCAGCTCATGTAAAACACATTTAAAATTAGCTTTCACCACGAACATGAATTTTCTGTGGGGAGGTCCCTTGTTAATGGAGGTAGTTAGTGACTTCAGCGTTCAAGGTATTCTTCACTCTGAAACATCTCAGGCTTGTCTAAGGTTTAGACACAGAACTCCACACCAAATCCTAAAAGTGCTTAAATTGCACTTTCAGTCATGTTTGTGAATCATAAACATAAAATATGTAAAGAATGACAGAATAAGTAGCAAAATGAAACAAAATTACAAAAAAATAGCAATAAAATTTACTTTGGAGCTATCAGATTCAATTCATTGCAATATTTTGAATAATAGCAAACCAGTGGAGGAGAGCATTATGGGGGGAGAGAACATTCAAGAATGTAAACATTTCTTCTGTAGAAATGTTATTATTTTTCCATATTTTGTTATATTAGTAAAGATTATTTGCCTTTACAGGTTAGTGGAACATGTACAGTGGAGGTTTGAATATGTAACTCCTGAAGGAGAGATTAACCAGCCATCTTCCCCTCTAGACAATGCAAGCCCCATCAACTGAAAAAAAAAGCAAACCACACACTCTTACTGTCATTTGCATAATAGGGGTAAGATATCACTACCAAAATAGTTAAAGCGCTTGCTTAGCATCTCTCCACTTTAATTCATATTTTCTAATTCAGTACGGCCATTCAGTCTACTGTTTAAATTTCCTTTCTTTTATTGCACCTTCAGGATCTCATTTGATACAAATGACCCATTGAAAGATTCAACCACACACAGTTCCCTTTGTAAGAAGAAATCTGAACTTGGTTGTTTAAATGACAGAACATTCATCTCCCAACCTTACACAAGTTTCATCGGCTTTTCTAAAATGGTGGTGGTAGAGCATTTCAAGCTCGCCCAATGATAATATGGGAATAAATCTGAAAAATCTAGAATGTGAATCTCTACTGTAAGCTCATGTGAGATGTTCATAATTTATTCCTATTTTCATAGAACTAAATCAAATAATTCTTACCTAAAACATAAAGTTTCACAAGTACAGATTTAAAGAAAGCTAGATACAGGAAAAGAAAAAAAGACAGACACAGAGGCACTCATTCTTCCTTATTGTGAGAGACTTTATTGGAGAATTTTCCTAGCTCCTATATAAAACCCAAATTAAGGGGCACACTTAGAGCAGTGAAAATTTTGAGTTGCCTGATTTACATCTTTCCAGATTAGGTTAAAGAAGGTAACACTCTATTTTATTATTATTTTTTCTTTCAGCATATTCATTTCAACATATCCTTTAAAAAGGCTATCCATTGTCATGCTCTTCACATTTCTATGTGTTGGTGATTTTGTCTTTAAAATGGCTCCTAAGCTCAGTACTGCAATGCTGTTTAGTACTCTTAGGACAAAGTATTGTAGTTTTCCTCTGATTTTACCTTGAGGTCTTTCTCTAGAGAGTGACAATTATCTCTAGCTCTGCCTCAAAGGGGCTACAGAGGATGTGATCCTATGATTGTTTACAGAGTGTCCTTTCCAATACTTGATTATTCTGCAGTCTAATACTTAACTGTTCAGTCCGTGACGAGGTGGCACTCTCACAGAAATCTTTTTGATACTGGAAGATGTCTTCCTGGCTCTCATCTGCCTGTCAAGGTAGCCAATATTTAGAACAGCCTTGACTAGGAAAAAAGTTAAGTTCAGTTATGTGACAGGTGAGATACAAAGAAATGAAGTTAATAAATGTTGTGAAATATCACAAACAGTTTATTACTCACAGATCCCAGAGCAAAGAGGTCACTACACCTCCCAAGTTCCAAAGAAAGATTCATCCAGGATTTGAAGTTCAGACAGAAGGTGGGAGCAAGAGAAACAATGAGGGACTTGGAAGCCTTCATCTTCACTAGGATCCATGGAGTAACCTAAGCAGATTTCTTTCAAGGAGTTTTAATTAGTGGGTTTAGGACAAACAGGCATGTGGTCCATAAAGCCATTGTTAAACATATCTAAAATTGACACTTGGATTGTAGTCACATAATTTTTTGGGAGGGGGGTGGTATTGGGGATTAAAATCAGGGGCATTCAACCACTCAGCCACATTCCCGGCCCTATTTTTTGTATTTTATTTAGAGACAGGGTCTTCACTGAGTTGTTAAGTGCCTCACTTTTTGCTGAGGCTGGCTCTGAACTCCAGCCTCCTGCCTCAGCCTCCTGAGATGCTGGGATTACAGGCCTGTGCCACTGCACCCAGCCTGCATTCCCATAATATTTTAACCTCACACCTAAGAGGTACAAATTGCCTTATATTAAGAAGAATTTACTCAGATTTTTTCCATCACTTAAGAAAGCAAATAAAACAATGTTGATTTTTCATTGCTAGGGATTACACAATAAATAAAAAGAGTTAGATTAAAGAAAAATGTGAACATAAATTTTTGTTTTGTTTTATATCATTCTGCCTTGGACTAATGTGAGCTTAAACTTCCATTTCAAAGGGAGTTTGATGACTGTATTGGAGGAAAAAATGAGTTGTAGGAACCAATTAAAAATATTTTCTGGGAACTTATTCTGGCCATAGGAAATGAAGCAATTCAAAGTTAATTCAAGCCACTTCTTCAAAAACAGAGATTCATCTCCAAGGGAATGTGTGTATCCTTTTAGTTTGGTTTATTTTTGTGTTTTTCAAGCTTCGAGGACTCACCAAAATTTCAAAGACTTACATCATAAACAGTTTTTCATATCTTGGATATTGTGCAAAGTGCTGCAATAAACATGGGAGTCTTGGTATTTGCTGTCCCAGAGGTTCAGAGTACAATAGTAGTTTAAAAAAAAGGGGGGGGGGGAGAACAGGACAGGGTGCAGGATGGCAATCAATACATACAGCATTATTCTTTGATAAGAGGAATAAGTTCTGGTGTTCTATTGCACAGAAAGTAGAATGTAAATAATAATAATACATTATAAATCTAAAAATAGAGGAGAATAATTTGAATTTGAATGAATTTTAAGGAAATAATTAATGTTTAAGCTGATGGATTCTAATTAACTTTAGATGATCACTGTTTAATGTTTATATGAATCAAAATATCATATTGGTTCCCAAATATATGCATAAATATTATATGCCAGTCATAAATGAATAATAAAAAGTCTGTAAAATTATTTGTTAGAGGAAATAATTTTCAAATCAAATTATAAGAAAGATGTTAATATATGCATTTGATTCTAACTTACATATTTCTGCTTTATTGTATTCAAAATATATTATCAACAGGAATGTCAAAGACCTCCACTTATTGTAGCTTATTATAGGAGACTTATGGATAATATTTTGAATAATTAACTGTATATTTTATTGTGGAAAATGAGAAAGAAGAGTGTGAGATGTGCAGTTTTTTAGGTACTTAAGGTAAGATGAATTCTGAGAAGTGAGAGAAATGAATGATATACAAATCATAAGAAACTATGATTGGGAATGAAACATCAAGTAATGATTTTATTGAGATAGAAATTGATGGTACAGTTGTACTCCCAGCTCCTTGTTAGCCTGATGCAGGAGAATCATCTGAGATCAGGAGTTTGAGGCCTGCTTGAGCAGCATATGTGACCTCATGTCACAAACAAACAAAAACAAAGAAGTAATTGAATGAGATTATGCTTAAAAATAAATATTGTTTCTGAAAAAAATAAATTTTAGGGCAAAAAAGAATGAATTGAATAGCTTTACTTTAAATTCAGTTTCTTGAGTTGAATGACAGACAATATGACTCAGAATTCATCCATTGTCTAATTCAGTTTAGTTTATTCAACTATCTAAATTCCAGAATCTGTTGGCCCCACGGAGTGCATTAAATGTTGATGACATACTTAAAAATCATAGGACAATATAATATGCTGATTGCTGAGATAAATACACACTAAAGGAACTAGCTAAGCATTAATGTAGTAACAGACTAATTTAGGATTGCAGACAGCTTGTTGGAAGAAATGACTTAAGTTGTGTCTTGATATATAAGAAATTTAAACAAATAAAATTTGAAAAATTTTTAGTAGAACAAAGAAGATTAAGTGGCAAGTACAGAAGGGAAATTGTAGTTGCAAAATTTGTAGAAGAAAAAACAGTTACAAATAAAGTTGTAATGCAGTCAGACTCACTGATAGAATTAGAGGATTCCATTTAATAAGAATAGAAGTATCATCTCCTCTCACACTTGACCCCAGTTGGGTCATTAAGATAATTGTGTTAAATGGCTGTCCAAGAGAAGTTATAACATAAGAATAATGTAAAAAAAAAGTAATAGGCTTTTTTTTTTTAACGAGAGAGCAAGAGAGACAAAGTGAGAATTTTTTTAATATTTATTTTTTAGTTTTCGGCGGGCATAACATCTTTGTTTTGTATGTGGTGCTGAGGATCGAACCCGGGCAGCATGCCCCAGCCCCAATAATAGGCTTTTGAAAATGTAAATATACAAATGATGATTCAGTAAATGTGATCTAATTAAATTTTTAAGAAAAGGGGAGAAAATAAGAGGAGAAAACTCAGATAGTAGCCTGTAGGAAACTATCCTTGTATATTGTCTTGCATGTGCAAGTAGAATTGGAACTGTCAGAAGTTGTTGAGAAAAGGTAAAGTTGTGCTGTGAATGGATAATTATGATTGTAATGAACTACACTATAGTCATGTATGTAAGAAATTTTAAAAAAGGTAAAATTGAAATGTGAAATAATTTATTTTATTCAAATGAGCATGTATCTCAATAATATTCAGTTTTTATAAATTCTCATATAGACTTTCAAATTAAGTAAAATAACGTTTAATTTCCTAGAAGCCAGTTTTTTACTCATCTCCTCTACTCATATCATTCCTAATAAACTTAATAAAATACCTATTTCAAACATTTTTGAAAAACTAGAATCAGATTTATCCTCTTCTAATACTATGTACATGTAATCTGTCCTGAATTTCAAAAGAGTGATCAAGGTGCACAGAGGTCGCAGCTACAAAGAAATGGGAAAGGGAAAAGGAGAGAGTCATCAAATTCCAATTTTTGCTCACAACAATTTCTAAAGGTAATTAGTTCCAGTAAACTGCTCACTGGTCCCATTACAGTCATTAGTCATGACCTTGATTCTCCGGAGTCTCTAGTATGGATGCAGAGTTTTAAAAACACATCAGTTATGCAGTTCGTCATATAATTCAATGAACTACTCATGTTCATTTTACTTTTATTAATTATTCTTTCATAATTTGAAAAAGGTTTTTCATTGCTTAACTGACTTTTGTCAAGATAGAAAAAAAATCAAACTTTACTTATATATGGCTACTTTATAAGAAAATATATAACAATCATATTTATGGCATGAATTTTAATGGTGTTGGCCATATTAGATCATTGTAACTTCCTTTATAGTTTTTTTGTATTTCTTCCACTTTTAATTACCTCATTTTTTTTTCATTTTTTGCATATGATTGAATACCTGCAAGTTTACTTTTTTGTTTTGTTTTGTTTTTTGGCAATGTGAATACTGGTAATGCAAATCCTTTTAATTTAATACAAAAATAACAATTCAGAAAGAATCTACAATTTTAGTAGTTCAAGACTTTGATTCTATCATGGAATTTACTCATAACATCAGTAAAAATCCCTGATGAATTTTTACATATACCATGCTAAATTATTCTCTTCAAAAATTAGCAACCTCTTATCCATTACAATCATAAATAATATTTTCAATTAGCATAAATTTTAAAAAAATCAAGTCCACACATATTCTAAATTTATTGAGTATAACATTTTAAGTTTATATGTATACTTACACATATATACATATTCACATGATAAAGCAAAAATGAAAAATGTGACATTTCAAATTAAAGAGTGTATATATAAGAGTACTTTTCTGAATCTGATTATCCTAGTAACAGTGCCATAGTCATTCACTGAGATGAAGACATTTTAGGTGTTTTTCAACCAGCTACAATGATTTAAAGTAAATGTTATAACCTTTGTATGTAAATTGTATGCCTGTACAATGGCTTCATTTAATAAAAGTCTTATTTATAAGAGGCAAATTAATTAATTTACATTATTTGACATGCTTGAGCATCTATGCTTTTATTCTCATAACAGAAAAATCAAGAGTAGGGTTAGAGATATGAGGATTTATTAGTTATGGATATATTCATTACTATTGTGTGTTTAATTGATCAACAATTGTTCTTTCTCTATAAAGATTATACTGTAGGGATTGGGATTGTGGCTCAGTGTCGGTGCATTTGCCGAGCACATGTGAAGCACTGGGTTTGATCCTCAGCACCACATAAATATAAATAAATAAAAATGAGTGTGTTGTGTCCATCTACAACTAAAAAGAAAAAAATATCTTGGAAAAAGATATCAGAAAGAAGATTAATAGGGAAAATAATAAACAGAATAATATATGCAATATTGTTAAAATTTGGATCTGGAATGTCCCCACAAGCTCATGTTTTAAAATTGTGATCTATAATGAAACAAGTTTCAGAGGTAGGGTTTTTGTATAATGATGGAATTATGAGAGCTCTGACTTTATCAGTGGATTAATCCACTTAATGAATTAATCACCTTTATGATTAATCTATTTATGGATTAATTCATTTGTAGCTGTGTAGACACATTCATTCAAATTTGATGGATTAATCCGCTGATAGCTATGTGTATTACTGGGAGGTGGGAATTAGTTGAAATAAGTAGATTACTGGGCCTGTGCTCTGGAAGGGTTTATTTTACACCTTGCCTCTTACTTTCATTCACATGTTAGAATCCATTCCTTTTTTGAAAAATAATTTTTTTAGTCATAGTTGGACACAACACCTTAATTTTATTTGTTTATTTTTATGTGGTGCTGAGGATCGAACCCAATGCCTCACACATGCTAGGCAAGCACTCTACCGCTGAGCCACAACCCCAGCCCTCTCTTCCTTTTTTAAGGTGGAATAAGACACCATTTTATGTGTATATCACATTTTCTTTATTCATCCATCAATAGATACTTGAGTCATTTCCTTTTTTTGACTAACATAAAAAATTATTTTGTAAATGAGTGTGTATATATCTCTTCATGATCCTGTTTTTTTCTTTTTGTTTTTAATATTCCTTTGTAGAGTAAAATTGATAGATTAGATAGCAATTCTAGTTTTTATTACTGAGTTGTCACTTTTCTGTTTTCTATAGTATCACTATGGAAACATTTCTACCAATACTGCACAAGGATTGTAATTTTTCTACATCATGGTCAATACTTTGTATTTGTATTTTCTGTTTTTATGGTAGGTATGACATTTACTTGCATTTCTTTAATGATTAGGAACTTTGAACATTATGTTCTTGTGCTTTTCTGCCATTTGTATATCTTCTTTGGGGAACTGTTTATTCAAGGCATTTTCTCTTGTCTTACTCATGATTTTTTGTTGTTCTTGAATTGTAAGAATTTTTTAATATTCTGAATATTAACCCCTTATTAGATATATGATTTTAAAATATTTTGCCAAACTGCGAATTGCATTTCCATTCTTTAGAGAGTATATTCTGTGATGCATAGATGTTAATGTTGATGTTCTAATGTGTAGTTTACCTGTTTTCTTTTGTTGTGTATACTTGGTAAGGTATCCCAAACACAATGTAAAGCCTTTTCTCTATGATGTATTTGAATTTTAAAACTTTGCATTTATGCCTTCATTTTAGTTCTTACATGTAGCTGTTTAATCCATTTTGTGATAGTAATATATATAACATATTATATGAAAGAATTCAACCTCCTTTTATATTGGAAATCCAGTTTTTTCAATATCATCCATTGAAAAAACTGTCATTCCCCCATTGAATGATCTTTGAACACTTATCAAAAAATACCTTCAATAGGCGGTATAACTTAGTGATAAGGTGCTTGGCTAACATGGACTGGGCCCTAAATTTGAATCCCAGAGCTACACACACAAAAATTATATGGCCCTATGTGCAAATTTATTTTTCAATTCTATTGTATTGGGTGTTTGTCTTTTGTTTACCATACCTATGTAGCTAGTTTTAAAAGAAAGAAATGTTGTTTCTTCAGTTTTTATTCTTTTTATTTTTCAAGACTATTTTGAAAGTTCATAATTATTAAAATTCCATGTCAATTTCAGGTTAGAATATGCATTAAAGGTGTTATACCAAAAATGGCATTGGGATATTGATGGGAATGGCAATGAAAGTATAATTTTGAGTTGAGTGTCTTCATCATTTATAAGTTTCTCAATATTCATGATTAGCTTGTTAATTTTAAATCTTCTGTTTAAATGTAACAAATCATATATTATTAGTTAGCACTACTATACTTCATCCCATAATTTTTTATATGTTGTGTTTTCATCTTCCTTGTCTTCAGATATTTAACACTTACTTTTGTAATTTCTTTAACCTATTATTAATACAAAGATTTTTAAATATATGAAAATAGTATTAGCACTGCATTTCCAATGAGTGTTAACTTAATAAACTATCAAAGCCAAGGCTACCATATGTAATTAGATGTATTTCTATTGCTTATCATAAAAGTTTATTTTCTCTTCCTCAAAGTTAATAAATAGACAAGAGTTATGAATAGTGAATGACAATTATGCTTTGTTTTTTGTATCTGTAAAGTCACTGTGGAATTGGTCCATTTTTAATGGATTCAATCCTGATTTTGCAAGTTTTAGAATACTTTAAAAAATATGTACATATATATTATACTGGAGATTTAAATATTTCTGAATTGAAATCCAAGGTGATATTATACTTATTGAAAATACATGCATTCAAATTTATTTATGTAAAACCTGTAAAAGAAAACAGTATTTGTCAAATAAAATGTGAAGTAGAAGGTGAATATTGTTACTCTGATTCATATATTGCATTTGAAAATAGTACTTTATGGAGCAGTATAATCTCCTCCTTCCTTTCCCTCCCTTCCTGTCTTCCTATTGGCTGTCTTGCCTTTCTTCCTCCTCCAACATTCTTTCTTTTGTTCTTTCCTTTCACTGTCTCTTTGTTTTCATCAAACACATGCAAAAAGTAACAATTTACTGAACATATCCCACTTACCAAGCACATCTCACAGAAATATAAAGGCAGCAATAGTATCTAAAAAGTTCATGATGTGTTTGAGAAGTGAACTTGTAACTAGATAAAAACAATGTCCAGGAACTACATGTAATATAATAAGAATTTAGAAGTTATTAAAGAAGAGTCTATATAGCTCTTCATAAAAGTCAAAGGAGATTGTACAAAAATTGATAAGTGTTTGGTGAATGTTGTAATATGAAGAAGCTATATTGAAAAAGAAAATAAATGCGTGTCCAGGAACATCCATAAAACATATAGCAAATAGCATCTGTTTGGAAAAATAAGGCTGTGGAAATAGTCAATGACAGAAAGCTTACATACACTAATAGGGAATGTGAGTCAGTTGTGTAAACAATGAATAATGCTTTTATTAATTGGTAAAATGGATAATGCATTTTGTAGAGAAACACTTTTGGAGCTGTATGGTCAAGAATTAAAAGATGGATATGTACTAAAATGTTATATTGTAGTCTATTTTCAAGAATATATTGTCTCAATTAAATGTTATTTTAAGGTATATATTAATGTAATTTAGATGTATTTAGTATAATTTAGTATTACTTATTAACTTAATAACTTATCCTTCATTCCAAATTGATTATTAATAAGTAATAATCAATTTGGAATGAATCATAGAGGTCCAATTAGAAGGATACAGTGTCAACTCCACCCAACCCCACCCAACTTCCATCTGGGAGGCCAAATGTCTTTAATTTTTATCCAAATATTATTTACTCCTGAGTTACTAAGAGTTTGTCACCTTTACAAACAAACTGCATATGTTACTGACTGAATTAAATACCTCTATTTCATCTTTCTGTAGAATGTGTTCTTTTGCATTCTAACACCTGTCATCTCTGAAATTTCTTGTGTTTATGCAAATTTGATTAATGTTTTACTCCATCCCTAAATAAAAGTTCAGAAAGGAAGAGAGTATTATGCTTTCACTGGTCAGATGCTACCTCTTTCTTGACATATGATAGGCAGGTATTAATTATGGTTGAATACATGAAGCTTTGGGGCCATATTGTAGAATTTCAGTTTTGGAAGAGTAAAAGCTTTCCTCCTCCTCCTCCTCCTCCTCCTCCTCCTCCTCCTCCTCCTCCTCCTCTTCATTAAAAATGAGAAGTAGTTAATAAACTTTGAGCTTTGAAGTTAAGTGATGAAATGCACTTTAAGCCAATCTGAAATCAATATGAAAGATGGATTGAAGTAAAAGACACAGAGACCTGGAGAACAGTCATGGCAAAGAATAAAGTGAGGTTAAATTATAGCTGCCAGTTGAAACAAAAATGTGATGACCAAGGAAAAAATATATTGGAAAAGTGAGATTTGCCAATTTTATTTAAAAAAAAAAACAGCTACAAATAAAAACATTAGGCAAGAGAATGCAGAGGTTGAAAATCTTATTAATAAAATTAACCACTATTATTATTAAATTTATATAATGTATTTGAAAACAAAAGAATTAAAGTCCTCAGTAAACACAAATTTGCAAAACAGGATCAACCAAGCAAAAGTTAAATTTTATTCATTTAAAATCTTTTAACTTTTATTAACTAAATTCAACCCCCAAGGAAACACCTGGTAAGAAACTTAAGTGAGGACTGAGAGGATCTCAGATATACTTAAAATCATGGCTGGCTTTAGCTTGATCAGGTGGAGACATGTGAGCCTTATCCTTGACCTAATGTCCCTTCCATGACTTTAACATACTGGCTGAGTCCGAAGTCTGGTTTTTGGAGAGCAAGTATCCTCCTTGACCATAGTCACAGAGAGCCATTCAAGTTATCTTTGGTCAGGCCAGAAAGAGCAGACATTCTATGTTCACTGCCCTCCTGATCATTCAGTTTTCTTTTCTTTGTTTAATTTTAGATAGGTACCATTTTAAAATCTTCACATTTAGCAGACTTCTCTTATCAAAAGTCTAATATGTCATTAATAACACTATGCATTTTTTTAAAGAGAGAGAGAGAAGATAGAGAATTTTTTAGTATTTATTTTTCAGTTTTTGGTGGATACAACATCTTTATTTTATTTGTATGTGGTGTTAAGGATCGAATCCAGCACCCCGTGCATGCCAGGCAAGAGCATCACCGCTTGAGCCACATCCCTAGCCCAACACTATGCATTTTTAGTCTTATGTATTTTAGTTTTTATCTCATTTCTATTGATCTTTAAAAATATCCTTAGATCTACTTAAGTTCTTGAGTGTACCAGAGGTAAGTAAGTTTCAATTTCATTGTCTTCTAACACTAAAATGAGTGTTAGTTTTATATTTTTGTTTGGCGTCAGTACGGGAGACTGAGGTCACATGTGCTTAACCACTGAGCCATATCCCCAAACATTTTTTTTTTATTTCAAGACAAGGTCTTGCCAAGTTGTTAAGGCCTCCCTAAGTTGCTGAGGCTGGACTTGAACTTGCAATTCTCCTGATTCAGCCTCCTGGGCTTCTGGGATTAAAAGTGTGCATCACCTTACATGGCTGCTGTAGCTTATTTAAATTTGATTTTTTTCCCTCTTAAATATGGGCCAAATTTTGTAATATCTAGCATAGTTGGAAATTTTGAATTGATCACACCCAAAACTGAATTTTACCTTTTTGGCAGTTAATTGTGTGTGTGTGTGTGTGTGTGTGTGTGTGTGTGTGTGTGTGTATACATATTTTTACAAATATTGTGAGTTTTACATTATGACATAGTAAGAGTATTGAAACAGGTAGATCCTTTCAGGTCTGGCTTTTAAGACTTGTTAATCTGAAATGAATCATTTATCAAGGTCTTTTGTCTTCTGTGGCACCAAGGTGTAGTGAAACATAAAACATTCTGGGGTAGCTAATGGTATTACAATTTGGATCCTGAATGTCTCCCAAAGGTGCATGTGTTAAAGGTTTGGTCCCCAAGACAGCAATGTGCAGAGATGGGGCTTTGGGGAAGTGACTGGATCATGAGGGGTCTGACCTCATCTGTGAATTAATAATTTGATGGCATTACTGAGAGGATGTGGTGGAAACTGTAGGAGTTGGGAACCCAGTTGTTGGAGTGGGTCTTTGGGGGCATACACCTGAGCACTGTATATTGTTTCTGGTTCCCCAACCCACCACCCACCATCTCCCCTTCTTAGCTGACAGGAAATGAGCTGAGCTGCTTCCTCCACTATACCCTTCTGCCATAATATTTTGCCTCACTTTAGACCCAAACAATGGAGCCAGAGATCTTGGATTGAAACCTTCACATATGTGAGTTAAAATATTTTTTTTCCTCTAAGTTGATTTTCTCAGTTTTTCCCCCAGTAACAGAAGCCTGATTAACACAAATGAGAGCAGGAACTGTTGCTAAATCCAGAAGATTTCCATTCCTGTAAATATGCTGCTTGTTTATTTTCTAACATATGCTGTGACCATTACTCATCTGAATAATGAAGGTGCATCTTCTACATATTTTTACATTTTTTTCCTTCTATAATTCCAGTTTTCTCTTCTGTGAGGTCTAAGCTACTCAGTCTCTTCAATATTTTATATCTACTCAACTCACACACATCAGACTCTTCCAGATTTTTCTATCCCCTCGTTTCTGACTGAAAAATCTCTCCTGATGGTAAATTGGGACAGTGAAGGGATCAACTAATTTGATTCACACTTCAATTACTTCACAATTATCTGTTCAGCAGTTTTATGTCTTGTTTGCTTGGTCTTTGAGAAGGGAAGTCACCTCTTTTTCTTTGTACTTTTGTCTTCCAGAAGTGGAAGGCAAACTATATTTCTCATACTAGCAAATTGTTGTGTTGCTAGGTAGTCACACCTGAGGATACTAGAGGATATTGCATACTAGAGACATATTTTTTTTTTAGCCAGAAACAATTTTACTTAAATTGAATTTTAATGTTCTGTAACAAGTATGCACAACTCAGAGATGTCCCTTAATCTTCAAACAGTTACAGCACCTGTTATGTGCCAAGCATTGAAAACATTAAAAAAATGTAGCCAAGTGTTGAAAAGATTAAAAAATGTAACCACTTTCCCCAAACAATAACATTCTAAATGTTTTATTACACAGTATGGATTCCAACTTTGAAATATTGGAAAGTTTGCTACATAAATGTGTATAGCATCAGGATTTTCAACTAATATCTTTCCTGAATGAGTGGAAAAATTACAACATAACAAGGTATAATGAAGATTTTTTCCATGTCTATATTCACTCTCACATCAAAACGTCAAGCGCATTTTTTTGGTGGCTTCATTTACCAGGACGAATATCTCTAGTTGCCTTTTCCTCAGGGGGCCATTAAACTTGACTGCATATATTTGACCAAGCATATTTTAATTTCCAGAGGATCCTTGTTGTAATATACTTGGTTTTCCAGATATTACGTACTATTTACCCAAGATAAGCCATTTTTATTAAAGAAAGAAATGGATTAACTTGAGTAATGGATTACAATGACATAAATCTCAGAGACTACAAAGGTTAATAACATTTAATGGGGACAAAACACATTCAGTTTAAATCATCAACTGTTTTATAAACAAATAAAAACAACAGAATATTTTATAGTATGTAGGTATATATAATGTTTTTTCAAGTATAAATACATATCCCTGCCTATATAGGCAAGGGAATCTGTCACTGTGATTGAAATTAGTTCTCTGAAAAGACTTCAGAGATCATAAGAATTTTCTACCTTTCAATTAAGCCTGAAATGGAGTTTTAAAATAAAGTCATCTGTGGAATTAATTGCTCTAAGCTAACCTACATTTGGAAAGAGTCATATGAAAATTTGTACCTAATTACTTCCCAGCTACTACTTAGCTCAAGTTTGATTGAAGTTCATACATCAGATTAAATTGATATTTATTCACTTATTATACCTTGTAATTTACATATTCTTGCATAGTTTTCATTAAAATAATTTGTATACATGTCTCATCATGTCTTATCAACAAAAAGATGTTACTATGCACTGTCAAAAATAAAGTAAGGTGGAAATATGCACAGGCACAGGCATGCACACAATCATATATTTTTTCCATCTGTTTCAAATGGCCAACCCACATATAAATTCAATATCTTATTCTAAATAGGAATCTATAATATAATCTGTGCTATACTATTTCATTTATTTTTTCACATATGTCACTTACACAATTTTGTATTTGTGCATTAATATGATCATTTCTCAATGTTGTTTGTGTATAGTTTTTACTTATTTCCCTACACTGTTTTTCTATGACCACTGAAATGATCCATGCCCCTCATCAACCTTTATTTTGATATTAAAAATGTAATTAAAAGGGGCTAGAGTTGGAGCTCAGTGGTAGAGGGTTGGCCTAGCATGTGTGAGGCACTGGGTTTGATTCTCAGTACCACATGAGCAAATAAATAAATAAAGATCCATGGATATCTAATAAAATTTTTTTAAAAATATATAGACAATTAGTAAAGATGCCATGTTTATCTTACTAAGGTGTATGTGATACTCATGTATATGTATATGACATATATTGCTTTAAAATAAGACACTATTGGGCTGGGGATATGTCTCAAGTGGTAGCACGCTCACATGGCATGCATGCGGCCCTGGTTTGATCCTCAGCACCACATACAAATAAAGCTGTTGTGTCTGCCAAAAATTTAAAAATACCTATTAAAATTCTCTCTCAAAAAATTAAAGTAAGACACTATTATTAAAACTTTGGGGTGAGTTGTTTTTCTCAATATCCTGTAAATATACTTCCAATTAAATGATCAGATTATTCAATTTGTAAATGAACAAGTGATATTAAGTTATTTTTCTACAAATGGGTATACAATTGTTTTTTTTTCTTTTCAAAGTATAGAATGATATGGTACATATTAGTGCATATGTCTCCTGAAATGTTAACTTTTTATGAAATAAAATTTCCTAAGCAGTTTTTAGAAGAATGGTATATTTATTTTTCTATTTAAAAATTTGTGGCTGAATTGCTTTCTCTTAGCAATGAGCATGGATAACCTTTCTTCTTATTCTAAAACAAAATGGCTTTTGATTTATTGTGGTATTCTTTTGTATTTTGGTCAATGACTGTTAATTTCTTTTCAAATTCACTGGCTATGTAGGAATTTGAGTATCTTTACATGTAACAGTGACTATTTGGATTTATTCTTCTGAAACATTTCTAATCATTCCACTTTCAAATATGCTATTGGAACATTTGTATTTTTCATGTCACTTTCAAAATTCATATACTTTTTTTTCATATCAACACAGTTTTCATACATATAACTCTTTAAAATTGACTTCCTTTTACCCTTTTCCATCAAAAATTTCATTCAGTTTATTAAAATATGAATATTTTTGCAAAACTTTTTTTAACTTTTGAGGTTTTTTTAGTTGTAGATAGATACAGTACGTTTATTTATTTCTATGTGGTGCTGAAAATGGAACCCAGTGCCTCACACTTGTCAGGCAAGCACTCTACCACTGAGACATAACCCCAGCCCTATTTTTTTTCAAAACTTGATGTTATTTTTGTTTTGTTTTGTTTTGTTTTTGTTTGTTTTTAATAAATTTGTGAAACAACCTCACTAAGGGAGGTGGGGCAAAAACATGACCTGAAAAATTTTGGAAATGATTACAGTCTGTGAAATTCAAAGCAGAGATACTGTACAGACACAATAATTGATAAAGTAACTGAGTGGAAGAGAGCTTGCTTAATGTGTGAAAAGACTTGACTCAATCCCTGGGACCACAAAATAAATAAATAGATACATTAATTAATACAGTAAGAGGCAAATATTCAGTGAATAATGATCCAAATATATTCTATAGATCCCCACAGGGAAATAGAGCATAATCCCCCACTCCTTTAGTGAGAGATATGCATCGATTATTGAATTCCAAAGAATATAGTATGTGCAAGAAAGGGGTAAGTAACTTCCACAGTGGGCATTCCTGGCAAACACTTTTTCAGCCAGGTGATGGAGGCCAACACCCAGGAATGGTGCACTGACTTTGTGTGATTCTGATAGGTTGTGATGATGCCACTTTCCCCCAAGAAATATATGACCCAGTTTAACCATTACAAAAATATCAGAAAAATCCAAATGTCTTACCAGTATTTGACAAAACTCTCATGGCAAATTAAAACAAGCAAAAGGTATAGGAACTCTTAAATATGAGAGAAGACTAAAAAGATGAAATAAATAAATAAAGGGTGGTGTGTTAGGTGAAATCCTGATAAAATAAAAGATTAATTAGGTAAACAGTAAAAAATCTCAGAGAATGCACTTTTTTATTTATAATGTATCATATTGGTTGACAACTCATATAAATGTAACCTAACTTTTAGAGGATATTGACAATCGAGAAGAGTACTTGCAGTTTTGCAGTTACATTTATAAGTCTTAAACTGTGAAAATAATAATTTATTTTTAGAAAAATTGCTTTCAGCAAATAGCTTTAGATTTTCCATTTGTTTAAAAATATTATTAATGAATGTATTTTTTGATTTTTTCTTTTAATTTCTTTTTTACCTTTTAATACTTAGACATTTAATTAATCTGAAATTTATTTTGCATAGAGACTAACTTAGATTTATAACCTTTCCATTTTTTAATGATTTCAACATTATGAATGAAATTAATATTTTTGGTAAAAAAATTATGAGCTTTTTAAAAATTGGTATGAGTGAAAATTTATTAAACTTCCAATTGGATTTAAGCATTTTTAGAAGAATATTAATCTTTATGAGCCTTTTGCATCCATAACCTATTCAACAGACACTGTTGTAAGAGCAGCTGACAGATTAACACACACCAGCCTAATGCACTGCAATGCTGGGAAGCAATTTTGGTACAGTAGCAAATGGCATTCATTAAAATATTTATGTTAATTACAGTGCTAAATTCATTCTTCCATTTCTTTCAGAGACAGCAGGACAGATTGGTTTTCCTGCTTAACACTATAAAAATCTTCTAATATTTATTAATTTGAATGTTTTAGTAAAAGAAAAAGACTTAGCAAGCATTTTTTTCAGGAAAAAAAAGAAGATTAATTCTCTTTGTATACAGAATGTAAGACTAGGTCCATTTTCTTTATATTCTTCATTAAATGAGAGATTGTCCACATGTGTTTCACCCCTTACCCTAGTTAACAGTGGGAAACTATTATAACTTCCAGTCTTTGATTCAAACAAAACAAATGTGTTCAATGACAATGATCAAATATAAAAGCTTTCAGTACTTTTCAAAGGTAGATAATAGCTAGAGTTTCTGACAAAGAAAATTGTACTTTTAATGGTTAGTCAGATTTTTTTCCTCCAAAATACATCTGAGATGATTATTTATTTATTTTCAACAAATACATTGGTCTTTTTTTGCTTAGTAGTAAAAAGTTGACTGCCTATTTGCCACTACTGTAAAGTCAACCTTTGCTTGATCTCATACCCACTTCTCTAATTATTCTTCCATAATTAAATGTATATCAAATATGTAAGAAGTAACACTAAAAAGACTATTTGCTTTTTCATTACTCTATTCATAGGAAGAGATATGAATTCATCATTGGTTCTTTAGTGTGATCAACATTTATTAAAATACTATGTTATTCCCAGACTCCATTAATAAATTGAGTGAAAACTATTGATAATTTGTACTGCATGATCACTGATTCTAGAACAAGGAAGGGCTCTGGCTACTAGTAGCTATAAGACAGGGATGGAAAGGAACAAATGAAGGAGAAATTGCCTCAATTTTTGTAGGTTAAATTGAAAAATCAATATAGGTTATATATAATTGCATAGACAATGTGTTGGATGGAATTATCAATCCCAGTTTTTTTTTCCACCTTTCCTGATATTTATGACCTTCAGTATGATTTGTTACATTTACTTCTAGTAAAGCTGTGGTATACTTTCCTATCACTCAAACATAGGCTCTATACATCTTCCTGTGGAAAGTGGGGACATTCACATTTTTCAGAGAACAGGCATGGAATGGAATTGTGTGATGGGGCTTTACTTCCTTCATGTCTACTTCTGCTGTAGCAGTGAAAAGCTCCTGCCCCTTTGGCATACCTGTCCAAAGTTGATGAGAGACATGTAGGGCATAACCAGATCTGACTTGTAGCTTGGGGGAAACCACAGCCATTCTGACCCAGTTCAACCAAGCACCAGCTGTTGAGGTTTGGTTATGAGTTGAGTCTGTACCCCCAAGCATCACGTGTTTAAATTTATCCCATTGTGAGGTATGAGAGAGGAGGCATTTTGATGTTCTTTAAGGCATTTTGAGGTGGGCCTTTGGAAAATGATTAGCATTAAATGAGGTCATTTTTTTGAAGACCCATGACTGAATCCTGCTGACCATAAGAGAGAGAAACCAGAAGACATGAGCACATGCATTCCCTGTCTGTTGCCTTGTGCTCTGTACTGGCTCAGAACTCTGCAGAGAGAAAGCCATCAATCACCAGTGGACCCATGACCTTGCACTTCCAGTACATGAGCCAAAATAAATCTATTTTTATTTAAATGTACTCATTCTGTGGCCTTTTATTATTAACAATTGGAAATGAACTAATGCACCAACTGATATATAGATGTGTGGAAGAAAATAATAAAGAAAATGTGATTGCTTCAAGTGGGAGAATTTGAGAGCTGGTTCATTACACAGAATGATTAGAACAATAATTAATACACTAAATACTATGGTGATGCGTCCTTTTTTCATTTCCCCAAAAAGGAAATGTAACAATAGCCAAAAATATCTTAATAAACAGAATTTAGAAAAGTAGAACTTTATTCTAAAGAAAAGAAAATGAAATAGACTAGCCTTTTATAACACAGGAGATGATCGAATAAATGAAAAGACATGAAGTAAGAAAAATAAATTTGTGGTTTAGAAGTGGCATAAAAAATTGGGAGTGAAGAAAATGCCTCATTTCAAATATTTACTTTCTTATAGAAGAAAATTAAATTAATTCCCAAAGTTGTTATACACTATTGCTATAGAATGCTATGCCTAAGGCTAGTGTATTCTTTATACGACTTTTATCAGAATTTATTTTAATAAACTATGATTTCTCTTAAAAGTAGATATACTATCATTTCATTATTTTCCTTAGTCATTTTTTTTTATTTTCCTTTATTATTTATTATTATTTTCCTTTAGTCATAGCTTACAGAATGTAATTTGTTTTAAAATATTTTCACTTTAGAACCATGATAATTTTAATATAAAGAATCAAATCATTCCTCAAGTATCATGTCAATTTAAAAATCAGTCTGACAAATCTCTATTCTTTTTAGTTGAAAACTTGGTTTACAATTTCAGTCATAGAGGAAGATAAATTTTAGACTGTAGATAGAATCTATGATGAAAAACAAACGATGGTATGTATACCAGTCAAAAAAAATTCTCACCTGTCTCAAGCATTAAAAAAAATAAAACCCTCAAATGTAAATTATGTAGTTATAAAATATATGATATTTATACTGTACTTCTAATATCAAAATAAGCTTTGAAAACAAACAAAAATGAGACTTCTGAAAAAAATGCATCACTTGGCTAGTCTGATAAAAAATACTAAAAGTTAAGAACACTTGAATGATAAAGCCTATTTCTGTGTCAACTCAATTGACCAGAAAAATGAGGAGTTAGAATCACAAGTGCATTTAAGTATGAAAATGTAAGGTGACTTCACTGTTAATTTTGCTAATAAAATAAAGAAAAATAAGATTTATAAAATATATGAATCTAAATATGTTTTAAATAGTATTGTATTTCTGATTACTTATTCTAACATGTATTTATGAACAGAATTTATTAAACTGTATTAAGATAAAAAGTTGCAATGGGTAAATCTCTCTGTTTTTCTGCCTTTGTCTTTTTCTCTCTGTGTTTCTTCCCATTCCTCCCTTCTTGCCTCTCTTTCCCCACCCTATGTTCAAATATGCTTAGTCCTATAAGTCCTATACATTCTGTAGAATATGTTCTTTATTATTTTGCCTATATATACTTAAATGTGTGATTATTTTTTATGGTCCTTTTCCCCACAAGACTATTATTACTAAATCATATCTCTCTTCTTATTCTGGTACTACCAAAATTTACCTTGTTGACTTAAAGTTATACTTCCATTCCACTAACAGATCAAATTTTTAGCCTACATCTTAGGTGTCAATGGTTCTGATTGGCATAAATAACTTGTTGTAAATATCATATTAATCAAACAAATAGTGATCAATAAAGTAAGTCATTATGCTGAAAGTGAAATGATAAAAACATGTACAATCAATTAAATAAAAATGAAGAATGAATTGCTAATTTCTCCATACTACAACATGATAAGTGCTGACTGTTGTCACTTGCTAGGTCTCTACAAACTCAAAATTCTTTGGAAGAGTGAAGAAGTTTTTACTTTTATCAATTTCTCCTCATATTTCCATTTCCTTGATGTATAAATCACTTCAGCCTAAAAATTCCTATTTGTGTTTAGAAGAGTAGATAGGTATCCACATGATATGAAAAGAAGAAAACACCTCTAGCAGTTTCTTGTGGGTTTAGAGTCCAAGCTGAGGGAAGGGTATGTGGACCCAGTAGTCAAGGCTGTGAGGGGAGGACATCCCAGCAGTGCAAAGGGCAGATTTTGGAAGGTTGTAGCATGGTGTTAATAAAGGGGTATCACAGGTCAGCTTCAAAGAGAGATTTGGTAGATAGAGTGAGATTTATATAGTAATAAAGTATGTTAAAGATAATGACAGAAAGGTTTTTCATGTCAGTCAAGCAAATCACAGAAAAGGAAAGGGAGAAAAACAGAAGGAGCAGAAAGAACTCTGAGGTATTGCATCAGAATTGGAGATATTAGCTGACATATACTTAGATATAATTGATGACACAAATGAAGAAAAGTGAGTAAAAAGTGTTGAGCCAAAATCATTTTTTTCACAGAAAAAAATACTAAGCTAAAGTCAAAAACTATAATGAATAAATAAAAATTTAAAATAAAAAGTAACTCCAAAATTGAGCAAGCTGTACAAATTCCCACTCAATGACCAAATGTAGAACAACTTGAGCATCAAAATAGGAATAGTACATAATAACCCTTGGGATAAAACAAAAATCAAGGGTCTATAGAGGTAAGCATACACATATTGAAAGTATTATGAAATAAGAGATATTTGCTGGGTCAAAAAATACCTCTCCACAAAATTCTTACTAGAAAACAGAAAGGATATCTTCATAGTGGGGAGTCCTTGCAGGCATCACCTTTTCCTAGTAATTAAAACTATCATTATTGGTATCAGAATGAACCATATTGTTTGATATCTGATGTGGTGTGAGAGATTTTAGTGACACTTCTTTGATATTCTGGACAAACATTATCAGCCAAAATATAATTGTAGTTTCTCTTACATTTGTTCTTGTGGTTTGTTGCTGGAGACAGGGTATAACCTCTAATCCTGCTTAGACAAGGCTCCAAGGAATACAGCCATAGACATTTACAGAATGCCTTCCAAGGGATACTTTCTATCCTGATAGACATAATAATGCCTAAGGTTCCCATTTGTGACTCAGTGTCTTTTAACCAGGAAACCTTTTTATCCTGGAAGAAAACCTGTGGCTTATATATGACCTCTGTCCAGTTTAATTTTGCCTTGATTGCCACTCTCTAACTGAGCCTTAACCAGGAGAAGTTAGATTGAGATGTCTTAGTCAGTGCTGAGAACCACAGCTGAGTCAGACTGTGGCAGGTCAGGTGAGATGCAAAAAATGAAAGCAAAATAAGTCACATGAAATAGCAAAAGCAGTTTATTACTCACAGGTTTCATAGAGAAGAGGGCAGCATACTGTGGGACCTACAGGAAATAGGGAGTCATATATAGCACACTCACTTGACTAGTGACTGATGAGCAAAATGGGGAAAATGAGGGACCTGTAAATTAATACTTTTATTGAGGACTACAGCACTACCTGGGTGAATTTCCCACTAAGATGTATAATTTGTTAACTTACAGCACACAAGCATGTATTTTTTGGAGTTACACTAAAATGGAGAGGTGGTCACTGGGATGTATCTGTGTAGCTTATTTGTGGCAGGATCGCCAGTGGGGCAAGAGGTTGTGTGTACATGGGTTGGCATGTGTGTGTTTGTGTGTGTGTGTGTGTGTGTGTGTGTGTGTGTGTTTAGGGCAGTAGTTGCATAAGAAAGATACCAGAATCAACCATTGAGAAACTGGGAGAGAATCTGTCAAGGGTGACTAAGCCTGTGAGATTTAATCCTACATTCAAATTTGATGTCAACATAACATTTTACAAATTCATTACAATAATCATAAGAAAACATCAGTCAAATAAATTGAGGGATACAATGAAATACTATTCCTAAGATATTCTGAATCATTTTGTCTGGAGAGAGGAAGAATGTATATAATTTTAAAATGCTTTTACAGGTTGTTGTTGAGCAGAATCAACAATCATTATTCAAACTCTAGCAAAGAAGATGTCATACTTCTTTTTAATAACATAATTGTAATTATGATTATCATATTATTATTGTTATTGTTTTAAGAACATTAGAATGCATTTTTCAGAAATTTATTGTCGTTCAACAGTAAAGTTTTTTATACATAGTGCTGAAACTATGGACTGCTTATGTGAATTTGGCCAAGGTTCTTACAGAAATAGGCATTAAATTTTATCAAGTGCTTTTTCTGTATCTATTACATTTTCTGTTAAGGTAATTAATTTCACTAGTTAATTTTTAATTATTACTCTTATCTATTTGTAATTCTCTGCCTGACAACTCTTCTGAAATTACCCACTTTACTATATTTTCATAGATATGAGTAAGACTGCTTCAATGACTTCCCCTCCTCCCATTCCATCTGTCTACAAACTTTGTCTTCAGTCATCTGGTGATTGATCCAACATTCTACCAAATCACTTAGTCTATCATTTTGAATTTTTGTGTACAACTTTTTGAACAAATTTAATTTCCATTTTAGACTATTTGCAAGACCACATTGAAAATGTGAGGTTTGGGGAAGGGCATGTAAATAACATAAGTGCAACAAATTACACAGCACCTGTTTTGGACAACCACATAAAATATTTACAGAAGAGTAAATACCACTTTAAACTTTGTACATGCTAATGTGAGAGTTTGCAACTTATACATAGCATTTTTTGAATTGTGTTTGCATTGCCCATTGAGTACCTATAGGGATTTTGCATCAATATACATATATCAGATATTTATGCAGCTAAAATAAGCCGAATTGAATTTTGGTTATTGTTTTCACATAATATGTCTAATTTTGTAGGTCTTGATTACTGAGGTTAAGCAGAAGTCACTTGGATTTGTAATGTGTAGGAATGTGCAAAATTAGAATAATTGATCAGTATTTGATTTTTAACTTAAAATCTGTAATTTGTGCATTTTAAGTCAGTCACTAAATTTTTAAACACATTTTTAATATTTAAACTAAGTATATTTTAAACTATGAATAATCATATTTACAATTATAAGTTATTATACATAATAATTATTAAATTTATATGGAAAATCTGTTTGGAAATCAATACTAATGTACATAAAAAGAGATCAGGGTGCAGGGGTTGCAGCTCAGTTGCAATGCACTTGCCTAGCATGTGTGAGGCACTGGGTTTGAGCCTCAAAAGAATCCTATAAATATAAATAAATAAAATAAAAGTGTTCTGTCCATTTCCAATAAAAACATTTTTTAAAAAGAGACCACATACAATAAATGCAAAAGTGTGATTCAAAATATTTAAAGGCAAATAACCTTTTAAGAACAACAAACATTACATGGTCAAATTTGACTTACCATTTTAAAAGACTGAAAATGAGATATTTGTAAGCCTAATGTAAAAATTACAAGAAATAATGAGTTTTTAAATTATAATCCTAATGAACTAAATATTACAGCTTAAAACCAAAGTAAGCAATGAAAGCTATTTTTTGGAAGAAAATTTCAAAAAAACCTTACTTTGAAGAAAGACAGGATTGGACTATTTATCTCTGATTACTCTATAAGGAATGTATTAAAAATGCTTTTGCAGTCATCTCAGCAATAATTGATGATGGTACTATGAACCACAGTACAAGGTGATTGAGTATAAGAATAATGAAAAGGGATTGACTTTGATATGTAGATGCTATGGTTAATGTTGCAGACAAACAGCAGGGCTGAAGGAAGTAAACAAAACTAAGCTGCCCTCTTTTCTGGTTTAGCAAATTATTTGATAGGAACACTGCTCATAGACTCTGAATATTCTCGACTTTTCATAGTGAGATGTGTAGAATGAGAATGAAAAGTGCCTACAGTAGATAACTATAGAATATGAAATTTCACTTGCTACAGAAGGCTTTTGAGAAGACTGAATAGGTGCACTGACTGCATGATATGGGCGATGCATGAGAATAAAGAAGGTTGTATTTCAGAAGGAGCAAATGGTCAGAACTGTGAAATGCTGAAGAAGTCATAAAAGGTTAGATTTTTGTCTAAAATTTAATTACTATACAAAAATTCATTTGTAAACATAAATCCCATAAAATAAAATAAATGAACCATAAAACCAACAATAAGATTTTTGTAAAGGCTCTTTAACTTTTAAGACAGTAAGCTAATTTTTCCAAGTTCTTTTCTTTTTCTTTTTTTTTAGTCCTTTTAAAATTATTTCTTTCTCTCTTTGTATGTCATTCCTATACATCCCAAACTCAGTTATTTATTAACTGCATCATTTAGGAAAAGTTAAGAGGCTTTCTTTAAATTCTAATGTATTAAAAGGCATGAAATTCTTCCGTTTCCATCAAAATTCAGTTTGTTTAATTGTGTAACCAAATAATTAATCTATCTGAAAAAATAGGAAATCCCATATTTGTCCATAAATTGCAAATATAAATCAATCTCCTGTGAACATCTATGATCTTTTACTTTGCAATTTCCATGCTTATAGAATTTTATCAAAGTTTCACTTTATTTATAAATGTCCTACAGTCATATGTCTGCTCAGTAGAACAATTTTGGCTGGCATTTAAGACTTCCTGCTTTTCTCCCCTTTGTATCAGACAATATTTTTTTTCAAACCTGCTTTCTTGGCTTTTTATATTCATGTAAATATGGTGCAGGATGCCTTCCTGGCTACACTACACTTGTCCCTTATGGGGAACCCTCTAAAACAGGACTGTGGTGGTCTCCAGCATTTTTCAAATAGACTATTTACCAGACACAGAACTGCTGAGCTAGAGCAAAAACTTCACAGTATATAATTCCAATGATGAGAACATGAAGACACAAGCATACAAAAAATTTCTAGAGTTAAAAATATCCAGCTTTTAAAAGAATGATTTCTCTGTACTTTCAGTGGAACAGAATAATAACTGTTGAGAGCCACAGCTGAAGGGGCTCCAGCAAACTTTCAGACTACCAGCTGATGATTGGCTCACAGTGGCCCCAGCAACACCTAGCTGATTGGCTCCTCTGTGGAGATGCTCATTGAGCTGTTTCCCTGCCCTTTCAGACTACCAGCTGATGATTGGCTCACAGCGGCCCCAGCAACATCTAGCAACATCTAGCTGATTGGCTCCTCTGCGGTGATGCTCATTGGGCTGTTTCCCTGCCCTTTCAGACCTCGGAGCTGCTCATTTGGGGACTTTTTTGGCTCCGCCCATGCGACCCAGCCAATCGGCCTCAAGAGCAGGAGGATTGTGGGAGGAAGAGGCTGGGTTGGGGAGTGTGGCTTGTGGGAAGCTGGTGGTGGCAGCTGGGCTCTGAGGGTTTTTTCCTGAGGAGCTGTTTTGTTTATCTTGCGTGGTTCTAAAAATAAAGTTAGTTTCTTTTGACAAGTGGTTCCTGAATTGTGCCCAGCCAGACTGCGGCATTTGGTGGCTCACATGGGGAGCAAATGAGGGTAAGTAAACCGCTCGACCCTGAGGGCAGGGTGAGAGGATGGGTAGCCATTTTAAGATTCCTCTTTTGTTTTGCTTCATTTTTGTTTTAAGTTGCCTGTCCCTCGAGATGAGTGAGATGGAAGAAAAACCGCTCACATCTGAGGAAAAACTATTTATGTCTGAGAAACACATAGGGAGAAAGGACAGATGCACATGTCAGGAGGATAGAAAGGCTATAATGAATTTTTGTTGTTCCATTCTTATTTCATTCTGTCTCGGTTTTGTTTGGCGTCATCTTGTTGGGTTGTATTATAGTAGAAATACGGGATCAGAAATTAGTAAAAAACAAACTGAAAGAGTGTTAAGTAAATTGTTAGAGGAAGAAGGTATCTCAGTAAAATCAAGAACAGTCAGGGCATATGTTGATACAATGCAAAAATGTAGCCCATGGCTTTTTAAGGAGGAGTTGTTAAATATATCACAATGGAACGATCATGGTGAAGATTTAAAAAGAATTGAAAAGAACAGCCCAGGAACTCTGCCAGCTGGCACATTGGCATTGTGGGCATTGGTATCTGGTTTGCTTAGTCCAACGCCTTCAATTCAGACAAAGGTAGAGGAAGGAGAAGACATATTGATTCAAGTAAAAGAGGAGGTCTCTCAAGTTAGTCAGAAAGAGGAAAGGATTCAAGTAAAAGAGAAGGTCTTTTGAGCTAATCAGACAGAGAAAGAAAGTTTAGAGCAGAAAAAGCCATCAGGGGGAAAGTTACAAAAGGAGACTGCTACTAAAACCTTTCTATCACCAGAGGGCTTAAGTGTCCAACCAACAGCACCACCTCTACAGGAGACTGCTACTAACACCTTTCTATCACCAGAGGACGTAAGTGTCCAACTGACAAGGCCACCTCCATATGCTGAGAGGCCCCCAACCCCCACAGTTGATAGTTCAGATCCTGAGACAGGATCTCAAGTATTAACATGCCCTGTATTTGAGGTAGGAGGGCAGCGAATTTACCATGCTTTAAATTTCAAAACAGTGAAGCAGCTAAAAGAGGCTGTAACAACCTATGGTCCTCAAGCACCCTTAACTGTAAGCTTGGTCGAATCCTTTACCAACTTGAACATGATGCCAGCAGATTGGTCTAATATGTGTAAAGCTGTGCTAAATGGAGGACAATACTTGTTATGGAAGGTTGCCAATGAGGAATTTTGCAAGGAGACAGCTAGGCAAAATGCAGCAGCTGGTTATCCTCAGAGAAATCTAGATATGTTGTTAGGAAAGGACCTTATGAGGATCAATAGCAACAAATTGCATATGATCCTGGTGTATATTTACAAATTGCTGTAGATGCAGTTAAGGCATGGAAGACTTTACAAGCACATGGAGGTTTACAAGGTCAATTATGTAAGATAATACAAGGAGCTAATGAATCTTATGCTGAATTTGTAGATAGGCTTATTCAAACAGCTACCAGAGCATTTGGGAATACAGAACAAGCAATGCCATTAATAAAACAACTGGCTTATGAACAAGCAAATCGTTGGTGCAGAGATATCATTAGACCATGGAAACATGAAGATTTAAACACATATATTAAATTATGTAGAGACATTAATGAACAAGAGCAAGTTGTGGCAACTTCAGTAAAACAGGCTTTAGATGCCAGAGACATTAATGAACAAGGGCAAATTGTGGCAGCTGCAGTAAAACAGGCTTTAGATTCCAGGCCAAGAACATGCTACAATTGTGAACAAACAGGACATTTTAAAAGGAATTGCCCCATAGGAGGAGGGTTTAACAAAACTAGGTATCAAAGGAGTAGAATACCGGGTATTTGCCCACGATGCCGTAGAGGGAGACATTGGGCTAATGAATGCCATTCTCAAACCACCATAGAGGGTACTCCATTATCAAAAAACGAACAAGGACCAAGTGTTTATCCACGATATCGTGGAGAAAGGCATTGGGCTCCATTGCCAAAAAATGGACAGGGGGGCCCAATGCTCCGGGGCCCAAAACCACAAATATACAGAGCACTGGAGGAACCCAGCAACCCCATCAGGGTAGTGCCCAGGACACATTGTCCATCAGATCCCTCATCAGACAAACCAGAGGGAGCGCAGGGTTGGACATCTGCGCCTCCGCCAGATCAGTACTAACTCCAGAGATGGGAGTTCAAATCATTCCCACAGGGGTGAAAGGACCTCTTCCCAAAGGAACAGTAGGCTTATTATTGGGATGCAGCTCTTCTACTCTAAAAGGACTTATGATAAGTCCTGGGGTAATTGATCCCGATTATGAAAGTGAAATAAAAATTATAGCCAGTTCTCCAAATGGTATATCAGTAATTTCACCAGGAGATAGAATAGCACAGTTACTAATAATACCAAGCCTACATGATAAATTTTCCAGTCGTGCTATAGAAAGAGGTTCCAAGGGATTAGGCTCCACAGGTGTAGATTGGGCTATGCTGTCTTTAAATTTAGATTCTCGCCCCATGCTAAAACTAAATATTCAAGGACATGAATTTAATGGGCTACTGGATACAGGTGCAGACCTTAGCATCATCTCTCATCAAGAATGGCCAAAACATTGGCCATTACAACAAGCCACTCAAATGCTTCGAGGCCTAGGAGTGGCAACTAATCCCCATAGAAGTGCAATGGTATTAGATTGGAAAGATCCTGAAGGATGTGAAGGAACTATACAGCCATATGTATTAGATCACATTCCTATAAATTTATGGGGACGAGATGTCCTAGATCAATTAGGTTTGACATTAACAAATAACATCAACCAAAATGCACCCACTATTATGACTAGACAAAGTTTTAGGAAAGGAAAAAGATTAGGAAAAGAAGAACAAGGTATAGCAGCACCAATACAAATAGATCAAGGAACAGACAGACATGGGTTGGATTTTTAGAAAGGGCCACTGAGACAATAAAAATTACTTGGAAATCAGAAAGACCAGTATGGGTTCCTCAGTGGCCCCTGACTAAAGAAAAGATACAAGCAGCCCATGATCTGGTAAAACAACAATTAGCAGAAGGACATATACAACCTTCTGTATCTCCCCATAATACTCCCATTTTTGTCATCAAAAAAAAATCTGGTAAATGGAGATTATTGCAAGATTTAAGAGCCATTAATAATGAGATGGTTATTATGGGACCTGCTCAATTGGGAATTCCTCAATTGTCTGCGTTGCCAAAAACTTGGTATGTTTTTAGTTATAGATATTAAAGGTTGTTTTTTTTCAATTCCAATTCATCCTGAGGATACTCCACGTTTTGCATTTACTATCCCTGCACTAAATCATGAAGGTCCTGATCAGAGATATGAATGGAAAGTACTCCCTCAAGGGATGGCTAACAGCCCAACTATGTGTCAAATTTATGTTAACAAAGCAATCCAGCCACTTAGAAATCAAAATCCTGAACTACAAACATTTCACTATATGGATGATGTATTATTAGTACACAAAGCTAAAAACACATTGCTAGAATGTTATGCCACACTTACAAACTTATTAAAAAATTATAATCTAGAGATAGCAATAGATAAAGTACAATCAAATTTTCCAATTAATTATTTAGGAGTTCTATTATCCTCAACCATGGTCTGTCCACCAAAAATTCAAATACGAGTAGATCAACTCAAATCACTTAATGACTTTCAAAAGTTATTAGGAGACATAAATTGGATAAGGTCTTATCTAGGTATACCAACAGGAGAGTTGGGACCTTTATTTGATATCCTAAAAGGTTCATCAGACCCAAATTCACCCCGAATGTTAATGCCTGAAGCAAGAAAGGCATTAAAAATCATTGAAACATATATGGAAAATATGCATTTGGATAGAATTGATATAAGTTTGCCTTTATTATTTATTGTACTACCAACAAAAAATATTCCTACAGGAGTATTTTGGCAAGAAGGTCCATTATTATGGATACATTTATCTTATTCTCCTAACACTATTCTTACTAGGTATCCTGAGGCTGTAGGACAATTAATACTCAAAGGAATAAAAGCAGCAAATGGAGTGTTTGGAATTTCTCCCAATAAAATTATTACTCCATATACTATGAATCAAATTGATGAGTAAGCTAATGAGTTAAATACTTGGGCAATAATCATGTGCAAATCTAATGTTTCATTTGATAACCACTTACCATCTAATCCTTTATTGTCTTTTTGGTCTTTGCATCCTGTAATTTTTCCAAAAATGACAAGAAAAACACCTATCGGGAATGCTCCAAATATATTCACTGATGGATCAAATAATGGTACAGCAGCAATAGTTACACCTGATCAAACTTTTACATTTTTAGTACCCAAACAATCAGCTCAAAAGGTACTATGAATCAAATTGATGAGTAAGCTAATGAGTTAAATACTTGGGCAATAATCATGTGCAAATCTAATGTTTCATTTGATAACCACTTACCATCTAATCCTTTATTGTCTTTTTGGTCTTTGCATCCTGTAATTTTTCCAAAAATGACAAGAAAAACACCTATCGGAATGCTCCAAATATATTCACTGATGGATCAAATAATGGTACAGCAGCAATAGTTACACCTGATCAAACTTTTACATTTTTAGTACCCAAACAATCAGCTCAAAAGGTAGAGCTTAAGGTAGTATTACAGGCTTTTGTGATGTTTAAAACTTCTGTATTTAATTTATTTTCCGATAGTCAGTATATAGTTAATGCTATAGTATCCCTTGAAGATGCTGGTAGGATTTCCCCTTCCTCTACTGTTTTCTTTTTGCTTTCCACTATACAAAATCTAATCTGGGACAGAAAAGATCCATTCTTTATAAAACATTTCAGGGCACATACAGGATTGCCTGGAGCCCTTAGTTTGGGCAATGATTTAGCAGATAAAACTACACATGACATACATATTTTCTCTACACTAGAAGAAGCTATAAATTTTCATAAAAAGTTCCATGTCAATGCTAATACTTTACAAAAGCGTTTTAAAATAACTAAGGAACAAGATAGACAAATAATAAAACAATGTCAAAATTGTGTGACCTTTCTACCACAAATTAATCTTTGAGTCAATCCTAAAGGATTGATACCTAACCATATTTGGCAGATGGACGTCACACACTTGCCAGAATTTGGAAAATTAAAATATTTGCATGTTACAGTTGATACTTCTTCTGGATTTTTGATGGGCTCCCTTTATGCTGGAGAAAAAACTAAAGATGTTATACCTCATTGCTTACAAAATTTTGCCACTGTGGGCGTTCCAAAACAGTTAAAAACAGATAATGCCCCTGGTTATACTTCTACCTCTTTTAAACAATTTTGCTCATCATTTGGCATTACTCATATAACAGGAATCCCATACAATCCACAGGGACAAGGCATAGATGAAAGAGCTCATCAAACTATTAAAATGTACTTATTAAAGCAAAAAGAAGGAATTGGGAAGGGGTATATATTCCCCAAAGATAAACTTAAAATAACCATTTTTACTCTAAACTTTTTAAATTTGGATTCATCAGGGCTTAGTGCTGCGGAAAGGCATATGTGTCCAAAAAATGTACATAAGCCCAAGGTACTTTGGAAGGATATTCTAACAGGACAATGGAAAGGTCCTGACCCAGTAATTGTCTGGAGTTGGGGGTCTCTTTGTGTGTTTCCACAGGGAGAACAGCAGCCGATTTGGATTCCAGAGAGATTAACTAAGGTCCTGACCCAGTGATTGCCTGGAGTCAGGGGTCTGTTTATGTGTTTCCACAGGGAGAACAGCAGCTGATTTGGATTCCAGACAGATTAACTAAAGCAATTTCTACAGACCAAAAAGAAGATGTGATATCCAGAACTCCAGTTTGGTTATTCTTACAACTGTGACAGAACCAGAATGCTTTTTTCAATATCTATTTTATTATTGCCCTTTACATAATACATAATTTTTAAAAGCCCTTCTCAATAAGTTTTTAAACAACAACACACAAGCTCAACTTACTAGCACTTAGGGTCATTGCTCTTGCCTTACTATCCATCTCATCTTTATCACTTTATTGGCTTTCTCCTTTCAAATGTCTTGAATATTGAATTCCAATTTCCTCCTTAAAGACCAATTTCTCATAAAGATGTGCAAACAGTTACAAAATGATTGTTTGGGAAGAATTCATTACAGTCTATTATTGAATTCACAATGTAGGTGCCAGCACTTTAGAATCAGAAGAAAATATCTACCGGGTCAGTTGCTGCCTTAGTCACTATGTGAGAAGTTTCTAAATAAGCACTATACTGCTGGGTAGCAAGTTTTGATATGACATTTTTCAAAGATGACCACGATTTTCTTACAATTTTTTTATGTGCTATCATGCATATATGAACTGAGTTTTACAGGCTGCATCATGCTCAAATCATAAAAATAGAGAGGATGAGTGTCTTTGAGAAGAAAAAAGGCAGAGAGGAACACTTTATTTCAAATTACAAAAAGTCTGCTTTCAGCTCTGTAAAAAAAAAAATTGTATTACATAGTGCATGACATTTATGCTAAAATTGGGGGCTGGGTTCTGACAGAAGATTTTGCATTTATTACCTGTTTCAAAAGAATGTAATGAAGCAGGAAATAGTCACAGATACTAATAAGCAGTTGAATATACAACAGTCTCCCCTATCCTTTAAACCTTAGACTTCTGTAGAAGAAATCACATTCTTTTTAATCACATATAAAAATATATATATATATATATATATATATATATATAAAGCAGTCTCCACTTTTTGAAGACTCATTTATATGACCTTCAAATGTCAAACATAGCTTTATAATTCATATAATGCATATAATGTGCACTTTGACTTGGCACTTCATGTTAATTCAAACTCTGTACCCTTAAATAAATAATTTGATTTAGTAATCTTTATTACCATAAACAATTTTTATGTGGGACAATTAGTTAATTATAGCTCTGTCTTATTGACATGGCTTCTATGAAAATTTAGTATCAAAATTTTTTTTAATCAAAGAAAATATATATCAACAGTTAGTAAATATAGTTCTTTGATGAGATATCAAGAATGACTTCTACAGAAACAAACCTGATTGTAGATAAAGCAAAAACTGTTCTTAAATTTCTTTAAACCCAATTACTTGTAATTCTAGATGTATAATTTTACTGATAAGAAAATTAATCCCAGTCTTATCTCAGTGTAGAAAAGAAACTACTGACATTTTGAGCAAGAAATTTTATTGTTTATACAGACTGTCCTGGAAAAAATAGGATTTTACAGAATCCCTGACCTCTACTAACTTGATCTCAGTAGCATACCCAATAGTAATGGAAAGGAAAAATATTTCCAAATATTGTCAAATTTTTCCTTCAAAGGGGACAAATTATACTAGGTGGAGAGTCACTGGTACAAAGAATATGTGAGGCCAGAAAAAAAAATAGAGGAATGCTGCTCTATGGAAAACTAAGCAGGGAGATCTGGAGGTATACCCTCTCCCTAAGTGAACAATGAAAATGAAAATGGAAAGGTAAGAACAGGTAGTGAACAAACAGGAGAATATAAGCACTAAGAAAGAAAAATAGAAACAAATTGAATGAGTTTAAAGTGAATTACTTAATAATTAATTACTTGTAGAAAAGCAAAGTATCAAATAACTTGGATTAAATGTTTATGATGGTACTTCTCTATATTTTAAGAAATCAAATTTAATATATTTTTAAATATTTTTATTAATCCACTTAAAATAATGAGAATCATAACCATGAACACATGCAATAAGATTATTAAAACTAACATTTTAAAAAGTAACCTACTAGTAATAAGAAAAGAGTGATAGTTTAACATATTTTGAAATCTCTTTAAATTTCAAGGGATACATCTGGTTGTTTTATATGTGAAAAGTACCAGCTCAAGACATATAAATATATCTTTCTACATTGGGCATGGTTAATAATACCATCTTCTATTATCAAAGGCTTTTAAAAAGAGATAGCTCAAAAGTTTGGTAAAAAGGAGTTTTGAGTTCTAGATAGGGGCAGTAGTTCACAGAGCGTGAACAGTCAGTGCAGTTGAACTCCACGAGAATACTCACTTAGAACATCCACAGCTAGAATCTCACTGATGTGAGGGAAAAGTCCATGTATTTTATGATTTCTCATCAGTGTTTTCAACAGTTATTGTGGTGTCTTGCTTAATGGGATCATTTTTGTGCATGTCCATAGCACAATACATGGATCTTCTCTCAAGATCATGATCTGGCTACTGCACTAGCTTAGGGTCTGACCATTTGCCACAGGTAAACACCAGTGCAGAATCACTTCCTGAAGAACAGTTGATTGAGTTGCCCTTTTCCTAGTGATGGGTGAGTGACTTCTCTTTACATTCATGTGTTTGCCTTCTCTCACTGCCATAATTCTGACATCATTATCATCCTCATGTTTTTAAATACCGCCTTAGCCATCAGAAAATTTCATCAGTGCTACTACCACAAGAGAGTAGATTAACTTTGGGCTCTCAGTCATGGAATTCACTTTATTCACAACATAGCTGCATATGCAGAAAAGCTTAGATCACATAGTGGTGGAAATGGCCAGATGTAAACTTCTGTTCTTAATAGACTTAATCTAATTGAACAAGTCTTCTCATAGCCTGGGGGCTATGTGCCTGGGAGAACCCTTTTCAACTTCTGTCCTAAAGTTCAGGGCTGTCAAAAGTATCTACCATTTGTCCTAGCTAACACTGATGTCACTCCTAACCTCCCTTTCTTCCAGCCTTTAATAAAAAGGCCTTTCAATTGTGAATCCTCTTTTTCATCTTTGAGATGTGCGAGTACCTTCCATTTTTCTCAAGGTCCTAAAAGCCATTCCTTTGAAATGCAGTCATCAAGAAGAAAAGAACCTCTGTCTCCCAGTGTCTGTGGGAGGAGACAATTCTAAGTTGGATAATTACTAGCTACCAGACATTACTTGCCTAATTGCATTTGCAGGGACCAATCTTTACTAATTTTCACTTCTCTGATTCTTTTCCTCCCGCATAATTTTTTCTTCCTTTAAGTTTCCTCTGCACAAATCAGAATGACTCTCCATTCTTTCCCTGGCTTTCAGGAATAAAACCTGTTTTTAGTGTTTTAACTAAAATTCAGCTTTGCTTAATTTTTACATCCTCAACACCACACTCATTACCCCCCTCCCACTCATTATCTACATTGGCTGCTGTTGATTTTTTCTCTGGCTCCAGCTTCACAATGCAGGCCCACCATGCCCAAGGACTGTAGAAAAAAACTGCTTCTTAAGGAATCTCAGAAAGGATGATGAGCATTTTTGCACAAAGGCGGGAAGCCATAACTGTTTCTTTCCAGTAACCAGATATTCCTTGTTGTTCCTGAGGAAATAAAATTCTCTGAAGAATCCATATCTACATTGAAGATCCTACAGACTGATCTTGGCTGAGTATAACGTCAGAGTATGGAGAGATGGAATATTGCAGCCCAAGAGCCAAAGTTATCTTGAACTGTCTTAGTCGTTTTAATAGCCATTTACATTCAGCCTCTGTGTCTGACTTAATATCCTCATAGTCTTACAATATATTACTGAGCTTAGCAGGCCTCCAACCACCAATCCTCAAGCTAAGAATGATTTAAGATAACGTCTGAAATCTATAGAAGAGATTTCTCTTTCCTGTAGCACATCAACAAATTACCCACCATTGTATTTCATCTATGTACTAAGGTTATCTTTATTCTATCACTATAAAAATCCATAACTTAGATAATTTTACTCAGATAATAACTTCAATCTGTTATTTTTGGGGTTTAGTCACTCATTTTTGGCTCAGAGTAAATTATTTAAATAATTAAATTATTTTCTTATTTCCTTTAAAACAGAGTTCATATTTCATACAACACTCCCAATCCAAAATTTAAAAGATACCTTAACATAATTCTAAAAAGCAGTAAAACCCTTTCTTTGCCCATTGTGTACCTTTTCAAGCATCCAAATGGGTACCAAACTAATGGCTGCCAGTTGTACCAACAGAATAATTAGGGAATATTATCCACCTCCACATATGCCATCCTAATACAGCACTGTACTGTCTTAGCATTTCCTCATTTTACTCAATGGAACATATTGTCCTTGCAAACACATTTGAATTCAAGTTTATGAATGGTCAGAACAGTACTAATTTTGTCTCTGACTTGATTTTATCTTTAAAATTGCAGCAGTAACTCTATCATTTCCTTTCAAGCCTATAGGAGTGGCTTTCTACTGTGGCTTATCTCTGTTGCTGTTGTTGGGTTACTGGGGATTGAACCCAGGGCCTACCACTTGCTAAGCAAGCATTTCACCACTGAGCTATACCCGAAGCTCTGTTGCTTTTCTCTGAATTCCCTCCTGGTGACTTCTTAGCTTGAAACTACCTTTGTAAACAAAGTCCTATTTTAGATGCTTAAAATGACTTCTGTTCTCTTGTGTTAAGACACAATGAAATAATGATTAAAAAGACAATCATGCATAAGTATACACACAGTGTGTATACATGCATATACAAAGTAGATATACCATATATCATTACTACATGAAACCCACAAAAACATTCATTTATATATGTATACATACACATAGACAAACATAAATTTATAAATATGCACATGTAAATAACTGTGCTTATAAAAATTCTATGTAAAAGCATAAATTCATGATAATGCATTGATATGAATTGTAAAAATTAAAAATCATGGGGCTGGGGATGTGGCTCAAGCGGTAGTGCGCTTGCCTGGCATGGGTTCGGCCCGGGTTTGATCCTCAGCACCACATACAAACAAAGATGTTGTGCCAGCCGATAACTAAAAAAAATTAATATTAAAATTCTCTCTCTCTCTGCCTCTATCTACCTCTCTCTCTCTAAAAAAAATCACCCTCATAATTATCTTAGTTATTTAGCATTAAAAATCCCCCCAAAATTCAGTAGTAGTAAACATATAATCATGCATGTCTCTCAAAATTTATGCTTCAATTTGAACCTTTGTGTAATTATCTTGTTCACATTAAGCACTTTCAACACCAGATTCTTGCTTTTTTTGGATTTTGACATGACAGGAACAGAAATATTAAATTAAACATAAGGAAGTAAGCTCTCAGTTCTGAATATATCATCCACTCTCCTGATTGAAAGTCTGGATGTCAATGTGATGCAGTTTAATCCCTTTTTGCAGTTTGGGATGGAAACTACTTTTTTCCTTTTCACCTTTTCAAATTTTAATAGGACTTTGGAAGCACCGAAGAAGTGATTCATGAGTTTCATGAAGTATTTCAGCAGAGAGATCTGTCACTTTCAAGTTTCTAAACTACAATTTCTTCATTAAAGCAACAATATCTATCTTTATTATATGATATGTCTTCTCTCATTCAAAATGTTAGAAGAAAGTTTACTTAATTGTAAATATATATATATATATATATATATATATATGTATATATATATATATATATATATATATATATATATATATATATATATATATATATGTTAATGATATGTATGTTACTTATATACATGGGCTTTTTTTTATCCCAAAGGATCTATTCTGGGAATAAGAGAAAACAGCTAATATAAAATGCAATTTTAGTGTCTATCTTCAGATTTATGAGTATCAGAATTTAAGTAAATTGGAAATGCTCTTTAGTGAAATATAACAGATGTGTACTTTAGATTCTCAAGCTGATATATCAATCTGAAAGATTTGCAGTCAGCTGCAGAAATCTCAGATTAACTAACATCTTTAAGAATGTATTCACAGCCAGAAAGAAAGTCCAATCTGTGTTTCTACAGAGCTTTTGGATGGGAAAATCTCTTCAACTTTTTATTTTGAAAATTTTAATAAAAAGGTGGAAAATTTGTAGAGTGAGCATGCATATATATATTCTCTAGTTGAACACAAAATTTTTACATTGTTCTGTACATACTTTTTTAACTACATAACATTAGTTCTGGTATACCTTCTGAAAATGTATAATAATTTTCTGCAAAACATTTCAACATGTCAGAAGGGAAAATACAATCTCATATATAATTCATAAAGCATATATAACATCTATAAAATTAAATTTAAAATAATTTCTTATACCAATTTTTTTTCTTCTGAGATATTGCACTGAGAGGAAACAAACTTGACAGAATCTGCACATTCTTTTTAAATAAGAGACTTACAGGGGGTTAGTTATAGGGTTTTCTAGTCTCATTTATAAGCTTGGAACAACATGAAAACTTTGGGCTGGTCGACATTGTGAGGTGAGAGTCTTTGACTTAATCTTTTTTTTTTTAGTTTTTTTAAAATGTTGATGGACCTTTATTTGATTCACTTATTTATATGTGGTGCTGAGAATCAAACCCAGTGCCTCACCCATGCTACACAAGCTCTCTACCACTGAGCTACAACCCCAACCCCTTTGTCTTAATCTTGATGAGCAGGTTACTAGTCCTAAACAGTGAGATGTTTTAGTCATTTTACAAATTATATGCCTTTCTTTATCATCTTCCCAAATTTTGACTTAAAACAGAAATTTTAAATTTCAATGAGGCTTTATTTATTCTTTTACAGTTTAGGATTTTTATATCCTAAGAAAACTTACCTTATACCAATTTGGAAAGAAACAACCTCCTCCTCTAGGATGTTTTGTTATTTTACTTTTTATGTTTCTGTATAAATTCAATAATTTTATTTATTGTACAAGATAAAAACTGAGGTTAATTTTTCTGTATGTGAATACCTTGTTCTCACACGGCTTGTCAAAAGGAACATCATTAGCCTGGTGAATTCTTTTTATAAATCAATGTGTTATTGTATTAATTTTCTAGGGCTACCATAACAAATTACTGCAACTTAGGTGGCTTAAACACCATAAAATATTGAAAATTCCAATAGTTTTCTGACATGGATGTGTGTGTCTCTTTCTTCCCATAGAAGACAGAAGCCATCTGTTTGTAGCATTTCCAATTGTATGAAGTGAATGCATGTTCGTTCTAATCTGAGGTTAGAGAGGAATGTCTTTCCTCTACTTGCAAACAGAAATTCAATACCCTATCTCTACTAATTCACTTTTTCCTTTTTCTCATCTTAAGTTGTATTTTATGCAAATTTATTTTTTATATTGTTATTTAAACACAATTAACATGTTTTTATCTTTCAAAATACAAAAATTACAATTTTGTAAATTAGAAAATGAGGTTAATACATGTTAAATAACCTGATTAGGGTCACAGAATATGAAATCATAATAGCATCCATGCATCACCATCAGAGCTTCTAATCTAAGTACTCTGATATCCATCCTCTTCTTTAATAATAGACACATAGGATTTGGCTTAATGCATCAGAAAATTGAACACAAATATTGTTCCACAATGTACAAAACATTTACATTTATGGCATGGAGAGAGATTTTATTTTATTTTTTGAGGCAAAATAAAATCTTTTAGTCATAATAATAATATCAAGTGCATAATATTTAAGCTGAGTTTGGTGATTATTAACTAGTATTTATCAGTTGAGCTTGCTATGTACTTTGTACTCATTGATTCTTCACAAATATGCCAGGGTCTCAAGAGTTAAATAATTTTTTAAAAGTCCATGCAGTCAGAAAAATTAATTACCAAACTTTACAAGGAGACAAAAAATATGTAAAGATGATGGCATTTCCTTGTAGTCACATAATTTGCCTATTGTAGATACAAAATTTTATATGTAGATTTATTTAGATCCAGAATCCATGTATTTGAGTACTGTGTTTTATTCATTATATATTTTATAAGAAATATATTGTAAAAAATATTTCTGATATGGGAGTCTAAAAATAACTGTATGCTTGGTAATTTTTTCACTATACCCACATATAATCAACAATATTAGGAATTTATGTTCATCCAGCAGCATGCTTTTCTTTTCTTTAAAAAATGTTTTCAAATGAATGTCAACCTTTTCATATAACTTCAATACTGAGACATAATGATTGTGCATGGTATGTGTGATTTTTTGTTGTTGTTATACATAAAGAAATATCACACATTCTAAGTCTTAGATAATCACAGAAACTTGTTCACTGACAACTCAAAGATCCATACCCAATATTAGCCATAAATAATTCACAGCTATTTATTTCTATTGGGAAACAGGAATTCACGTTGAGAAATACTGTGTGAATTATACCACTATTTCAGCTTTCGCTAAGGACAGTTTTAATGTTATTGTATTTTTAATATCTTTTTAATTAGCTAATTAATTTATCTTTTATGTGTATTGAGGATGAAACCCAGTGCCTCACACATGTTAGACAAGCACTCTACAACTGACCTACAACCACAGCCCCAAATTGTTTCTTCTTAAAATGACACAAGGAAATTATTTATTTTCCAGCACAAACAATGACATGTTAATGCAGTCATTCATATAATAAACATATCTAGTTCATAAACAATAGATGTATGCATCCAGGTATGGAGGTGCATGCCTGTAATCCCAGTGGCCCAGGAGGCTGAGGCAGGAGGATCAAATTCAAAGTCAGCCTTAGAAAAAAGCGAGGTGCTAAGCAACTCACTGAGACCTTGTCTCTAAATTAAAAAAAAAAAAATAGGGCAAGGAATGTGACTCAGTGGCTGAGTGTCCCTGAATTTAGTCTCTGGTAACCCCTGCAAAAGTACAAATTCAGACTAAAAAAAGTAGGTAAAGCTGACATAACAATAAATGCTTGCATAGCCTACTACATTTTTTTCATAATTAATTAAGTCCTATATCTCATTTTCCATTAGACTCTTTATAAGATCTTGTGATTTTTGGCCTAATATTTCCAAAGTGGAGATAAGTCACATATGAATTTAAAATTGAGTCATTCATTCATTTAAATAAACATTATTGAATGCCTTAATACCTAGATTATCTTTTCTGCACTAAGGGTATAGTTGATTCCAACCAAATTATAATTTATCAAGCTTCACCATCATCACTCTTTGCTGCTTTGTGATTTTAGTATTTACTAGTTCCAAATCCACCATGGATGCATATCTAAGATTTCAAAACTTAATTCAAAAAGTACATATGTCAATATTAGATAAAATCTTTATATATTATAATATATAGTGAATATCTTATATAACATAATGTTCTAAAATGAAGCATACAAACAAAATTTGCTTTACAATTTATTAAAATATGTCATGTTGTATTTGAAATCCAACAAAATCTATAAGATGTACCTTTGAAAATGCAGTCTACTAAGAATAGTGTGTAGGACTTCTTTTACCTAGTTATCTTATTATGATAGTCACTTTTATATGTTAATTGATTGGACATGGTGCCCTGGTCTTTGGTTAAATACTAGTTTCTGAATTTTGAAGATAGATCATCATTTATGTTAACTGATGTTAATTTCAGAAAATCATTCTTGTAATGGGAGGTCTTCATTCAACCATTCAGTGTTGAAATCTGTTCTGTGGTCATAGCACATTATCTAAGATCTATCTCGCCCTACTTCTAAAATTAATTTTAAAGTATTTCAAAACATACAATAAAAAATACAAACTGTCAATCTAGATGTCTATACACATGGAAAACATATTCTTATATAGCAATCTAGGTTAGCAGTTAATTTTTCCACTGTATTTTTATAAGGTATTAAAATATTACATATTTTGAGATAAATCCAACAAATAATATGCAAGACTTTTGTAATAAAAGTATGAAAATTCTTGAGAAATTTTAAAATACATAAATATATGAAAATATATATCATGTAGATAGTTGGGAATAATAAAATTTTGAAAATCTTCCATATTTTAGCTATGCATTAAAAATGGTGCAGGATCAAATGAAGAAAAAATGTAGATCCCCTGAAAGCTGAATAATAAATAAACCTTGCCTCTGAATCACTGCCGTTTTACATTGGTATTCATTATTATCCCTTCAAGAGATGAGTTTATTTTTCTACCTCTAGAGTATAGGTAGGTATATGATTTTTGGAAATATGTAAATACAATGCAAGCTGAGACTTGGAAAGAGCTAAATTTTTGAGGATTATCACTGAACCACATGAAACCCTAAGGTCATAATGAATCAATCCTAGTTAGGCTGCAGAAGTATTAAGAGGATATGAGGAAGAGAAATAAAGTACCCGAGCTTTATTCAGGTTTCTGATGACTAGGAATGTGAATGAGGTCATTTCTGATTATCCATCGAAACTATGGCATTATTTATAGAAAGTCTGGGTACAAGGGAAGTGAGAGAACCCAAGCTTAAAATATTTATCATTCACCCCAAAGAATCTTGAAGGGAGAGAAATTCATTATTTTAAGTCATTAATATTACAGAAGTGTTATGTCATAAAAGCTATGTATTGTAATAGATTTCAAAATGCAAAAGATATAAAGAGAAATTTTGATTCATTAGTACCTTAAGTAATCCTTCCTTTTGTTATATATTAACAAACCAAAGAAACATGGAAGGTTTCTGGATGAAGCTCAAGTTGGGTGATTATGAAATTAGATTGAAAATAATCATCCTCAAAATCTTCATCATGACCAATCATAAAGCTGACTAGAAACAGGTAAAGCAGGTGAAATGTTGAAAATAATCAGGTTTGGGTATCTTTAAATACAGTACAATATAACAAGAGAAGAAACAAAGCATGTACAACAAAGTGATTATAATATTGAAGCATATAATCAGATCTGTGCAAAAACGGGGGCATTGTGGACAATGAAGTAAGATAAAAGATCATAGGTTTGTTGGATTATTGATACCAGAAGAATTCAATAGTGTTTGAGTTGTGTTTCAGAAAGAAATGAGGTAGAATATTTGAATTAGTGTCCTTGGAAGTGGGAATCTTAAGTTACTAATGGGTTGTAGCTATAAATAATTTGAAGGTCTATGGTTTTATCAATCATGATGTTAAAATAAAGTACACAATTATTAAATGAGAAAAAAATACACAAAATAAGTGGCCAGATGATTGAAATGATAATCTTTAAAGGTATAGAAATAACAAGATTCCTAAGCATGAACAAAAATGGGAATTCACAGTTTTTGTAGAGCTACAAATTAGAAATTCAACCAAATTATAAAGCAATTAGCCAACGTTTATTATAAAGATATGACACCCTATTGACTTGTAATGTGCTTCTAGGAATATATGATAATATAAATTTTACCCCTATATGTAAGTTATAGTATGTACACAATTTTCACCATAAAAAAGAAAGGCACAAAAGCTATATTAGGGAGCTGGTGTTGTAGCTCAGTGGTAGAGTACTTGTCTTGCCTGTGTGAGGCCCTGGGTTTGATTCTCAGCACCACATAAAAATAAATAAATAAAAATAAAGATAGTGTGTTCATCTACAACTGAAAAAAAAGTTTTTTAAAGTGTTATATAATATAATATTCAACAAAAATACCAGAGATCCAGAAGCTAATATTTTTATGTAATTAGAAATTTTTACTATTTTATTGTGGGAGACCAACCTTACAAGTGACTGAGTCACACTCCCAGGCTGGGTGCTGAGGGGCTCAGTCACAGAAATGTGGCAGAGCTATCCCCACCCTTCTTGGGTTTGATAGTCTGTGTCTTATTCATAGGTGTGTCTTGCTACAGCCCCAGGGGAGAAGCTTTGCTTACCTGTTCCTTTGTAATATAACCCCTTGCCCTGTTTATGATAGAATCTTCCATGGAAATGCCTTGTATGTGTCCCCTTCTCTTACTGTGCCCTTGGGTGTGGCCTACCCAGATGTCAATCAACCTACTGACAGTGGACATCATGAAGATAGATTCAGCTCCCTGAAACTTGACCCCTTGCCTCATTTGAATAGCTTCTCCTCAATAAAAGGGGTCAGTGCATGCTCTCTTGCTCTCTCTTCCTGAGGACTCTTAAGGTCAGAGGAGATATCACAGTGATCCCAAAGGAAAAGGTATTTGTGTCTCTTGTGTGGTTATTTCGTGCAGCCCAATTAGCCCAGTTTAAAGGGAGTGACCCTGAGCCTTTTAGTTGCAAGAACAGAAACCTGGCATTTTATGTCATGGGTAACAGAAATATAGATTAGATTTTAGGGATGAGGATATTTCACTAGAAGTATCAAAGAGAGGAACTGAAAAGCTGTTGTCCAGTTTTTTTGGTAGGAGAAATTAATGTAAAAAAGTACTCTAATTCATCAACATTTTGTAAATCAGAATTCTTAGAAACATCTAGATTTCTGTCTCAAAATGAAAATAAAAAAAAATATCAAAAATTAACTAAGTTAAAAGACTCCTGCTGTTAATAAAAAAAAACTGACACTAGAAGTCACACTGGAATAGTTTGTGGAATAAGATGGAGGTACTTATGAGATCAGATTAGGAGACATCAAATTATATGATGTTGTGACTATCATAGAACTGGAATTTTCATATTCCAAAAATAATGAATTTCAGTAATGTCTAAACACTATTGCATTCAAGGGCATGAGGCTAGGTAAACTGAAGGATGTAGCTGAGTTAAATGTCACTGTCATATCAGTCAATTAAAAAAAAATGTGAAAGAGAAACACTAAAGTAAAGCAGAAGAAAATTTTTTGGTGATACCAAAAAAAAAAAAAAAAGAAATTTTAAAGAAGTAGTTAGTCAACAAGAGAACATAGAAGGGTGTTTTTAAACAAATTGCTGCAGGATAATGACATCAAATGGTAGAGCATTTGCCTAGCACATGCAAAATCTTGAATTCAATCCCCAGCATTGATAAAAATAATTAAACAAAATATTAGAGAGCTTGAAAATTCATGATAAAGAAGGATGATGAAGAATATGTTCCTTACAAGACATTCACCGAAAAATGCCCTATATAGATTTGAAATGAAAAGATAGAAAATACAGCACATGATAGGGGCTGGGAATGTGGCTCAAGTGGTAGAGTGCTCACCTGGCATGCATGCGGCTCAGGTTAGATCCTCAGCACCACATACAAATAAAGATGTTGTGTCTGCTGAAAACTAAAAAATAAATATTAAAAAAAATTCTTTCTTTCTTTCTCTCTCTCTCTCTCTCTCTCTCTCTCTCTCTCTCTCTCTCCCTCCCTTCCTCCCTCCATCCCTCTCTCATTATCTCTTAAAAAAATATAGCACATGATAGAAATAAAAATTAACTTCAGATAGCTATTACTACTATAGTTAAAGAATGATCAAACACAAATTTATGACTATACTTGAAAAAAAACTCAGTAAAATAAGTTTCTAAGCCAAGGAAGACATAGTTTTCAGTATGTGTGAATCTCATACATAGCCTCCAAATCAGCCACAGGTCCAGGGATTATGAAATCTGACTCTTTTATAAGCATTACTGAGCTTTTTCTATAAATAAGTAAAAACTATGAAGACATCAGCACAAAAGTCTGTACAAATTTATTTTATCCATGGAAAAATCATTTATAACACAATTTAAAATATTATATACTCCAAAATTAGTTGATAATATTTTCATAAGACTGATACCATTGTACACATTCATTTTCTATATCATTTCTTTATACTTGTTGAGAGTCTCTCTATATTAAGCAATTATATAATATTGTTTCTATAATGTAAGCTTTCAATTAACACGATTGATATTCATTTAGGATTGTTAGTTGTGATAAGAAATTTATGATCAGGTTTTATGATTGCAATTATATGGTTGCTGTAGTAGTGCTACAAAGAGATGCTCCAATCATAACGATTCAGAGAAATCGATTCTATATTATTCCCTTAAAAATAGTGTCCGAACTACTTTATATACTATAGTACTGTACCTTTCAAATTAGTAGAACTTCAGTTTTTACATATCTTCATTGTGGAATTAATCCTTCCCTTTCATTATGCACAGCTCAATGTGAGAAACATTTCCTACAGGTTATATACAAAATCGTGTTTCCCCTCAATACCCACATTTCAGTAGAACCAGGAGGCCAAGTTTCTTGACATATTGTGGAGCTGAGTAATTAGGGAAACCATCCATACTATGGACAGCCACTGATAACTTCACTGAACGATGAATTAACCAATAGCCGTACCCCATTTTATCCATTCTATCAAGTTCCATTTCTCTTAATTGAGATTGAAAATTTCCCAGTTCCTTCCAATTCCACATAAGGGATTAGAATGTGCAAGTGTACATCAGAGAAAGAGGTCTGGAAAAGTAAAATGGCAATATTCTTTAAAAATTAGGTCACTATAGGAATCAGTTTGCATATTCCTATACGTGCTACTAAAGATATTGAAATGGCTTTCCAGTGTAAAATCACCAATTCCAGATGATTTCACTGGTGAATACTAGATGTAATAAATGACATTAATCTCCAACAATATGATGAATTTCAGAAAATAGCAACATAAGAAGGCACTTTCTAAGTCACTCTATGAATCTACTGTCATTCTATAATCAATATCAAACAAAAATTATGGCCCATTTTCTATGTAAACATAGATCCAAAAATTCATAAAACCACCTTAGCCCCCCAAATTTTGAAAGATAATGCACATCGCAGCCAAGTAGGATGTATTACAGCTATTTAAAGCTCATTTAAATGCAAAATTTAATTGATGTAATCTATTATATCAACAGGCTAAAGAAGAAAAAAAAGATTATATCAATAGGTACAGAAAACATAGTTATAAAAAACCAATACTCATCATAATAAAAACACTCAGTGACCTGAGATTAACAGGGTGCTTCCCAACTTGATAAAGAATACCATCAGAAATCTATCCTTAATATCATCCTCAGTGGAAAAAAAATGCTTTTGCTAATCATTCCTCTCAACATTAAATTGTAAAGGCAAATGCAATAAAGAAAAGGAAATATAAAAGTATACAGACTAGGATGGACAAAAACAACAACAGCAACAAATTGTTACAAGCACCATAATTATTCATGTAGAAAATACTAAAGATTCAACAAAGGTTCATTTTAAATCTACAATATTCAAGACAGGATGCTATTTGCAAAAAATTAGCAGATCAGTAAGCAGAACAGAATGTCTGGAAATAAATATATGTCAAGACAAAGGCGCCAAGCCAGTTAAATGTAGAAAGAATAATCATTTTTTGTTTGATTTTTAAACATGTGCTGGAACATCTGCATATCTATATAAGAAAGCAGTCTAGGCACAATCTTTACATTGTTCACAGTAATCACCACAACATGAGTAACATACCCAAATATAAACTGCTAATCTATGAGACTCCTAAAAGATAGCATGCACAGGAAAAAAAATCTAACAGACCTAGGGTTCAGTGATGAATTTGTAGGTAATATAAAAAGGAATACCAATGAAAGGAAAAGTAAAGGCGGTAATGTGGGGTTCAGGAAAATGCCTTTTATCCCCTCTCTGCAAAATAATACTGTTAATAGTAAGAAAAAAAATACCCCAACTGGGCAAAACACATATCTGATAATAGACTGTTATCCATATATACAAATAACACATGACTTATAAAGCAAACAACTCAACTTTAAAATGAGCATCTTAGCAAAGACTATATAAATGACTAATAACCAATTAATTCACAGTCCTCATTATATGTCAATAGAGAGTCAAAAATTAAAACAAAAATGAGCTATCACTGCATGCATATTTTTATGTAAAATCCCATAATGGACAGTAAAGTTGTTAATCAATATGGACAGTAACAGGGATTTTCATTCACTGCTACTTGATATTCAGAATGCTGCAACCTGTTTGGAAAAGACTTGGAAGTTTCTCATAAATGTAAATATAGTTTTAACTATTGTTGCAACTATCATACTCTTATGTCAACACACAAACCTGCACTTGAATTTTCATCACAGCTTCATTCATAGTTCTCAAAACTGAAAGAAGCCAAGTGTCTGCCACCAGATGAGTGGTTAAATAAATTGTGGTACATCCAGACAATTAGATAGAAAATTTATTAATTACATAATCAAGAAACAATGGGTGGTGGTATCTTAAATGTACATTGCTAAGTAAAAGAAGTTATTATGTAAGGAATGCATACTATGATTGAAACTATAAAATTCCAGAAAAATAAAATATAGTGATATAAAAAAGATCTGTATTTGCTGGGGTCAAGAAAGGAGAATATATAGGTGAAGCACAGCAGTTTGGGGAGGTGGGCTGTAAGACTCCGCAAAATTTTGTGAATACATGCTGTAGAGGTATAGAATAAAACTCATATATTCTACTAAACACTATGGACTTTCATTAACTATAATGTATCACTGTTGTTCACCAGTTACAGATAAATGTATTACATTAATGCAGTCTTGCTAATAAGGTAACTATTTGGGTGAAGAGTGGTAGAGAGGGGATGCATGGGCACTCTGTATACCATCAGCTGAATTCCTAGGTAAAGCTAAAACTACTATAAAAATAGCCAATTAATTTTTTTAAAAATGAGAGACATTAATGCACAGGAACATGTTCCTAGGTCCCCTCTAAGATGCTCTGAACTGGACATTTCCCTGTACACATGAAAAGTCTTCCTCTCCCTCATCCCAATAAATCATCATAGCATTCATGACTACTCCAAGATTTGTCATATTGTTTCATCTTCTAGAAAGAGTTCAGGAAATACATAACAAAGAGATGATCAGAAAAAGAAATGACTGATTACATGAGTAAAAAATAAACTTTATCAAATATTATAACAAATTTCTTTCTTTTATTAGCAACTAGCTTTGCCTTATTTTCATGCACTGCTTACCACACTGATTCCAAATTACTCCAAATTTTGTATTCATAATCTCTTTCCTTTTCCAATGTCTCCCTCCTTTCCCTTGTCTGTCTTGTATAATTTCCTATTCCTGAATCTCATCTCAAATATTTTTTGCTATAAATGCTCCCTGTTAGTGCTTTAATGATGAGTTTCAATTGTTCCTAGTTATAATGAATACATTTAGATTTAGATTATAATTATTTTAGTGTCCCTGTTTCCTATAACCATGTGATCTAATCAAAGCCTTTTTCCATAGTGCTTTATAGAGTTTTAATTATCAGTACTGTGAATAAAATAATGAATTATTTTTTTACCTTTTCTTGAATTATGTTATAGAAGAACCCTTTCTACCTATTTTAGCAAAAGCACTTAGTATCAGGAAAGTTCAATAGAGTAGGCAGAATTGTGGTGAAGTAACAGGACATAATTGCTAGAAGGCAGATTGTAAAATATGCATGGAGTTGATATTAAAATAAATCTCACTCTGGTTGTACAATCACATACCTTACTGTTGGGGTTTTTACTCCCCCCACCTCCCACCCCCCCTTTCCTCCTGACCAGCGAGAGAAGCCAGGGAAAGCATGCCCTGACCAGGACAAGCCAAGAAAGGTAAAGGTCACCCAGCCTGCACCCAGCCCTCTGTCACAAGAGGACAATCAGAGGAGCCAGGGAGATGCTGGATCTCATTTATTGAGGAAGTACACACAGCTTATATACTGCACAGGAGCCAATCAGGATAAAGGTCAGAGGGGTGGAGCAAGTTCAGGTGTAAACCCATCCCATAGTGTGTAAGGGAAAGCACAAGCTGTCCAGGGGGGCGGAATAGTTCGGGACCTATCCTGGAGGTATTCTGAGAGTTTTCCATCACCAACCACAGCACCGGCTCCTGGCTGATAGCCAGGAGCCATCCCAGCCACATGTGCAGCCCCATACTGGGAAGCGGGCAGCAAGTCATGCCCTACACCTTACCATCTTTGAAAGTGACTATAATCACTCCAGATTTCTCTAAAGATAAGATTAATATATTTCTTTCTTATTATTGTAGTGAAGTTAGCTGAATTAATCCAATGTGTAATAATTTATAATTCCTTAACATATGTGAAGCACTCAAAAGACATTATGTTATGTCAAAATTCTTTAAATATAAGGGAAGGTTTGAAACAAGAGGTTTTAATCCCAGGTCTGCCATTTTTAAGTGGTTTGACCTTGAGTGAGTAATGCAAAATTCATTAAGGACAGCTAATAAGTGGATTTGATTTGGGTCCTTTACATGGCATAATATTAACCAAACAGTGTCTGTCTGGTGGTTGTTTAAAAAAGTTTAGCTCTTTCAAGGAAAAAGCGGCATTTTAAAACATGAATCTTGGGCCATTCCCAGGCATTTTACTTGCTTCTCAATTCAAACCACTGCTGGGTCGTATAACAAAAAAAAAAAAAAAAAAAAAAAAGAATTATCACTGCCTGTATTTAGGCATTTAATATACTAACAAATGAGAAATTTGTGGACATCTAAAGCCTCAAGGAATCAATTATATCTCTAATTTCTGTAACTGCTACAAGACAGTGCTGCTAAAAGTCATTACTCTTGATTAATAGCAATGCATAATTATTAGGAGAAAACACCTATATTTCTCTTTGATTTCTCACTGTATTCACCTATGTCAATTGCCAGAGAGTTTATTCACCTGGATATTTGGGACATGTGAGCTGTATATTTACATTTGCTCAAGAAGGAAAAATCTTCTCAGTATTTATATATTTTGTGTACCAAGATTAAAAAGAGAACAATTTACAATTGGCATCCCTAATAAGCCTTCTTCATTTTCTATAGCCTAATAGAATCATGGATAGATGTGGATTCTATAGCATCAGGAGCTTTTGTTCCCAAAAGTGAGCTTTTAAGAATAAAATTATTTTTATTCTGATTACAAGTTCCATATTTTCTATATCCTGAAAACTGCAAAAATAAACTTTAAAAAAATATGTGACTCTCTACCATGTTGTCTCCATCCCCCAAACTGATGGCATTTGGCTTATATTGCATGATTCAATTCTCCTTTGTATTGAAATGCTCTACTGCTGACTTTGTAACAGCAAATGAGGCTTACAGAAAACTCCATCCAGAGAGTCATGTTCTTCTGTAAATGTGATAATTGCCCCCATTTGACTACTGATTCATTAGGCCTTCATATGGATAATTAAGAATCACAGACCTGTGGTAATGACCTAACCACATGGTATTCTGAACATTTACAAAATCCTGTTTAAAACATACCAATTAAATTAACCACATAGTACAGAAGCTTTGTTTATTGTTTAAATCAAAATTCTGTGTGTGTGTGTGTGTGTGTGTGTGTGTGTATATATATATATATATATATATATATATATATATATATATATATATATATATATATATATATTATACTTGAAGGTGAGAGGTAGGGAGAACAAACATTTTTGTGGAGTATTATAATTCAGCATAATATTACAGTGTTAATAACTTAGGTGTGTTTCATTTCACTCTAATGTGTACGGGGTTTCTTCTAATTGCTTATGTAGAATATACAGAATTTCAGATATGCATCTTTATTTTGACTTATTACAAATAAGTATATTTTATAGTTGATGTTCGTTTCATTTGACTGCCTGAAGAAAAATACACAAATTGTTGTTCATTAAAGGAAAAAAATGATCAAATAATTAAATTTTGTATAGACAACATTACTTGGCAAAACAGATTCTATTTGTTTAGTTAGTTAATTTGATTTTGATAATATTTCAGTTTTCACTTATTTTGGAATAATTCATCATAAACTAAAGTGAAATTATATTAGTATTCTCGTAAAAAATAGTCAATGGATTTAGCATTTGACTCTGTCCATAAATTAAATGTATTGCAGTCAGTTCAAAAGCTTGAATCTTTAATATAAGAAGTTAGATGAGGTAGAGAGGAAAAGATTATTTGATAAAAATTATTTCAAACTTACCTTCTTTTCCACAAAAACATTAAAGTTTTCTTTACTTTTAATAAAAGGACAGAGAAGAACACTGAGCTCAGAAGGCATGGTTTTCCCAACAGCCCCAATGGATAATTTGTTGGGTCTCCATCATCTGTGGTAACTCCAGTCCTTGTTATTTGAAATTAGGAGGATGAACTTGAGACATTAGAATACATCTCACAACGTATTCTGGGAAAGATTATATTAACATATTTTAAATAGAGTACACAAAAAAAGATAACATGTATTTCTTCAGATTTATGGATTTTTTTTAATGAAGACTTAAAGTTGTAACAACTCTCTTAGAATAATTCTGCATGTTAAACCAAGAGAAACAAAGATTTAGAGAGATAATCAACAATCTGAAGGATCAAAGGATAGCTGAAGGATATTTTTGGTTAAATATCTGTTCCTTAAAGATAAAGTGATATTAAAAATAAAGTGATTGCATAGAAATTTAGATATACTCTGCCATATTGGAAATTTTCTCTGATCATCCCCCTAGCCATTATTGCACATGGGAAGGGTGCATGATTTATCTAACTGATATATTTAGGGGCAAACAACTGTATAAAGTGAACTAAAAATTCATTTTTTTGTTTCCTTTGAGAAAAAAGATCCCAAATAAAGAGTATATCCCTGTTTATCATGGGTCTGGGATGATGATTCTGCCTAATCTTGGAGTTTAAAATTGTGAAGTGATTTTATACTTACACCCTCCTCTTGTGCCTGATATGTCACACTCTATCTACTGATTCTTCTTTTGGCTCAATATTAGTTCTGAACTCGAGTGAAGACAAGACATTCTTCATTAGTGCCTCTTCAGTGGCAACAAAGTGGAGTTAGTGATTAAAATGTAAACATTATTCTTTCCATCAGATTGTAGCTTTTCACTCCCAACTTGCTTCTTACATTGATAGAAGTCAGAAAGCAAGAGGCAGGGGCAACATGAGGTTAAGGCAGTAATTCTACAAAATGAGCCCACTCTCCTGACTCCCACATGCTTTCTTTTCTAAGAATCAATTTATCTGTAGTCCTGCCTGATTTAAGTGAATAGGATCTATCACATTCTTCAACAAACTACCCGTAATCTACAGGAAAAAAGAGGCCTAAAATAAAGTCAATAAGAAGAACATAGTTTTCACAGAAGGGGAGGACTTTTGTGATCTCAACATAGGTCAGATCCTTGAACTCAGGGAGGTAACACACCTCCATCATGAAATCTGTAAGAAAAGGTTCCAAGTAGAACTGGTCAAAATGGGTCAAGGTGACCTACAGTAATCATGGCCCTGGGGACTTGAAAGTCTAATATCATTCTACTGTCAGTCAAAAAATGAAGAGGTGGTCCTGTGTGACACTGTCTGAAAACCTCTCTGGGAGCCCCCATAAAATAAGTTCAGGAGAGACATGCTGTCTTTCTCTGCTCTGAGAGGGCCCACACTCTCCCTTAAGACTAACTCCTTTCCCAATTCCCCATCCCTTCTAATAAACATGTCTATAACTCTGAGAGATTTGTCTGAAATCTTTCTGACTTGATTATAAGAATCCGGGTTGAAGTTGGGGGACCTCCATGCTGTTTCAGTTTCCTGGAAGACCATAGCCCTCTTACAAAGTGATAGCATTTTTGAGGTAAGAAACTTTCTGCCCCAAATCAAATTCTACAACTTAGTGCTGTTTGGAGCCTGATTTCTTCTGCTTATGTGGCTTGATTCTTTATATTTGTTTTTTTGTTTGTTTGTTTTTGTCCTCTGCCCCAACTTTGACATGTCACAAATTCCTGTCGCTGTTACCTGAAGAGAGATCTCTGAGGATTTCCAGCTCTTATGCCACCTCAACTCCTTTTTTTGTCCCTACCTTTATTATGTATAAAGCCCATTATAGCCAATTCTATATATAATACAATAAAATACTAAAGTCATATTTCTAAGAAGTGGGGTATTAATTATATAAATAACTAATTAGACTTTTAAAGTCATTTTTTTCTATTCTCAATACTTTCCCCACTGCAATTCTAACCTACTTTTTGTACCAACTGTACCCCAAATGGATTACTTTACTAATACCTCCTATACTTTGGTGGAATTTTGTTTCAGGGAAACAATAGGCCCTTGAGGATATGGATTGCTTTTTACTGAACTTTGTATTTCCACCATATTCACATTGTTTAACGTGAAGTGTGTTCAACAAGTAACTTTTTAATTAATGCAAAATAGTAATCTGATTAGTCTCACACGTTCAATAATACAAAATTCAATTTTTTTCTACTTTCTGTTAGCATTACATTTGCAATGACATGTCAATGGGCAAATGAATAACAAGGACAAAATTAGGTATCAAAATTGGGGAAAAAACTTACAATTGAGAAGGTGTGTGTGTGTGTGTGTGTGTGTATGTTTTCCTTTGGTTATTCCACTGACTAATTTTGATTTTAAAGACAATGTCAAATGTCAAGTAGTATATGGAACTCAAAAGGGGAGCACAGAACAACAACAAAATAAGCCTATCACAAATCTTCACAATTACTTCTAAAGATTAGACTCCTTGAAAATCTCAATTTTTACACTTCTGAGTTTTTTCACATCTCAATTTTTTTTTTTAGTACCAAAGATTGAACCCAGGGATATGAAAACACTGAGCTTCATCTCCAGCCCTTTTGATTCTTTTTTAGTTTTGATATAGGTTCTCATAGGTTGCTTACAGCCTTGCTAAGTTGCTGATGCTGGTTTTGAACCTGCAACCCCCCTACCTCAGCAAACCTAACCTCTGGGATTATAGGCATGTGTCACAATGCCCAGCTTCAAAAATTCTTATAGGATTATTTAGCATAGATTTGATGGATATAAATATGTTCATGTTCCCATGGTGATTCTGATATATACTTTCTCTAGTATCACTCTTTATGTCAAAAGTATACTCCCATTTTTATATTAATGTATTTCAAGTAAACAGTGAATGGCAGAGCTGTAAATCTCAACAGAAGCCACGTTCATTTAAAGTCTGTAATCTTTTTTAATGAGCAATGGTGACAGGTAGAGGAACTAGAATAAAAGAGTTGGACTCTGGATCTTTACCATAGCCACAATAACCCTTTATCTAACAGAGATGTTATGAGTATCACAGAAGATAATTCAGGAGAACTTTGAAAATTCTAAAGTGTATTCCTATTATTTTAATACTAGAAAGTAACACTTATGGATTAACCTTATTATCTTATTCAGTCCCTCTCCTCCTGCCAGATTAGCATAGAGTTGAAGACTACAAAATATTTTGTCAGAAGGACCTTAAATTCAGGAAGTTGTATTACCCATTCCAGATCTCAAACCTGGAACAATTATTTTAGCCTTATGAACTCTCTTTTCCTTATCTTGACAAGAACTACAAAACCAATAATCATTATGAGATTGTATAATTAAAATCAATATCATTCTGAGACAATGCAATTATTATCAGATTGCTTAATTGAATGCCTGGGACAAAATAATAAGTGGACTTTACTTAATTACTAGAGGATTTTAACAAAGAAATCTTGAATAAGATAAATTCTGTCTTGCTTATGTTTTATAAAACTTCTACCCACTTCACCAATCCATGCCTATCTTCTAAAATTTCCAGTGAAAAAATATTATACTTTATTCTCTCAAGTTTCCTCAGCAATCTTCATTAGGGCTAAATTCATTAAGACTTAAGAGTCTAAATGAATTAGACTATTTTTAAGCTACTTAATTATTCACTACATCAAATTAATTATCAAATACTATAGGATCCACTTGCTAAATAATCCATTTTCCATTCATTCATTTAACTATTTGTTGAATATCTATTATATGTTAGACTTTCTACAATAAGCATACACAATAAAAATTAATAAACCAGATGTTATAGATTCACACATTTTAATATGAGAGAACAAAACCACATAAACTAGCAAAAATATAATAAGAAATAGTCATTCTGAGAACTGAGTGAGAGAGAAGTTCACTGTGGAATTAATGAAATCAGAAAGTACAGGCTTGGCCAAGGACATAATCAACTAATAGCTAAATGTGTAAATGTGATAGTTGAGTATGGGCAGCATTAGTGGGGTACAAAAACAAACAGGAGGAGTTAGATCCTGTTGAACACTCAATATTTACAAAACCATTTTATCTTCAGGGAGAAACCAATGGCAATTTTTAAGATCTATAGAGACCAGTGTTAAGAATCCTGAATGAGTCCATAGAGGATATGGAGATGGAAACCATGCAAAAATCCTAGATGTATTGGCATCTCAGGTGATCTGATCTCTGACCTTCTGAATTTTTCCAATTATAAGTCTGGAATGGTGGAGGTCCAAAATGTCCAATCTATATTGAAAACATACTACTATGATTTTGCATTTGAAATTTAGTGTGTACTGAATATAAATTCCTATATTAAAGCTTGGAAAATCAATGGGACACTTTGTTTAATGAAAGTCTTTATGGAGGCAATTAAGAGTAATATAAGTGATAAAAAATGAAATCCTAACCCAATAATGTTGGTATCCTGAAAAGAGAAAGAGACCAGGGCTTTCTCTCTCTCCATGGACCAAAGAAGAAAGGCCCTTTGAAGACACTAGAGTAACACTCATCTTCAAAGCAAGAAAAAGGTCCGCATCAGAACCAAACTATCTTGACATGGTGATGTTATGCATAAAACATTTATGTTAAGTCATCCAGTCCATGGAAATTTGTTGTAAAGACCAAGCTGATGAATAAGCAGATGAGAACATCTGGTTGTACACATGTCCAGGCACACAGAACCCATCATCCTACCCTTAGAATCAGTCTCAGATTTGTGATATTTCAATGCCTTGTTCTTTACAGCCAAAGACTTCCCTACATTCACACAATGTCAAATTATCTTCTAAAAATTTGTAATAGTCAGTGAAAAAAGCAAGACAGTGAAGGCTCCAAAATTAGAAATTTGTCAATCATGTTGAAATGTAATGACAGAGACTAAGTTATGAAATCTAAGCTTAGGGATACACACATCAAGTTTTACAATGCACATGATGCTTTCTCCTACAAAATTAAAAACTTAAATATATATTATAGAGTAATGTGCATAGGGAGATATTAAGGGGACATAGTGTTTTTTAGGCAAAACTGAGATATTTGGATGCATTTACTGCATGAATATATTCCTCATTTGACATAATGTCATGGTGCATAATGTAATCCAAAATTTAGCTACTCAAGTCTTTGTCAAGTACATTTGTGACTCACATAATAAGATTAGCCAGTAGTTTGTAAATAGAATATTAAGATTTTCTGTTAGAACATATGAGTTATCAAATAAAATAAATGAGGACAGACTTTTTGAATTTTTATGGTTTATGTGTTTGTTTAATATTCTATTTGGAGTGAATAAATATGACAGTTTCATTTGCTGAAATTGAGATTTCTGAGAAAAAATAATGTGTCTCATGATTGAATATCACTTCAGTGTGTCTCATAGAATTTCCATTTCTTTTCTTCCCCATTTCCAGTGCCATCATTTCAGAATTTAACATATTTTGTAGCTATATGCTGCTCCTGTAGTCACCAACTCAGTTACTTTGGATCATAATCATCAATACTCATAGTTTGCATGTTTGAAAGATATTTGGATTCCAAGCAAAAGGTTAAATAAATGTATACATTAAAAAAGCAATTTAACCTGTGAAGATTCATTCCTTTTTACATGGTAAGGTAATAATTACCTTGTAATTTGTTAGAAGAAAATATATATAAAAGCACAATTCTAACACTTGTCATATATTTGGAGAATTAGTTTACATTGGAGATTTCTATCTATATATCTATCTATCAATCTATCTATCTAGATATAATTTGTGTGATTTCACCATATCTATTCTGATTTAACCTATCCTTCAAACCCTACCATATTTAACCCAAGGGTGGATGTAGAAAAAATCCTTAACCTCCTTTTATCTCAGGTTAAAGAGTTTAGTGTTTATGTGAAGAAACAAAAGTAGCACACATATAAAGTTAAACAACACATGATCTTACAAATAAATGACATACTTAGTTTATATTATATAAGTATAACATAAGCCTAGCAATTATTTTTTCCTTTTTATTTGTTCTTTTTAGATGTACATGATAGTAAAGTAAATTTTGAACATTATGCATACATGCAGTACAACTTATTCTAATTTAGGATCCTATTCTTGTGGTTGTACATGATGTGGAGTTATACTGGTTGTGTATTCAAAATAACATAGGAAAGTTATGTCAGATTCATTCTACTGTATTTCCTATTCTCAGCTCTGCTTCCTTCCCTTCAATGCCCTTTTTCTAATCCAACAATTCTTTATTATTTTTTACTGTTTCACAAGGAGAGAAAACAAGCAATCAAAAAACTGCTAGGGGCTTCCTATTGTAGAACACTAGTTACTGTGTAATGATAAAAGAAAGTCTTCTGTTACCTATAAACTTTCATGTTTATTATTCTGCAATAATAGGAACGACAGAAATGCAAATCATTACTAATAGTCCCTCTAACAAAACATAGCTATTGCTAACATTTTTTTGTGTGTGTTTTATTCAGACTTTTCCCTTAAGCCTAAATTTTATTTTTAATATAAGCTAAAACATTATAAGTTTATTTTTACATTTTCCAGGTTCCATTTATTATTTAAATACAATTACTTTCCATGAATTTTTATCATTTTGAAAACATTATATTAGAGGTTGATTTTAAAATATAATATCCTTCTCCCATAAAATAATAAATATCTCTGGATATTTCAGACATTCTTTTTAAAATATATTTCTACAAAAAGAATTATAGGACATACTGTTTACCATTTTTGGCATATGTTTTCAAATTGTTTTTGTTTAATAGTTTCTGATGATTCATGTTCTATACAAACTATGTTACTACTCTACTTACCGGCATTCATTTATTGTTATCAATTTAATGTATTTCCTAGTTGCATGAATCAGATATAGTTATTTTTCCTCCGAAACACAAGAAACTTTTTCTCATATTTTTAATGTTACATTTTCTTTTTCTTATGCATTGTTACTTGCTTATGTTTTGAGAATCATCACTCATTTTGTTAATTTGTAGATCTTACTAAGCTCTAGTAATATTATTAATTAATTTGTTTTCTTACAACTGATATGGATATATTTTAAAATAGTCACATAGTTAAATGCCTTTTTACTCTATTTTACCATTTATGTGTGTATGTGTGTATTCTTCACTATTTTTATCTATCTTTTAAAATACAGACCATATCAAGTTCCCTTTTAAATTTTTTTTTAGTTTTCAATGAACATTTATTTAATTTATTTATATTTTATTTATTTATATTTATTTAATTTATTTATATTTGTGCTGTTAATTGAACCCAGTGCCTCACATATACTAGGCAAGCACTCTACCACTGAACTACAAACCCAGCCTTCAAGTTCCCTTTTAAGATACTGAAACTATTATCCTATTGAATATTTGTTATAATACTATTACTTTATAAAATATCTTTGTAAAAAATGTATATGCCTGTTTATCTATATAGTATTATACAGAGAGCTTATAATATTTATGAAATGGTGTTTGGATTTAGTTCTTATATTTATCACATACTGTGAAACTGAATAGAAAATCAAACAAAATGCCCTTTATTATTTTTTTATATGCTTCTTTATTATGGTTTGGATATGCAATGCTCCCAAATGTTCTTATATTAATGAAAGAATATTCATACATGAAATTATTGAATTTGTGAGAGATGTAACACATTTAGTCCATCCTAGTTTCAACTTGCAGATGGGTGAGAACTATAGCAGGTGGGAAATGAATGGAGGAGGTGGGTGACTCAGTATATGCCCTGTAGTGGTTGTTCTTCCCTTTATCCTCTTCCACCTCTTTCTTTTTTGCCTCCTGGCTGCCATGAGTCCAGCAGAGTTCCTCCACCATGCCTTTCCACCAGTATGCTCTGCCTCACTTTGGGCCCAGAGCAATGGATTCAGCCACTCGTGATCTAAATCTGTCAAAGTGTGAAATGAAATAAACTTTCTCTCCTCTCCATTGTTCTTATCATGTATTTTGGTCACATTGACAGAAAGATGAGTAATACACTTCTAAATATACAAATAACTTCATTTACTTATTTTGTTGGGATTACAATCTGTTTTTTATATAGTGGAGTGTGCACAATTATAATATACATACTCATTTTTTGTGCATGCCTGTAATCTCTGCTAATAATGAGGCTGAGGGAAGGGGGACTGCAAAGTCAATTCCTACTTGTGTAATGTAGCAACAACTTATCTCAAAGTAAAATTATTTTAAAAAATGCTGGTGGTATATCTCAGTGGTGGAACACTTACTTAGACTGTGTGAGGTTTTAGGTTCATTCCAATATACTTTGAAAAATATATTTACTTCTTTTAAGACTTACCCAAAAAAATAATAGAACAATTGTACAGACATATTTGTCTTTGTAAGATGTAAAAGACTAATCATGTTTACTTGCTTTTTTAATATAGCAATAAAATAAACAGCAATATATAGACTATCAGTTAAATAAAGTTATATATTGGTATTACAAAACAGTAATAAGCTATTAAAATATATTGTGACATGTATGTATTAATGGAATATCTATATAAATACATATATTTCTATTATGCTGACTATACAACAGCATGCTTCTAAGGATTTTACTACAACTACTTGTGTAACTTTGACAACAATGATTTTAGGTGGGACCATTTCATCCCCAAGATAGTGCAAATTTTAACAGAGATGCCAGAATTCTGTTATAAGCTCTGTAGCTCCAGAGCCTAGGATATTACTCTATTTGCTATATGAATAAATAATTAAGCTGTACTTATTTGGGATTAAGGAAGATCAACTAAAAATGCCATCATCTAATTTTGGAAATATGTAATAGAAACAGAGAGAGGGAAAGAAAGAAGAAAAGCTAGTACCTTTTTAGAAATCCAAGTATTTGAGCCCCCAAATGAAATGTGTGCATGGGAAACAGGATCTGGCAGACCAACCTGTTTCAAAACATTCCAGATGATCTGAAACATGTCAAGGTTGGAGAGTCCTGTGTTTCAGATGAATTCTACTAGAGTCCAAGCAGGTGACATTCATGAGTGATGCAGCCCAGGTGTAGGACAACAGAAAGGGTCTAATGTCACTGGGGTCACAGCCAGCCAGAAAGCAGGTTAATGCCAAATGGAATAAAATTACCAGAAATGCATTTTCAGGTAGACATTTCCTAGATTTTAAATGTCAGTAGCCAATTCTAACAATTGTTGGCAGAATAAATACAATATGCTTACATTATTACTCCATTCTGTGTGATCTTCAATTGATAAAAAAGAAGTTTGGAGGAGGGTAATATGGAAAAAACTTCTATTTCCCTTTTACCTGCAAGGATTCTTGAAACTAGATTCAAAGAAGGGAGGAGATACTTAAGAATCAGCATTTCTTTATATTACTCAAGGTAAATTTTCTATATGTTACAATAGAGATTAAAATATTAAATTATTAAAGCATCTTGGTATTGTGTATTAATAAGATAATTGTGTCTATAACACCTTTTTTTCCCAGTGCACATTTTAGACTTTATACTCTTCTTTACTCTGTGTTCTGACTATCCATGATAGAGTTTGAATTTTGGCTCTTTTACAAACAAGGCAAGCATATCTTTAATAGCAGATCTCTGGTCAACTGAGGTCTGTTTTCAGAGCCCTTGCTGCTTTGAGTGTCACTCCCACTGCCATCTGTGCCTTGTATGTGGGGATTTAAAAATGGAGAGATGCTGACTGGGACAGTTTCTCCTCCACTGACAATCTACCACAGGTGCTGGAAGCAGTCCTTATAGGACTCAATCTTCAGATGAAAGGTTGAATTAGCTGGCATGAGTTTCTTACTAAATTGTTGTGCCAGTGTTTGAAAAACACATTCTCAAACTAACCTAGATTTTTAGAAGTTGTTTTCTTGTTTGAAGGGATTGTCTTATTGTTGTCCTTTGCTTTGGGGTGGGGACTATTAAAAATGAATGAGGAAGGAGAAGAAAAATTTTATTAAGTTATTGATGATTATGAGTCAAGAAAATGTGCAAGTGACCTGAAAAACTTGACTCTTACTAACCATTCTACCTGCATTATCCCCCAGGACTGAAAACAAGCCCTTGCAAATAACACTTTTTTGCTAAGAAAACTCCGTTGATTCTAATGCTGGAAGAACATGATACAGTAACTGGAAATAAAGAATGAGAAAAGAATAATGTATCCAGATACAAAGCAACATACTGTCAAACCTTAAACACTCTTATAAGATAGTTCAGATATTACAGTATACTGAAAGCACTTTAAAAAAATCACATAGCTAGTTCATCATTTGGGGTAAATGAATTTTCTTTATAATACAAATATTAACTTCTACTTGGAAATAATCCTAAATGATTAAAATTGCTCTTCAGTGAGGAATCATGAACTTAAAGATGAAACAACTTGTTTAGAGCAGTTAGGTATTTTCCAATAGTTGAAAGCCAAGATTATGGCAGACTTGGAATTCAAAGTATCCTGTCTTAATGGAATTCACAATAGTAATAGCCTTTTTCTGCACATTTAAATCATACATCCCTTAGCACATATATTCTACATAAGTCAGGAAATTTTGGACAACAGAAGGCACTAGTTACTCATGCCCAAATTCATCAAGAGTCAGATTTGAGGGTCTATTCCAGTATAAACATGCTTCCTCTGGTTAAAAGGGAAATCTTCCCTTCATAGTCTTTAGTATTAGTCATCTTGTTTCCGAAGACTTACTATGGATTGTGTGAAATGAGGGTTAAGATTAACATCCAGAGCATAGAGAAGGTGGCAAAGAAAACAGTCCCTCGATTTAACAAAGCCTCAGATGAGAATTATGTAACAAAATCAGCCCTTTGCTTAGAAAATTGACTGCACAATCCAGATCATTATTTATCTGATAAGAAATGATTTCTTTCTGTGACATTTGTTGCATTTCCAAAGTTTCTGCCATTCTACCTAATTCTGCTACTCTGAGAAATACCTGGTACCCCAGATATTTCTGTAGATGTTCAAATATACAATAGCAATATGCATTTGTGGAAATCCAGGTAGTGTTTGTGTGACTCGCCCTCAGGAGCTAATCAAGCATTGGAATGCTGAATTAATGATATACTTCTACCTTCTTAAAACAGTTTCATAGGGATTAGAATTTTATTTAAAATAAATAAAAATGTTGCAGTTCTCTTACTTGGCATGATAGTTAGAGTTACACAAGTCAGCTAAATGAACTAAGGAGGATCCTGACCTGGAATAGATTACATGGATTATTCACAAGTTGTATTTTAAATTTATCAGACACTAATATAAGACAGGTCTGAAGAATTCAAATGAATACAGCTTTTAAATATTTAAAGAATATTTTCCTTGTGTAAGACTCTACACTTGGTGCATGGAATACCAAAATACTAAAAGAAAAAAATTCAAAGAACACTGAGTCTAGCTGTGGAATCAATAGTAAGTAAATAATATTATGACATAAAAATGCAAATATAGAAGAAGCACAAAGCATAGAGAGAAATTTCAAAATTCTTCCAAGTAATATGAAAAAATATAAAGATAATCTAACACTTATTTGTAGTTTAGATAAAATTTGTAAGCAGACAATATATCAACATAAGTAGAATCTTACATATTGTTTAGTGGTTATGGGGTCTAAATGACAACTAACTTTGCAGCCCAAACTCTGGTATAAAAGTAAAATGCTCAAATCATTTATCAGCCTGACTAAAGTAGAATCAGGAAAGCATTTTGTGGATCAAATTTGATGTGGATGAAGCATGAATTGCTGTGGGAGTTTGGAGGCATGTGCCTCTGTGGAACTGTAGAGAACCCACATCATGAAGGTTTCTTATGACCCCTTAAGGAATAATAACTCTTTTTTGTTGTTGTTGTTGTTATTGTTGTTGTTTTTTGTGGCGCTGGGGGGATTGAACTCAGGATTTTGTATATGCAAGGCAAGCACACTTCCAACTGAGCTATATCCCCAGCCCCAGGAATAATAACTGTTCCACAAGTAAATTTATCCACAGTCTATTCAGGGGAACACCCAACCAATTGCACATCTAATCCATGCTTGTCTTAGCTTACAGTGATATAATGTAAGAGCAAAATTGGGTGGTTTAGATCAGGTAACTTGGGAGACTATAACATCAAAAATGAAGGTGCTGGTAGATATAGACACTGGTGAGGGGTTTCATTGTAGTTAATAGGTGGTAGTAACCTTCTCCTTATGACCTTACATGGTAGAAAAGAAAAGCAGGCTGTTTTAGAATTTTCATATGAACAATAGTCCCATCCACGAAGGATCTATTGTCATGTCCTTATCTAGTCCTGATTACATCCCATATACACCTACCTCCCAATAAAAATCATATTAAGAGGCAGTGTTTCAGAATATAGATCTTAAATGGACTTTAGCATTCACTCTATAACAGGTTTATACCAGAAGAAGAAAATACACAAACAACAGAACAAAGACACAGATTGAATTTCTCATCAAGGTTACATTTTAAGCAAAGAAAGAAATCATATGTCCCTTGAAAAGGAAGAGAAAATACCAAAATGGTGTAAGGAGATAAGGCATATGAGAATTAGATGGCAATATTGAATATATATATATATATATATATATATATATATATATATATATATATATATATATATATATATATATATATAACACTGGTTATATTTAGAAAGTTAGGTGAGAGCAAAGACTTGATGGAGGTAAAAGACATTGACAAGTTGAAATCCCAGCATCCCAGGCAAAAGGAAGTGAGACCTAAGAGACCAGCGGGAGTAGAGTGAACATTGGAGAATGTCAAAACAGTAGCAGTTTATTCAAATATTTAAGTTAGCACTACTCAAGGTTGAATTAACAAGAATATGTATTCTGACCTGATTTTCATGTGTTCTATATTCATAGAGGAAAAATGACTTTTTTTTTCACAAGGAAAAGACTAAGCATCTAAAGACAATGTTTTGAAAGCTTGCTTTTTATGCATTTCCTAACAAATTTAAACTATACTTGTTTTATGGTACATTTAGAATAGATCTGTTCAAGAAAATCACTTCTAACAATTGTTTTAAGAACTCTATCTTTGGCTGGGAATATAGCTCAGTTGGTGGAGTTCTTGCCTCACATGCACAAGGCCCTGTGTTCAGTTTACAGCCCCACAACAAACAAACAAACAAAAGAGAACATCTATCTTAACTGGGCATGGTGACACATGCCTGTATTCCCAGCTAATCAGGAGGCTTAGGAAGTTCAAGGCCAGACTGGACAACTTAGTGAAACCCTGTCTCAAAACTTGGTGTGTGGCTCAGCTGTAGAAGACTTCTAGGTTCAATCTTTAGTTGGAAAGATTGAGGGGAAAAAAAAAACCTGTGCCTATTCCTGTATAATAGCATCCCATGCATTTCGTATAATCATATTCAAGGAGTAAGGCAATCTAGAAAACTTTATCATAATAGTCTATCAAATACACAGAACTAAATGCATCCACCAAAATGATTTATATTGATTTGAACTTTGCACAGGAGATTGTAGAAGTAGTAGATTAAATTAGCAAAATTCTCAAAAATAATGTTCATATGGAAAAAAAAAGTATTATGTGCCAGGTATACCTTTGACACCAGTGGCAGTCATCAAATGAGTGCCTGTTTCTCATTGAGAAAAAGGTGTGTAAAAATAGTTATCTGCTTTAGACCCAATTATTATCCAGAGAATCTCTCTATGGGTACAGTTATAAACTTCTCTCTAATTGTTTGTGTATTCATGACATTGTTTGACCTTTAACATGGTACAGTAGAATAAAATACATGTTTATAGTCTTCAGTATAAATCCAAATGTCTTCTCACAATCCATTTTATCACTGTCTGGATGAAAAGTGTTTGAGGGCAATCATTGGACAGGTGCAGGCTCAAGGTCATGTAACTATTGTTTAATCTACAGAGTTTCAGTGTGCTCATTCATGTGATAAATGAAATGCACATATGATCAATTGAATTAGAAAAGGGCTTCAGTTGCTTTTCTTATATCTAACTCTCCTCGCCTGAGTATACAAGGTAGTAACATTTTATTATACCTTGTGACTGAGTGGGGTCATGTGACTAACTCTCACCAACTACTAGTCTCTTGTAATTCACCTGGGAAGCAGAATATTAAATTTTGGTGAAAGATGGACAAATTTGTATTCCCATATTATGGTAAATGAATAAAGTTCTTTTTTTGAGACATACTTCTTCAGAACCAAAACAGCATGGATCACTAGAGCACTGCATGTGGCACAGTCATCCTGGTGAGATAACATAAAATTTTTGAGCATGAAATATTTTATTATGTTTTACCACTGAGATTCAGGGGTAGTTTTAAAATAGCTCAAAATAACTTTTAGGTGCAAGTTTTCATATATCTCTCAAAATAGTACATATCATTAACTTTCCTTCTAAAAACCACATAACTCTATATAGTCATATACCACAGAAGTCTGAGACAATAACAAGCACATATTCACACTGTATTACATGCATGCACAAACACAGGGAGTTTGAAAGTTGATGCTAAGCAGAGGCAGGAGGGAAATTTTTAGTTAATAAAAACTTGATACATTCTTGTGATTAAGATTTTAATGCTATTGTTTTAAGGCTAATATTTTAATGTTTTAGTTAGAAAGATTGATGTTTCTTTACAAATATCATATTAACATTTGTGTATGTTAATGTATTTGAAGGGACACAAATAACAAATAGATCAGGAGTTGTATTAGTTTGCTTGATCTGCCCTAATAGAACACCCAGAGTAGTTTAAACAAGAGAAATTTATTCTCTGATGGTTCTTGAGGCCAAAATCTAAGATCGAGTTGCCTTCAGGTGAAGTCTCCCTCTGTACTTGCTGATGATACGTTTTTACTGTGTCTTCACATGTCTTTTTCTCTATGTTTAAGCTGAGACAGTGAACTTTATAACATCTGTGATTCTTCTTATAACATCAGCCCTTTGAAAATAGAACCTCATTCTAAGAATTCAATTAACCTTAATTATCTCCCAAAATAGTCACAATGGGCCCTGAGCTTTAATATACAAAATTTGAGAGCACACAATTTTATCTAAAACATAATCATCCAGAATTCTCTCCTTCAGGGAGTAAAAGTATATCAAAGATGGATAAGAAGCATCTCTCCAAACCACATAAACCAAACCTCTGCTTTCTGTAGGGGTTAATTCAACCCAAAGACAACCTTTTAAGAGCATAATCAAGTAGTCTCTGACTATACTTTGAGGAAAATGTGCATTATAACAAGTGTACTCTCACACACCTTCTGTTCTGCTCTGTTAATATCAATCACCTCTCCTTTGCAAGTCTTCCTAGCACCAAGAACACTGAGAAAGTTTCACACCAGAAGATTCTGAATGCGTAATAAAAGAATAATTACAGCCTTAATTCTAGTGTATCTCTGTGATCAAGGCTAAATATGCTTAGTCCATCCTATTATAATTATTCTCAGATTTATTATCCAACTGAACTTAAAAATCAATAATGATATCAAATGTCAAAATTTAAGAAGTTTCAAAGTAAAATGCAAATATTTATATATCCTGTATTTGATTATAAATTCCTCACTTTTACAAAATTTGCAAGCAGAATTTAAATGTAAAATTTCCTTTGGGAATTAAAATCCAAACAAATTGTGATAGTAGAAGCAAATGTGACTCCATTTTGTCTTATGACTTCATCCTGTAAAACAACCATGTCAAGTAGAAGGGTCATGACTGGGGAAAGATGTTCTTTTCCTTTTGCTATAGAAACCTTTAAGAACACAAAACTACCTAAAGGGGCATTGTTTCTGTAACTAGGGTAATGGTGGGGGCGGGCTGTTTCTATAACTGGGGTCATTTGGCTAACTGTAATTGGTTAGGCTTCCCGCCGCTTGACTAGACTCTCCCGTTTCTGTAACCTGGCTTGCTTGCATTGGCTAGACCCCAACATCCCTTTTGCGGTTTTCAGGCTTATAAGGAGTGCCCTTGCAATTGTTCCGGGCTGATCAGAACAGCTTTATGTTTTGGTTAGCCGCCACCAGTGTGCTTCAATGAAGACTTGATTCGATTATACTTGAGTGGTCTGGAAGTCAGTTTATGAAACACTGGGACGAAGCTTTAAATACAACAAAATAAAAGGTCAAAATTCTTACGTACAAATGTACAGAAGTTAAAGTACAAAATAAGATTATTTATTATTCTGAATTAAAGAACAAAATATGTACCAATCTGGCTCTTTTCAGAGTTTTAATTTGGCTTTTAAAAACCAAATTGTCTGTTTCCATGGCCTGATATATTTTTTCATTGAAATAGCCATTGCATTCTGAGTTTCAAAGTTTCATTAATCCAATATGAAAGCTCTTAAGTGTTTGATTTGTTTAAAAATCCTAAATGTATAATAGGACAGGCAAGCATGGCACTGTGCTCACATCTACCAAATTCAGAAGCCAGACAATGCCAAGAGGAAGCCATCATTTCAAACTTTCTCAAGATGAGTATGTTTAGTACCTAAAGGTACTGAAAATGATAGCAGTGGCTCATTATGGATGAAGGATGAATGATTACTGGTAAAAATTATGACTTCACATTTGCCAGATGACATGCCACTTCTGCTGTATTTACCAGTCCACTATGTTGAGCCAAGTATTGTGGTGCATGCCTGTAATGGCTTGGGAAGCTGAGGCAGAGTAACATGAGTTCAAAGCTAGATTCAGCAACTTAGTGAGGATCTAAGCAATTCAGTGAAATCCTGCCTCTAAATAAAATATAAATAAGGGCTGGGGATGTGGCTTAGTGGTTGAGCACCCCAGGTTTAATCCCTGTACCAAAAAAGAAAAATCCTTCAGTTTTAATCTACTCTGAATTAGGAGAAATATATGCACACAGAACTAGGACTACAATGTCTAAACTCTGTGTGTTAAACAATTGTTTCTAGGAAATGGTGTCTAAGAATCATCTACCTTCTTGAAAAGTAAAAAAAAAAAGATTATGATAGTGAACTAAAGGTGATTTATTCTCTTTTCATGTATATATTTTTAGTCAACTTTTTTGCTACTGTGATCAAAAGACCTGACAAGATCAACTTTAAGGAGGAAAAGTTTATTTGGGGGCTCATGGTTTTGGAGGCCTCAGTCCATAGTTAATTCGATTTCCAGGGGCCTGAGGTGAGTCAGAACATCATGGCATAAGTGTGTTTCAGAGGAAAGCAGCTTAGGATATCACATCAGGAGGCAGAGAGGGAGACTAAGCTCAGCTAACAAACATGCACCCCAAAGACACAGGTCCACACTCTACTTGCCTATGGTTACCACCCAGTTAACCCCTATCAAAGGATCAATGCACTGATTGGGTTAAGACTCTCATAACCCAATCAATTTTCTTCTAAATATTTTAGCATTGTATCTTACATAAGCTTTTTTTAAAATTTATTTTTAGTTGTTATTTATTTACTCATATGTGGTGCTGAGAATCGAACCCAGTGCCTCACACATACTAGGCAAGAGCTTTACCACCGAGCCACAACCTCAGACCCTCACACATAAGCTTTTAGGAGACACTTCATATCTAAACCAAAACACATACTTCAACAATATTATCCAGTTTTCTTCTGTGTTTCTTATACAAAAACCTTGACACTTAAACTGGAGTATGATGGTATTATACAGTAAAAAAAACCTTGACACTTAAACTGGAGTATGATGGTATTATACAGTTTTATTTCATTTTCCACCCCAGTTAGAGTGGCTATTATAAAAATCAATCAAAAAATAAATAAAAATAAAACCTCCAAGGATATAGAGATAAAAGAACTCTTAAATATCCATGGTAAGAATGTAAATTAGTTTAGCCACTTTGAAGAACACTATGAAGTTTCCTCAAAAACTATAAATGAAGAACTACCATATGATTTTGTTATCTCACTCCTGGTTGAAGCTGGATTGAGTGATAGATAGATCAATAGAGAGATTCAATATATGAAAGAATACCTTCATGTTCATGTTTATAGAGGTATCATTTACAGTAATTAAACATGCAATTAGCTCAAATACCCATCCATACCCAAATGGATGAATGGATAAAGACAGTGTAAAACCTATAAATAAAAGAATATTGTTCAGCCATAAAAAATCCTATATATGCAGCAACACTGATGGAACTGGAGGACAAAATTTTAAAGGAAACAAGCCAGATACAGTGAATACCCTTTCTCATAAGTGAAAAGTTATAAAACAACAACAAAAGTTGTCTTTAAAGTAGAATAGAGATTACTAGAAACTGGAACAATGGTGCAGGATATGGGAAAAGTTGGTAATGGAAAATGATCAATGAATGCTGTGCACATATGTAGGAATACTGTGAAATACACTAATATGTGCAATTATATGTTATTTACAAAATAATACTAAATTAAGTATGGGATCCCCTTTGTTAATTTAGTACTTAAGTTTTTCTATGACAAAATTCTACTTCTGTGTGACAACAGGCTCCTAAGGACATTTCCTTAAAAACTTCACTTTATTTCTATTGGATACATATCCTCAGTGCTTTCATTTTGTGACACTATGGGTGATAATTCTAGATCAGGTGAGAAATCATTGCAGGACTTTGTGATACTCAAATCTATTCAATAAAGTTTTGAATGTTCCATTCATTGAGTAAATTTTTATTCTGTTGTATTAGTTTTTAACCTTCCATTTATTTTTTTAACTTATTATAAAATTGTTACTTTACCATATATTTCCTCTGATTGTCTTATCTTTTATCAGGCTCAATCAAAGTAGTACAATTTAAGGATCTAAGATCAGTCCATATAATTCTCTAACTTGTGTAAGTATGACTGATATCATCTGCAAAATTACAATGCCTCACACACACAGCGCCTCTGACTTCCTTTTTCCCTTGCCTAGGCCCAGACATTCATTCATCTAAACTAATTTTCTTTCTTTCTTTCTTTCTTTCTTTCTTTCTTTCTTTCTTTCTTTCTTTCTTTCTTTCTTTCTTTCTTTCTTTCTTTCTCTTCCTTCCTTCCTTCCTTCCTTCCTTCCTTTCTTTCTTTCTTTCTTTTTTCTTTTTTTCTTTCTTTCTTTCTTTTCTTCTTTCCTTCTTACCTTCTTTCCTTCTTTCTTTCCTTCCCTCCCTCCCTCCCTCCCTCCTTCTCTCTCTCTCTCTCTCTCTCTCTCTCTCTCTCTCTCTCTCTCTCTCTTCTTTGTTTCTCTCTTTGTTTTTAAATGGGATAAACCCACTTAAATGGTGTTCTTCCCTCAAACCAACCTCATAATCACATTGGGGCAGCATTTGTTATTATCCTGCATAGATCACTTTGAAGATGTGAGTAGAATTATTTGCATATAGCACTTGATAGTTTCAATATAGTATATTTAGTTATGGTCATATGCACATTTATAGCTTCATGAGCCTCAAATAATCTAATTAAAATGTAATAAACACAACACACACACACACTTCCTACAGTTGTTCCTTGTTATCCAAGGGGAATTGGTAGTAGATCCCCTGTAGATACCAAAATTCTAACCTACACTCTTTCAAATACTTACTTAATGTAATCTAAATGCCTGGTTAGCAGCTATTACACTATTTAAGGAATAATGACAAGAAAAGGAGTCTGTACATGTTCAGTACTGATACAAGTCCCCTCCCTTTTACCGTCCTGGGCATTTGCAATCCACAGTTGACAGAATCTTTGGATAGATATCCTGAAGATACAGAGATCTTACTGTAATGTATATGTCAAAGAAAAGTGTCACCAGAGTTCCTATCTGCCTCCCTCCTGGTGTTTCCAAACTCAATGGATGGCTAAGGAAGTTGGAAGCATAATGTTTTTTGTTTTGTTTTGTTTGATCTGTAAAATATAAAGGAGAATGACAAGCACTGTGAGAACTCAGTCCCTTTAGAAGGGAGTGAATGAGGAAAAAATGATGAAAGCATAGTAGTTATATGATTAGTTACATCTTAAAAATCAGATGGCTTTTAATGTGTCTGAGATATGCAAGTAAAACTTGTAATCATTAATATTTTATTGGAATATTTGTTTCAGTGAAAGTTTATATGAAAAAAACATGTGGTTTATGTGAGCACTGGAGTTTTACTCAGCCATAAAGAAAAATGAAATTATGTCATTTGCTGATAAATGGAGAAAACTCAAGAATATCATGTTAAGTGAAATAAGGCAGTCTCATAAAGTCATTGGTCAAATTTTTTTTTCTCATATGTGGAAGACAGAATGTATATAAGAAAAAAAGAATAAAAAGAATTTTATGAAAATAGAAGGGAAATTAAGAGAGTAGAGGAAAGGGATCTAGAGGTGGGGAGGAGCAGAAGTATTGAGGTAAAAAATTACCAAATTATGCTACATGCATATACAAATATACTACAATGAATATATAGAATTATTAACACAATAATTAAAATAATAATAATTAAAATAGAAGGGGAATAAGTAAAGTAAGGGATCAAGGGCAGGGAGGAAAGGAGAAAAATTGAAAGAATAAGAAATGAAAATGACAAAATTATGTTACATTCATGTACAAATAAGGCATAAATATTCTTTCTAGTATATATAATTATAATACTCCAAAATAAAATAAATGAAGGAAGAAATGTATTTTGTAACCACCCTCTTAGATTTTGATCCTAATGTATACCTTATGAATGTCCCATTGTATCTTTGATGAAAACAATCATCATTGATATGAGCAGGGAGTAAATTTTCACCCTATTAGCCAAATGAGTGGATTCAGATTTGAAGAAGCGAAGAATAATTACACCTGGGATATTGGAATTTTAGAATCAGAGATAAAGCTGGTGTGATATCATGATACACAGATGAATGCACTGCATTTGGGGAAACATTGTGCACTTTATAGCTATGTTTTAAATAAAGAATCAGAACTTTGTGGTCCTACCTGAGTTCAATAAATTAGGAAGTCTGAAATGTGTATTGAACTACATTTTCATTGACCTTTTCTATTAACAAGAGTTCTCATTTTGATTGTTTGTTTTCAGGTAGGTGGTCATGTCTGCATTCATTAGTTCAAGTCCTTCAAGGTAGCTATGTGAATAGAGTGCAGGTCATGGGGGGCCACGTCCTTCCGCAACCATAGCATCTTTCCTCTCCCGAAACCAGCAAACATTAGTTTTTGTTTTTTCTTAAGTAACTGGTATTTTAACCCTGGGAGGAATAATTCTACAGAGGACTATGGTACTTTATTAACCAACAGAAGAAAAATGTTATTAGCAAATTGTGGTCATTCCCTCAAATGTTGGAAATATGCCAGGACTGCTGGTTTGTGCATTAAATTAAGGCTGGGTTTTCTTGGAAATGAATCTTCCTATGGGATTTTTGATTGTTTTTTTTTTTTATATTTATTTTTTAGTTGTAGTCAGATGCAATACCTTTATTTTATTTATTTATTTTTATGTGGTGCTCAGGATCTAACCTAGGGCAGCACATGTATGAAGTGGGTGCTCTACCACTGAGTCACAACCCCAGCACTGATTATAAAGCTTTTCAGGTACAAATTAACTGTGAAGGTAAGAGAACATCTGGGATAGAAAGTATTATCATAGTTACAGAAATACATCAATGGTTAGTACTTTAACCCCAACTCAGGTTGGTCAAGACATTGGAAAATTTTGCAGTTGGTATCACTGCTGATGCTCTGTGGTATGTGAGAGGGAGATAAGGCAGATGATAAAATTGGGAGGAATATAAACATAGCATTTCTAAAATAATTTAGTGCATGATGCACCTGGGAGAAATGGAGATTTTAAAAAGTAGAACTGAGTGTTACCAATTGCATTTATTTCAATTTTATGAATGTAACTACACAGTGATAAGAAGCTACATGTATCTTCAGTCGAATTTAAATTACATGGAATATCTTGAAAAATATATCCATTTAAATAGAAGTTCAAAATATGTACTTGTGTTAATTGAGATAATCAGAAAATTACCAACTTCAAACACACTACTTGGTACATCTTATAATGGTTTTTATTAAGAAAGAATTAGTTTAGTGTCAAGTGCTGACTATAAGGGATTTTTAAGTTCTATGATGCCTACATTTACATATCTCATATTGTAATTTAGTAATTTTATCATTTTATTTTCATGAGAATTTGTGAGAGTTTTTTTTCAATGCAATAGGATTAATTACAAGTATTCTGATATCAAAGCAGGTTTTGGGGTTATGACTATTGGGAATCAAGTCCCTAAATATTTTTCATTTTTCACAGCCAACCAGAAACCCCAGAATCAAGTTAATGTTCGGCATCTCTAATGCATACATCACCCTCCTTAATCAAAAGTATAAAATCATGCTGAAATCATCAATACAATTTACATTACCACTCAAAAAACAGGTTAAAAAGAAGTCATTTTAGCCAGTAAAGGTGGCATATGCCTGTATTTCCAGCTACTTCAGAGCATGAGCAGGAGGATCATAGATTTGAAGCTCGCTTCAGCAACCTATTGAGGTTGTAAACAACCTAATAAGACCCTCTCTCAAAATTAAAAGTAAAAGGGCTGGGGATTTTTCTCAGTGGTTAAGTGCCCTTAGGTTCATTCTCCAGTATCAAAAAAGGGGAAAAAAAGCCTCAGTAACATTAATAAAATATTTTGTTAAATATTAATTAACATACTAAGCTGTTATGGGAAAATCTCTGAAAATAGAGAAAAAAGAAATTTTAAAATTATGTCTTCAAATACATTCACTGGAATTTTATAACAACCACACGCTCTTATCTAATCAACAGGCTGGCACTATTGCTTATACATCCTAAATGCAACTCATTGCAAAACACATTCCAATTAAAGATTTTATACTCTACTGACCATGTGTTTATTTTTAAAACTATAAATTTCTTAAGGGTAGATTATTTTTGTCTCCACAGAGACTATTATAGTCTATAAGAATTGATAGTATAGTTGATAAGAGGCTGGTAATATTTTGACACTTGAGTATATTGGTCACAGCATTTTTTTACACATCAGTAGAAAATGGTGAATGAAAGGGTTAAATGCCAGTTAAAATTAAATCTGTATTCATAATATTGGAGTCCTGATTAAATGGGACAATAAAAAACTCAAACAACCAAAATCATTTTTCCTTAAATGAATGAAAACTCAGGAATCCCTAGGAAAGCACAGTCTTATTAGTTCAACTGAAGTCTCTTAGGCAGAAATAATTTCAATTTAACATGTTCAGTAATGTTTTATTTTACTGCTTCCAATAGAGTTCATTTGATCAAAACCTGAAGTGTTTGAAATCCTCAGCAGTTTTATCTGCTGTGCTGTTGCCTCACAGGTCACACAGTGACCTTGTAGACTACTGCCATATAGTTCCTTCTGTTGCCATAAACATCTCACTTGCAGTTGAAGGAGGTAATTTAAAAGATTCTATGATGAGGATCAGCGTTTAGAGCAGAGATCTGAGACTACACTTCTGATGAATTTATGAATTAAATTTGCCAGCTGAGCTGCAGCAAAGGTGACAGAATCTCCAGTTTACAACCATGTTTTTAATTTAGACATGTTATGCATGGCCAGAAACAACAACAGCCATTTCCTTTTTACATGGCTTATTACTTATAAATCATGACAGCACTATAGCTGCATTATTCTGAAAGGATGAAAAGATAACAGTACTGTTATCATAGATGTGAGGTGTCACTCAAAACCACATGAGTGAGACAATAAAAAAAGGCCATAGTGGGTTACTAGAGCATAAATCTAAGCAGTGCATTAACCCACTGATTGGGCCTAACTGTGTGCTAACTGTAAGCAGGTAGGGTATGGCTGGAGGAGGTGGGCCTCTGTGGGCTTGTCTTTGGGATATATAGTTTGTCCTTGTTGAGTGGAACTCTGCCTCTCTGCTTCCTGATGTTGTGTCCTGAGCTGTTTTTTCTCAGTCTCACTCTTCTTCCATGATATTCTGTTTTACCTTAAACCTCAAGGAATGGAATGGGCTGAGACCTCTGAAACCATGAACCCCCCAAATTAATTTTTCCTCTTCCAATTGGTCTTGTCAGTTCTTTGGTCACAGCAGAAAAAAAGCTGACTAAAAAAAGTATACAAATAGTTTTTTTTTTAAAGTTCTAAATCTCCAAAGATACAGAAATATATAAAATAGCATTTTCTAAATTTTGGTATAGAAGTATGTGCTAATGCTGAACAAGCAAGAGGAAGTGAATGGAGGCACCAACAATTCACTTATGATAATATCAAAATCAAAAGTGATGATTGATTCATAAAGAGGTGGAAATATGGACAGATAAAGCAAATGTTGGACAAATTTAATACTAGTATTCATAAGGCATATGAATGTTCACTGGTAAATTCTGTCAATTTTTTCTATGTTTTAATTGTTCATAGTAAAATTATGGAAAATACTATAAATGTACATGTGGTGATAATCTGTTTCAAGATATATTTCACAGTTGTAAATTATTCTTTGAAAACTGAAAATGAATGTGCTCTCTGTAAATCGCTATGTAGCTGGAAATTGTCATGCTTTAGAAATTTAGTAAAAACTCTTGAATCTTCACTCTTTGTAGTGCAAACCAGTTCTACTCATCACAGATAAGTGGAATGCCAGTTGCCATAAGTGAACCATTTATTTTTTAAATTTTCCAAGTTGAAAACTGTCTCTTATCCTAATATAGTACATACTAGTCATTCCAAATGATGATTAAATATAAAACTTCTTCCTTTGAGCATTAAGTGCTTACTAAACGTTAGTGATGACCTTATATTTCCTTGCATTTTGCTCTTCAGAATTCACTCTCTTGTGACAGTATACTTTAGTCATTACTTAAAAAAAATCACATTATTCTTTCAATGAATTCTAGTTAGTATATTATATCAGAAGACATAAATTAAATGTCTGAGCGATGGCTCCAATTTTCAATAACAGATAATACATAAAATCTACTAAAATGATGTTCCACTTAGGACTAAGGGAATGTTGAGTAATGATATTCTGGAAGCTCAGAATTACACAAGCACATGGGTCAAGGAAGGCTGATGCTTTTATTGAAATAAAATGGTGATATAAAGATAAAACTTTTACCATGATTTTCAGGAAAATAGTGTTTTGCAAAAGTTGAGGCAACATCATGAAATATTTAAGCAAGGGAATCTTGAGGTCAGGAAGTTTGAACTTAAAGCCCTTCTATGCAGTTCTGATCAAGGAGTATGGGCAAGACCAGCAACATCTGTAAGCTTCAGCTTTTTCCTTTGTAATTCCAATGTAGCAGTGTCTTATTTCTCAGGCTTACTGTGAATTGACTAATGAAATCATTCATACCACATGCATTTCATAATGCATATAAAGTAGCAAGTAGTCAATAAATAATGATTATTTAAAAAGAAGTAGAAATTATTTACTAAAGGCTGAATGTTGTTTTCTTTAAAAACAAGCACTGAAGTATGATTTTTAATACATTCAGAATGTATTAAAATCATATAAATGGTTACCATTTGATAAAACAAAAACTATGCATTCATAGCTGCAGAAAACATTGGAAAACTTGATAGATTTATACACAGTTCTTTTAAAAGCAATAGTTACTACAAAGACTGAAGTATCTCATTCTTCTGGGAAGGAATATTCTGAGAAAAACAATTGATTGAAATAATGCTAGTGGCTGAATTTTTTGCTTAAAAACAAACTTATATCCTTAAGAACTAAATTTTTAATTTCTTTTTACTTTTTTTAGTTGTTGATGGATCTTTATTTTATTCATTTATTTACATACAGTGCTGAGACTCAAATCAAATGACTCACACATGCGAGGCAAGCACTCTACCAATGAGCCACAAACACAGCCCTAGGAACTGTATACTTTGTGTTAAAAAAGAAAATGCAATGTAACCCCAAAAATAAAATATATAAGCATTAACCTAAAGAAAACTGCGTAAGACCTCTTTTCTGAAAATTACAAAACATTATTGAGACATGCTAAAGAATATATATATATATATATATATATATATATATATATATATATATATATATATGTAAGTTATTCCATATTTATTGATCAACAGTGCCAAGAAGTATGTTCTTCCCAAATTTGTATATCTATTCAATATGATCCCAATAAAAATTCCAATTAGTATTTTGGGGAGAAAAAAGATGCTATTTTTATTTAAAAAAAAAAAACAGCAATAATATTATGTTTTTAAGGTTGATTGTGGGGACACATGACTAAATCAATCAGGGTCACTCCAAGTGAATTTGGGCTGAGTAAAAGACACAGACACAGATATTACTTTTTTCTTTGGGTTCTGTGACCACTCCTCACCCAGAGCTACCACAAAGTGGGGCAGGGCAAGCAAGAAAGAGAAGGAGCACACATTGAACCCAGGTTTTATTAACAGGGGAAGCTAATCCATGGTACATTGTGTCCAAAAACGGGCAAAAGGATAGAATTACAACCAACAGCTGGGTGTAATTTAACCTCATCAGGTAACTCCCACTCCCAAAGCTGCACCTTTCTTTTCCAAGTGGAAGTAAATTCCACTTGCATTACAGGGTGCAATGTACCTCTTTACTCAGGATTTAAAGGTATGTGAATAGCTCCTGTTTGGGGCAGGCCCTGACAGTTGATTGTATAGAAATGCGAATGTGTTTGTAAAAATTAATATTCACATTAAAATTACAAATACTTACTTTGTGGATGGAGAAGAAATAAAGGGCATTATACTAGCAATTGTATTTCTTGATATCCAAAGTTTAATGAAGAGAAAGATGTTTAACCAAGATAATAGTTATACCTGTGAATGAGAAAGCTACTGTGGGAAGGAGCAAGTAAAACAGAATGCAAAATTTAATTCAGACAAACAATACTTAAAATACTATTGTTTGAAGGAAAATTAATTTCAAAGAAATATTTTCTGTTGTGCCAGTGACACTGATTGATTTTTCTATTATTTCATTCACTCATTCACTTAGGATGCATGCACATACCTAGATCTTTCTTAATTCTTGCTCCTATTGAATTAGTATGTGAAGAGTACATGGAGAGACAGTCCATATACTCCACACTTCCTTATTGGTTTTGGTAATTTCCATCCTTCTAGAAATGTTATCTATTCAACCTGTCTGGGTTTGTAAACTTTTTATTGCTGAGATGAATATATCTGACAAGAACAACTTGGAGGAGAAAAAGTTTATTTTGGCTCACGATTTCAAAGTTTCAATGCATGGTTTGCCAACTCCATTGCTCTGGTCCCAAAGTGAGCAGAGCATCATTGCTGAAGGAAATGGTGGAAAAGCTCTGCTTTGCTCAAGGGAGCCAGTAAGCAGAAGGAGAAAAGATAATGGGCTGCAGGGAGATGAACCTCTCCATTGCACACTCCCAGTGATCCACATCCAGCAGACTCATCTCTTTTGGCTACAATTGCCACCCAGTTAGGCCATTTAAATTAGGATGCATTAATTAGGTTATATCCTTCAAAATCTATTTATTCCACTTCTGAATATCCCTGCATTAACACAGAAGCTTTCTGGCAACACCTCATAGCCAAATCATAATACTGTCCTTGCAAATAGGTAATCACAAAGTTATATAATGTCATGACAAAATAGAAGAGATTATGCATTTCCTAAAATAATTAAATTGATAAAGTGTTTGCATTTGTTAAATTAATGGAGATATTTATAGCAATAGATTTTTATTTTGAATTTTTACATTTATATTCCTAATGAAGTTTAAGCTACAGTATCCATTTGGAATTAATTTCACTAAATTTTCCCATGTAGTTACTTAAGTTTGTTAAATAAAATGAAAGCATTTCACCCTCTTTTCAGTAATACATAATAAACTAATTAAATAAATTTAAATATAATATGTTTCATATATAAATAAATATTTATTTATAATGTAAAGATTGTAACACTAGACTCAAGGTGTTTAGTTCCTTTTTTCTTCCTTTCTTCCTTTCTTTCTTTCTTTCCTTCTTTCTGGTTTTTGTAGTGCTAGAAATGGAACCTATGGGCACTTTACTACTGAACAACTTTTCCAGATTTTTAAAATTTTGAGACAGAGTCACACTAAATTGCTGAAGCTGACCTTGAACTTGCAATCAGCCCTTCAAGTCACTGGAACTAAAGGCTTGCACCACCTCAAACTGCAGTAACAATAGTTCTGACATGGCTATTTCATTTTCAACAATTTTCCTATGAATATTGGTCTGTGTTTTATACACTACTAAATTATTTTTAACTTTATTTATATGTTTAAAGCATTCTCAGAAAGTAATAGATGCTATTATTTATTTTAGTTTAAAAATTTACACAATTGTGATTATGTTGATAATCTACTTTCTAAAATTATATTATGTAATTCTACTTTAATTAGAAAAATCTCTTTATTATGTTTTCAACATAATTTATTAAGTTCTCCATTTTATTTATTTCTTCTGCATATTTATTTCATATTTTTTAAGTACACATTGAATCTTCTGGAATTGTTCAATTACTTTTTCCTTAAATTTTGATCAAATTTTATTTCCATTTGTTTTATGAACTTATAAGCTTTAATAATCATGGAATATAAAAAATATAGATACATGAATAATTGCCACTTGAAAATGTGTAGTTACATGAAAATGCAAAAGAAACAAAGAAATCAATAATAAACAATAGAAATAGAAAACAAGAAAGACTTGTTTTACTAGATCCTCAGGTTATCTTAAAATTATGGAAATGAAAACAGAATAACATTATCCCAAGGGAAGACATATATGTCAATGCAGTGGAATAATCTCAAAAAGGATGTGCATATAACACTGCCATGTATGAACACATAATGATGATGGCATTCCAAAGTAAAACAAAATTATGTTTTGCTTACATATGTCATTGTTGATAACTTTCTATTTATATGCAAAAAAAGGAAGTTAAATTTACCTTACCTAATTCATGAAAATATATATATATATATATTGCTTAAAGTGTATTGAAAGGCAAAAGAAGCTGTTTAAAATAATATTAATATGCAAGAATATATATATGCATACATACATACATATGCATACATATATATCCATATATATATATAACTTTGGTAGGGAACTATTTCTTCATAAGATATTAAAAAAAACTAATTATAGAGAAAAAGTTGTGTTAGATTGTATAGTAAATAAAACTGTTTATAAGGCATAGAGCAATGCAACTAAATGGTTCGAAATCCCATCACAGAGTATATATTGAGAATGTGTAGAGAGTATTTAAAGTAAAAAATGAACTGAATGCCTGCCAAATCTGTGTCAAGGACAAAGACTTAAATAAGTGCATTAAAAAGAAAGCTATTTAAATAGCAATTTTAAAGAACATCCAATTTTCCATTGCGGACTTCCTCTGACCTTATTCATCACAAATTTTGCTCCCTACCCAACACTGTGTAGTTTCTACATAATGGATGCTAAATGGCCATACAATTCTTCCTTCTGAGAAGTACAATTTACATCCAGTTATTCCTAAACTAGAAGTATTCAGGTTAACCCCTCTTATATTAAGGCTCTATGCAAACTTCACCCTCTTCTCCAAGAAAAAACTCAGACTGTTTTGCATGTGGAAGCACCATATATATGTTTTGGTTTTGGTGGTACTGGAGATGAGCCTGGGGTGCTACCACTGAGCTACTAAGACAGAAAGATAGACCACCTACAGAAGATGGGAATAAGGGCCCCAAGGACAGCAGGAAAGGAGACCATGCCATTCTAAAAAAGTCACCAGATCTTGAGAACATCTTGTTGCTTCTCCAGCTAGTTTCAACCACAGAAGTTCTTCACAGAAACTCTTCCTTAGTTACCCTTAGCAATAGTCAATCATAAAATCTGCAGGAACCCAACGAACTTCCTCCCATTAATTGATGTGCAATCCCAAAGTTGGGGTCATCCTCTCAATCATGTAATTAAGAGATTAAACTTGTGCACACCTCTAATAGGCCTTGTAAAATCAGAACTTGAAGGGTTTGGCTGGCCTTTGGTAGCATTTATCTTTTACAAAGGCTCCACTGATCACCTGCACTGGGCCATCAGAAATTCCATTTGACCCTCCAGATAAAGAAGAGCCAGGGACACCCTCCCAAATGTAATGGCATTTGGGACCATCTAGTTACATTACTCTACACCTTAACCTCCCTTGGGGCTGTCCTGCACCTGGGAACATTTTTCTCTTTCAAATAAATATTGCTGCTCTACCTTTCTTTTATCCCTGGATCTTATTCTTTGAATTCACAAAACAAAGAGCCCACCTGAGATAATGTTCCCCAGTACAGTACAACCGCTGTCAGTCAGAAGTCATTTATTTATTTATCTATTTGCTTATGAGACAATGTATACCCTGGAATTTGTCATATTCCTGCCTCAGGCTTCTGAGCAGTTGGATTACAGGTGTTGGACTACTGGACCAGGCACATGGAAGCACTTCAAATGAAGTCTTACTTTAATGTCACTCTGGTTGTTTCTTACCAATTCACTATGCCACCACTACAATAAATAAGGTGCAAAAATTCAACAAGAACAAGTATTGTGCTGGGAGAAGTAGCATATGTCTGTAATTCCAGCACCTCAGGAGGCTGAGACAACCGCATCTGTTTAGTGAGTCTGTAAACATCTTAGTGAGACCCTGTCTCAAAATTGAAAAGAAGCCGGGTGCATGAATGTAATACCAGTAGCTCCGGGGGCTAAGACAGGAGGATCACAAGTTCAAAGCCAGCCTCGGCAAAAAGCAAGGAGCTAATCTATTCAGTGAGACCCTGTCTCTAAATAAACTACAAAATAGGGCTGGGATGTGGCTCATTGGTCAAGTACTCCTGAGTTCAATTCCCTGTACCACTGCCCCTCCCAAAAAAAATTGAAAAGAAAAAAAAATGAGGGCTGGGGATATGGTTCAATGGTAAAACATCACTAGGTTCAATCCCTAGTGCCAAAAAGAAAAAAAATGAATGAGGATTGGTGCAGTTGTGGAGCTACTGGACTTTTCACATACCGCTGGAGTAGTTTAAATTTGTAAAATTATTTGGAAAACAGGGTAGCACTAAGTAACAAATTCTGTTGTATATATGCCATAGGTCAAAGGATTGGTATTCGTGGGCATATGCCCTACATAAACCAATTTCTATAGAAGTTTTCATTGCATGTCTTGTCTTTTCCATATTCCCCAATATTAATAAATTGTCAATATTGATGAATTATTAATTACAGTTATCTTCAGATGTTGAATACTGTGTAAAAGATTGAGAGAAAACGATCACTTAACCCAAGTTATGAATGAATATCATATGATATCTTGGTTAAGAAGGTTAGAAACATAAACTGTATTTACATATAGATAACTAATATTACTTTGGAGGCTTTTTGTTTATTTCACTGTGTGTATATATGTGTATACATATATATATACACACTATATACATATAAACTATATATATATATATATATATATATATATATATATATATATATATATATACATATGTTTATATATGAAGATAGGCAAAGTAAGTTTTCATGTTCACTATTGTTATTAACATCAAGGCAGATTAAGAAGAGAAGGATGGCAGTAATAGAAGCAGACAATGTAATAATGAAGAGATCAGTGGGGATAATGTGTTCTATGCTTATTTTCAGATTTGGTGTTAATTTCATGAATGTACATTTGTAATTTTTTTTTTGTTTTTTTCAGGCAAACATTCACATATTATGCAATTTTCTATATGTTTGCTATATAATGTAATGAAAATTATCAAAATCTTTTCTGCTTTGTATTATTTGAAGTTGTAGTTTTCCTATAAGTATTTGGGTCCTAGATATTTGAAAGAAGTATTTTCTCTGTAAAATATTCTAATTATTGAGGCTAGACAGAAATTCAGTACAATCAGTTTTACCTTCACCTCCATTAATATTCTGTTGCAATTTTATAAATGTGTATGTCCCAACTGTTCTGATTCCTTAAGCAATATTAGGTATCTCCTCTTCAGCCCTCAGGTATATTTAATCATTTTCAAAATATTTTAGTTTTCTAATTTAAGTTTCAAGTAATTACATTGGAAGCTTTTAAAAAATTCCACTGTGTTGTTTTGATTTACTTAGAAGTATACATTTATCTTATATAGTTGCCTTTTTATTCTATTCCATTGATTCAGGAACACATTCTTTTACTCTTCCTGTCAATCCATTTATTTCTAAAATTTAATTAGTATTTTATTACACCAAACTCTTCTTTTAAATATAAATTTGTTAACTATAAAACATCTTTTCTTTTTTCAAGAGGATGACATGTGTATTTTTCCGTTTTCTGTTACTATAATAAAATGTGTGTTTTGGGGTACTTATAAAGAAAAAGAGATTTATTTTGCTCATAGTTCTGAGGGTTCAAGGTCACAATTGCAATTTTGACTTGAGATGTGAGAAGATTTTCAAATTAAAAGGCATCACTATGTTGGGAGTCTATATGGAAAAAACCTATCATCAGAGAGAAGCTAAAGAAACTGGAGAGTAGCTGAGCTTGATTTTTATGTAATAACTCTCTGAGTGAAAAAAAAACCCTCTATGGTCCCACCAGAACTATTTGAATCTCTCTTGTGTCCCATGACCTTGGGCTCCACCTCCTCAACATTCTACCACCCCAACAATGGCAAATTTGAGACTCAATAGCTAACATCCAGAACACAGATGCCTTCATTTCTTTCTGAATACTCCCTTTCACTTAGTAAATTTCACAAACATTTTTAAGAATTTTGCATCAAGATTGCTGGTGTGGATTCTGCCTGGGATTAGAATTTTTTAAAAAAGAACATGGAGATCATCTTTGCTCATGATTTCTCTAGAGCCCGTCGAATATTAGAGTATATGTAAAATTTTAATAACACTTTAGTAATTTGGCAGCTTGTATAAAATGAAAAAGTAGCAGAAGCAGTGACAGAAGATTTTTATCTCTATATTAGCATTAAACTTTGTGATAACGATCCATTAGTTGATGATTTTTTAATATACACTTTTGTTCCTCTCAATTTATTTTGCATAATAGTTTACCCATGTAATATACATTCTATTTTCAAATACTTATCATTTATGATTTTATTCTAATTAAAACTTTATATAAATCTATCAAGATTTTTCTAATTTCTCACCTCCCGAGTGTCATGTGGTAACCATGAGTCTACTCCCTAGGCCTAAGAGCTTGATTGTTTTAGTTTGCACACATAAATGAGAAGTTTCTTCCAGTGTCTGACTAATTTCACTTAGCAAAATGCCCTCCAGGTTTATCCATGTTGTCCCATGTGGCAGACCTACTCTCTTTTTGCCTTTTTAAAGGTTGAATAGTATTGGGTTACATACACACACACACACACACACACACACACACACACACACTATATTACATTTCCCTACTCATTTATCCATTGATGAAAACTTGAGCTAATTCCAAGACTTGGCTATTATAAATAATGCTGCAAGGAACATAAGCATGTAAATATTTCTTCAACATACTGATTTCATTTCCTGTGTGTGTGCCTGTGTGTGTGTGTGTGTGTGTGTCCAAAAGTGAGATTCTTAGATCACATCATAATCTCATTCTTAATTTTCTCAGGAATTTTAAATGATTATCCCTAGTAACTATATTAATTTGTGTTTCCTCTAACAAATGTTCCTCCACATTTTTACCAACAGAAATTCTTTTACCATTTTGACCATAGTCATTCTAAGCAGGGAAGCAATATCTCATTTTGATTTTAATCCATGTTCCCTTAAGGATAAAATTATGTTCATCATTTTTTTTCATACATCTGCTGTTCATTTGTAAATCTTCTTTAGAAAAACTTCAATTGTACTTTAGGTCAAGTGGACCTAATGTATACACCCAGTAAATTCCATCCAACAGCAACAAAATACATAATCTTCTCAAATACACACAACTTTCTCCAGAGTAGATTATAGTTTAGGCCAAAAAACAGGTCCAAGTTGATTGAACAAGATTAAAATCATATCAAGTATACTTTCTGATAATAATGTTTTGAAACAAGAAATTAGTAACTGGAAGTTTCTTGGAAAAAAACCTACAAATGTGAAAAAAAAAACCAGCATATTCTTACACAAACTAAGGTCAAAAAAAATTATAAAGGGAAATTAAAAAAAAATCTTGAGACTAACAAAAGTGAAGACAACATAGAAAAACTGATGCGATGCAACAAAAGGTAAATGCAAAATAATAAAAGTACTCTTAAGAAAGTTTAGAGCAGTAAATGCTGATATAAAAAAGAGAAAGATCCCAAATAAATCATTGAACATTACACTTCAAATACCTAAAAAACAAAAGCAATCTAGGCCTTAACTTAGAAGAGAGGAAATAAAGTTCATAGCAGAAATAAATGAAGTAAAGACTTGAAAAACAATAAAAAACAGTCAATAGAACCAGAGGATGGTGTTTTGATGATTAAAAGAAATAGACAAAGCTTTTAACTAGAGTAATTAAGGAAAGAGGGAGAAGATTCAAATTTTTTAAAAATCAGAAATAAATGAAACATTACAACTTATGACAGAGAAATACAAAGAATCAGAAGTGATTGGTATAAGAAATTATATCCCAGCAAATTACATTCATTTATTTATTATAGAAGTGAGTAAATTTCCAGACACATTAAAATAGGAAGACTAAACCTTGTAAAAAAGAAAATTCTTAACATATCAATAATGAGTAAGGAGATTGAATCAGTAATAAAAAATCTCCCACCAAAGAAAAGTGTAAGATATGATGAGTTCACTGTTGAATTCTACAAAGTTGTGAAGAAACACAAGTGCCAATCCTTTTCAAATTTCTTTTAAATACAAAATGAAGGAACACTTCCAAACTCCTATTTAAGCATCATTACCCTCATATTCAATCCAGATGAGGACATTACAAGTGAAGGAAACAATAGGATAATACTCCTAAAGACCATAATTGCAAAAATCCTCAAAAAAATACTAGCAATCTATATTCAACAGCCCTTTAAAAGAACCATCTACAGCAATAAGTGGATGCAATGGCAGTGGAACATATGCAGCTCTATAAATGAGATATATCACATTAGGGTAAAAAAGAGAAAAATGTTCCTCTCCACCTTTATTTCCACACAGAATAAAACTGGTCTATCTTCTTTAAGTTCAGTTTTCATTATAACTGTTATAAAATATTTAAATTGTGTGGCATGTTAATGGCATCATTCATTATTTTTCTGTCATGTAATTATTCTTCATTTTTACTTTTCCTTGGTTGTTACCTTGGGGTTCTAGTAGGAGAAATTACATCACTGTTTTTCAATAACAAGCTTAAATAAAAGACAGATATTTAGTCATTCAATAAATATTTATTTGGCAAACAGCCTGTTCTTAAAAATCAGTATAAATTCTTTGGAGAAAATGCTGGATTAGTAAACTACACTTCAGGCAATTTAGCATGTGCACAAATCTTATTTCATGTATTCCCCAATATTTTATCTTCATCCATGTGAGAGGTTCCTTTGTCCCTTATTTTATTTTACTGAAATGTATTTATTTTTATATCATGTTGGAATATAGTGCAGTTTAACACTCTCAAAAAACTATATGTCTTAAAAAGTCATTGGGTGTATAGGTACACCCATTTTTTTGTGCATATACATATATAGAGAGATAGATAGATAGGAAGGAGTTTATTTGGTCAAACACTGATAATTGAATTTTAAAGTCTGGTATAGACACTTATATAAGAAAAAGCCAAAGTGGACTAGCTAATTCACATAATGTACTGTTATAAATTTTAGGTCAGGTGGTACAGCATTCCTATATGTTTTATGTTGGCAGTTTATTTCTTTTTTATCCAGTTATATAAAATAATTTTCCCATAATATGTAACAATCTCACTAGAAAGTTTTGGGCTGTTAACATGAAAGCCAGGTTCCTCCCACAGGTCTTGATTTTTTCAAGTCCAAAGATGAAGTGTCTCCTTTGTTATCGAGAAAGCAGTCTGAAGCCCTCTGCCTGGAAGTATTTTGTGATCTCAATGTGCTTCTCTTCCTCTTTACCTACAATATCCCTGGTGTGGTTAAGGTTCTCTGTGAGTTCTCCATAAACTGTTTTGTGTATTCTTTTATTTACAGACTCTGAGTGATTAATCGATCCAAACATTTTCCTCATCATTTAGCAAGTAATAAAATCACTATTTTAATATATATAATCAGACATATGATAAATTATGATATAAGGGTGTATTAAGAATTGTAATGCAAAAAATAAATAAATATTACAAAAAAAGAAAGGCAAAAATTCACAAAGCCTAAAAAAATCACTATTTTGAGATATAAAAATGATCATACATTGTTGGGAGTCATCCATGAACTGTGTTTGTGAGCTATGTGTATTTGAGCATATGAGAGGACTGGTCTGGCCTTGTGCACTAACTGGGCTGTGTGATGCAAGTGTGCCTTTTTTCTTGATCTGCCTGTGATCCCACACACAGCACCTGAGATGGGTGTGACTTGCCAAGATATCAATCATCTGCTGACCACAAGACATCACCAAGCAAGACTCCACCTTTTGAAACCCTATCCCTTGCCTAATTTGGTTGGAATATTCTACCAAATATATTTTCACCAATAAATATGGGGGTTCCAGGTGTGCTCTCTCACTCTTGCTTTTTCCAGCACTGCAGAGCATGGAGCTAACTCTTGGGGTTACAGAGGAGTCCCACCCTCAAAACTCATGTTCATGTGTTGCATGGTTTCTTCACGTTTTCTAGGTGTATTGTTGCAATCAGCTCCTTTAAACCCAGGTCATCTCATCAGCCCAGCAGCTGGCAGGAATATATTCCTTCCAATTGTATCAGTCATGGTATGACTATACTTCATGCTCTATTTAAAAGTAAATATGTTACATTCTCTTTTTATTTCTTAATCATTCATAATTAGAATCAGAATCTCATTATTTTTCATGTGTCTTCATGGCTTGACCTGTCTCCAGACAGCTTGGTCAACTTGACAAAGTCACAACTTGATAGCATGTTCCTTCTGTCCAGGCCATGATTCCATCATGTTGAATCTCTATTGTCTCCATAAACGCAGTATTTTGTTTCTCAAGTAGGCAGTTATTGCTACATCCAAGATTATTTTATACCTTATGGGAAAGTGAAGTAAAGAAAACTTCACATTTTCTTTTCTTCAAAAGTGATCATGAAATACTATTTCTAGGATCTAGTAGTCATGCTTAATTTAACTAATGTATCATTACATTGTCTTTACCAGTCCCTTGATCCACTGCTCTTATTCTCAGTCTCGAAAACTAAAATTGGCCTCTCTAATAAATTATTCGTTCAAAAGTCCTCTGCCTCAGGGTTTGCTTAGTAGAGAATCAATGTACCAATATTAGAGTAGTGAAATTGAACTACTTAAACTTAGATGGAAGGGAATTTTATAAAATAGTTACCTTCTGGGTCATTAAAATGAGACAGTGCTTTGGATGTCTAATCCTTAATATGATCATTTCCTGAGGTTATTCTCCCATTCCAATGCACTAATGATTTTATTTAAAACTTTCATTTCTTTTGTATGCACTGCAAATATTAACTGTCTTCATATTATGAATTTTAACAGTGATTTCAACAGATCAGTATGGCTCTAGGGAGCATCATCAGTGCATAGTCTATGCTACATGGTGCCTCCCACCAGTTTGCAGTTTGCTGCACAATTAGTAAAGCATATTTAATCATGTAAATTCTATTGTTTAATAGTATTATTTGGACACAAACAAAATTAATAAGGTTAATATATGAGTCTGCAAATGAAAAATATATTAACATATGATCTTTTAATTAAGAAACCTGCCTATAGGAAAAAAGAGTTCTAAAAATTTCTCAGCATTTTAAAGTTAAAGCAGTAGTTTTCTAGATCAACACAGAAGTGTTATAACTGTAATATAAAATATTTTACAAACTGTGATGAATTTGACTGACTAGAGATATTTAAGCATTTCAAACTTCCATTTTAACCTGAATCAAGTATGAAAATATGATGGCCAACTGCAAAAGAGAACTCCCTTCTCTTTTGCACTGTTGAAAGTTTAAAGCATTTCAGACTTTGAATGTTTATCAAGTATATTTACAGTTTATCTTACTATTCTTTGAATGTTCAATAAAGGTTGATAGAAAAGCACCTCATTCTATTATTGCAGATAAGTCAATATAAACAAGTCTTTTTAAAAGACCTTTCATTTGCCCCCTGCAGATCTAATGGAGATATAAATATGAGTATATTCTAAATTCACCAATATACATTTACTAAAATCTGATAATTGGACAAATTATCTGCAGTTGAGAGAATGAGATAACATCCATATTAGAGTACCTATTGGAAATCTATATTCATTCTGATTAATAGTAACAGGAAGTTGTCTCTTTTCAAATGCAGTTTTTCTATTCAACTTCAGATGTTAAGTGTTAGTTCTATCTACAATAGTTTAAGGAACTTATAAATATTTTAAAAGTTTATTTCCTATTTTCTATCATAGTCAACAGAATTCAATTTCTTTAATTATATAATAAGGCACATTATATATTTCCACAAATTGAAAAATATTTTTCTTGGATACTGATTTTTTAAAATTTTATGTTTTAAGCTATGTGTCTCCATTTGCTAACTCATCTCATATATTTTAAAGAGCCAACAATCTTAGGCAATGTCTTTACAATGATTTTGTAAGTCTGCTTGTTGTTGATGTGATCAAAACACCTGACAAGAACAGGTGGTTTATTTGAGGCTCACAGTTTTGGAGTTTCATTCCATGGCCATCCAATTCCATTGCTCTAGATCTAAAGTGAAAGAGAATATCAGATGGAAGGACATAGGAGAGGAAAACTGCTCACTTCAGAACAAACACAAAGCAGAGAGAGAGAGAGATACAATGGGGCCAGGGATAAAATATACTATAAGGCCATACTTTCAGTGACCTACTTTGTCCAACCATGCCAACCAGTTATTAATGGATCCAACAAATGCATTAGTTCACTGAAAATTTCACAACTTAATCATGCCGAAGAGCTCTACCTCTGAATCTTTCTCTGTTGAGAATAATTTATCTGATAAAAGAACTTTTAGGGAATACCTCATATCCAAGCAATAACAATCATATGAATCATCATTAAGACATATCCACATTTCTTTCTCTTTTTTTCCCTGCTCTTTCTTTCTTTCTCTCTCTCTCTTTCCCCATACACACACACACACACACACACACATAAATGCCTCTATTAACCTTAAAGAATATTCTTAAATTTTACAGATAGAGCAATCCTTCATTGATTTTCTTTTATCTGAAATTAACTCCATTATAGCAGTGAGAATTTTTATTTTATGACTGCAGTGTTATTTTCATGACAACATTTATACATCTTTCATTGTTCTGATTTTAATACTACTTAATATAACTTCACATGTATCCTCTGATAGGATTCAATCCTTAAACCTTTACACCTAACACTTTATATTGTCCCCAGGCAGGCTTAGATGATATTTTTCCCCTCTGGCTTCCATGAAATCTTGCCCTTACATACATTAAAATTTTTAAATTTTCTCCACCTTGGTTTGGAGTTTTAAGACAACATTTTTTTTATGAAAATCAAAGTATACATTAAAATGCCAAGTAAGTGGAAAAATGCTTTAGCATCCTCATTTTTTAAATGTGTACTAAATGCATTCATCTTCAAGGCAATTTAACAATTACAAATATCTTGTACTAACTCCATAAGACTGTTATAGTTTATAGATTAGGTATTTCCCAAAGTGCACTTTTAGACAATTCAGGAACGTTTAGAGGTGAAATGATTGTATATAAGATTGTAAACCAAATCAGTGTATTAATATAACAGGAATAAACTGGTGTTATTACATATATATATATATATATATATAGGTAGGGTGTGAGTGGAGAAGGTAGGTCACTGGAGGATGTGACTTTGTGGTATATAATTTTTCTTGGAAAGCAGAGCTCTTTTTTTTTTTTTTTTTTTGCTTGGTGACAATATTCTGAGCCACTTTCTTCTGTCACACTCTTCTTCCATGATGTTTTGCCACACCTTGCAACCAGAGTAATGGAGCAAGCCATCTGTGGACTAGGAAATCTGAAATTGTAGTCCCCAATTAAGACTTTCCTTCTCTAATTTTTTTTTCTTGTCAGGTCTTTTAGTCACAGTGGCCACCAACAAGAAAAACCAACCAACCAAAAAAACAAACCCTGACTAAAAACAAAAACCTTATTACAGAAAAATGTAAATAAATAGAATTTTCATGTTTTGTTCATAGACTCCTGTAGAAACCAAGTATATAGGCATTTTCGGAAGTATAATGTAAATTATATTACAAATTAAATGCTATAATTTGTATGCACACAATAATGCAATAATATATTTGAAAGTGCAGTGAAAAACCTAACCAAGTATTGAAATTTGTCAGTGCCATGAATTTCATCTATTCTGCTGATCCATTATCAATGATTTTGATTAGATAAGATTTAATCTAAAATATTTAGTCAACCTTTAAATATGCCTTATCTTCTATTATATTTTATTGAAATAAGTAATAAAATATTTAATAACCTTAATTTCTTTCATTTTATTAGGTTGTTTTTAAAGCATTCAGATAAATGCATGCTCATTGCATAGTTTTAAATAAAATCTTTCAACATGATTAATATTCTTAGTTTCCAGAGTGGCTTCTATTCCAAAATTTTGAGAGAGTTTGTCCTGCTTGAAGTCATAATGCCATCATATCATGCCTTTGTGATATATTTTTTTCAAAATTGTTATCATTCTTGAGCAATTTAATCTGGACTTTTCAGAATATCAAGTAGTCATTCAACTTTGATAATACTGGAATAGTTTACTAAATACTATACTAAAAAAAAAAAACTTCTCAATTTTCTGAAATTCAAATTAAACTAGGTATCTTATGTTTCATCTGGCAACACAAATGTATGAATTATGACGAATGACATGCATCTTCAGAAAATTTTATGCTAATTTTCTTTTTCTCTAGTTTTCATAGGCTTTGAAATTAATATTGGTTTGATGTCACAAATTGCTTTATTATTTAATACATACGGACACCTTGTTTTGCATCATTTGGAAATGTAAATTTCTTGAATTTATAGGATACATATTGTATTTTATATATATATATATATATATATATATATATATATATATATATATATATATATAATATTTGTATTTTTCTGTGTATTAATATTATTTTGTTTAGTTTATTTATATTAGCAAGTTTGGAACATTTAATAATTTTCCCATGATCACAGGACACAACAAAATACAGAACTTGCTTTATAGAAAATTCAATATTGTAAAGAAGAGTTATTTAAAACATAAATTACAACAACCTATAATGTGTACTATAATTGAAAATGTACTTTTGTTGTAAGAGAACATGTTGCTTCCCATAGAAAGTAGTAATCATGAGAAAAATTGGATGAATTGTTTGCTAAACAAGGGAGATAATGAAGAATATTCTAGATGGAGACAATAGAATGGCAGTATCACTGAGGAGAAAATATGACTTTTAAAGTAACAGGAGATTTGATACTATTGAGCAGAATGTAGTACAAGTATGATAAATTAGTCTACAGCAATAGGAATGCACTAGATCCTTTGTGTCTATTCAAAGTTATTGTTATAAGTGGTCATATGAGAAAACTAAGCATTTCCCCAGCTACTCAGGAGGTGACAAATTCAAGGCTAGCCTGGAAAACTTAATAATACTTCTTTCAAAATAAAATAAAAAAGTGTGTTAATGTAGCTTAGTGATTGAACACTTGCACAGCATTCAAGAGACTTTGGGTTCCATAGTCAGTACTGTAATATAAATCAAAAAAAATATAAATAGTGAAATAAAACAAACCATTAAAGTATTATTTTGCATTTTAATGGGATAATTAGTTTTACACTTTAAACAAGGTGAGTGTGTATTTTTAGTCTAAGTTTTGAATTATCTTGTTCAATGAATTGAACAAGATATTGTTATTCTCATTTTTTTCCTTTCCATGAAAAAGCAATGGAATTTTATTTTGTTTATTTGATTTATTTTGTAAAAATATGCTATGAAGTGAAAATCACTTAGAATGTCACAAACTGTTATCATGTATATGCAAACACCTTGTTCTGCATAATTTGGAATTGTGAATTCCTTTAGATATCAATTAAAATGGCAGAATTGGATTAAAATGGCACAAGCATGAGGTGTCATTTTATTTCTAATGAATTGTATCTTCAAACCTTGAAAAGTGACTTCTGCTCCTTACCCAATTTCACAGATGACCACATTATTTTTGTGCTTTTGCCACTAAGATTATTCATATGTAATAATGTATTTTACAATAAAATAAATATTGGTATGGAAAGTTGATGATTATTTGCTGATTTATGTTTCCAGTCACTTCTCCAATCAACACATATAGAGGGCTTAAAATTTCTAATGCATTTCTTAAATGATTTTGTTATATTGATATTTTTCTCTTATGCATGAAATTCAAATATTTTCAATAATAACCTCATTTTAAGACTTAAATTGTTTGTCTTGGTATAAAGTAAATGGCTATTCAATCTTGGAATCACATTGAATTCTAAGGATGGGAAGGAAGTAAGTGAGGTTAGCACCAGCAAGTTGGATGTGGACTTCAAGTATAAGGACTAGTAGAAATACAGTTAATAGAAAACTTGGGTTTGGGTTATGAGGAAAAGTTCATAAGTGATCACATAAACTTCACAAACAGCATAGTGATCTGGGTCTACAAATATATCTACATTTAGCAAACATACCCTTTTTAATACCGTACTGAGCGATACCCAAATCTCAAATTTAAAGAAGAGACAAACAATTGTCATTTTGACATAATCATTGTAAAACATAGAATGTTATTTTAAATAATACTTATAATTTGAAAAGTCTTACCCTCATGTAAGGGTTGTTGTTTTCCTAAGAAATTATGTTTTCCAAATTCATTTTATAAAACTTTAATTAACAAATAAACACCTTGTGCCCAATATTATACAAACTACAAGAAAAAGAAGGGTAGGGAAGGGAAGATAGAGTAATTAAAGATAAGATAAAGTAAGAGCAAAGGGAAATAAATGGAAAGAGAGAGAAGAGGGCAGGGAAGGAGGTAGGCATGTGGAGAACAGGGAAGAAAAGGAGCAAAGAAATGAATGGGATGTTTTTATTATTTTCTTGGGGTAATACACAATAAAGATGAATGCTTGACTTTATTTTGCTTCTCTGACAAAGAGGCACAGTTATGTTGTTTTCAGTTAGTGTACTAAAAAGAAATACCATAGAGGTTGTTACTTCCTCCCACCATGTGAGAGCACAGTAATAAGCAGCTATCTGCGAGGAAAACAAAAGGAGACATAAGCAAGGTGCAGGTGCAAAGTAAAAGTGACTGCTCATCCAAGCTTCCAGCTTTATTTGTATCCATAGGTGACATTAGGTTATGGGCATCATAGTACATATCAGTCATTGCATAAAGTTACTGTTATAACTTTTTGGCACAGTGACATATTGTGTTGACTAACAAGAGAGTTTCTTTATTCCCAAAAGCTGAGTGTCTGAGATTAAGATCAAGGCTGATAATACTCTAGCACAGAGCCTCCACATGAAGGACAATACCATAACAGCTGAGCTGCCTTTCAAGCCTTGGGAGCTCATTGCTTTTTACAGATTGTCTTTGATTTTATTGACATTAATGTATATTTAAGTTTTTTCTGAAATAATTATACCCCTTCCAACCATACCCACCTGCCTATAGTTTGTATCACCTCCCCATAATACATTCAGCTATCAGTGTATTCTCATAAGGTCAAAGCCCTCATGATTCAATAATCCCCCTGAAGCCCCATCTCTGAACATTGCTGCATGTGGAAAAAAACCTTCAACACATGACCTTTGAGGGAACATTCCAGATCCAAACTACAGATTTCATATGTCTTGGAGAGATTTAATATCAAATATAAACCTTTTTGTATAAGTCCTGTGACTTTCTCACCTGTATTACTAGTGAGGTTCAGTTAGCCTATGTGCTTGTTATCAATGGTTTAATAAAATAGTTCTTTGCTTGTTGCTTTACAACTAAAGTCTCTTAATGATAACTGTCAAATATTAACTCAAAACTCCAGGAAACTGGATATTTTGCTGCTCAATCTCATACAAACTCCATGATGGCCACCATAAAGGAAGAGTGAGCCTGGCATAGTGGTGCACGCTTATGATCCCAGTGGCTAGAGAGTCTGAATCAGGAGGATTGCTAAGCTTAAATCAATCCTCAACAACTTGGTGAGGCTGTAAGCAACTTCTTGAGACCCTGACTTAAAATTAAAAAATAAAATAGAAAGGATTGGGGATGTGCCTCAGTAGTTAAAAACCTCTGGGTACAATAACTACCACCAAAGAAAAGAAAAGAAACAGTGAGAAGAATAAAAATATATTTAAATGCTTTAATTGAAAGTGGCAGATATCATTTCTATGCCAAGAACATTAGCCAAGCCCAGAATAGCTATATGGCTAACATCACCACCTAGAAGAAATGGTATCAATTGATTGGGCACCCCAAGGAAAGAGAGAAATTGATTCCTTTGGGGAGACAAGATGACACATTAAAAAAAAAATAATGGAATCTGCTTTTTCCCCCCTAAGTATCATTCATATTTATTTGAACAGTATCCTTCTCAATTCTAATTATTATTATTATCATCATCATTATTATTATAAAATTTTATTAATGTTAGCATTGATAAAGTTAAATGTTAATTTTACATTTATTGTAAGTATTTCAATGAAAATTATTATAAAGAAAAACTATGAAATTAGTTTAATTTTTTTATTGTTGTTTAAATATAAAAGATTACTTCTAACCATACTCCCACACCAACAATATCCCAGAGACAGACTTTCTGTGGACTCCAGGCCACAGTATGTGCACAATCAAAATGGTAATGCTTGAGTAATGCAAAATGTGTCAAGAAAATTCTCAACCTTAGAACTCTAATAATTGCTAACAAATTGGCACCTATAAACATTTTGTAAACATATACAATACTATTCTACTCAAGTAATTTCATTTGATATAAAAAAGGACTTTCCTCAACACAATATTGAATTATGTAGAATTCATTTAGAATAAATACCAATGGATTACAAACTTCTTTGCTAGGCACTGAATAGGCACCTCTGAATAAATCAGTTATTCGTGTTTCTGACAGGTACAGAATGTTAATAGACTTTATTTGTGCCCTCTCTTGGTGTAAGATTGTGGAAATATTGAGAGCAGTAGATAGAGATTTCTTAGGAAAACAGGTTTAAGCCCTCTCTTCCTCAGGAGTTTACAAATTGAGCAGACAGCTTATGAACAATAACTCCATTAAAGCCTGAAGGTATATGCTAAAATCTGAGCCAGTCCCTAAGGAAAAGTAGTTCATGATCAACATCCTGAGTGGACCTCGGGCACATGATCACCAGTTGCCCTGGTGTGACTAGGTTCAAAGGGCACTTCTTTAAGATCTCCGACCTGTGGTCTTCAAGGCAACCTAACTTCCTTCTAACCTTATCATATAAACCTGTGAACAATAGCCATCAGCCACCAGGTAACAGCCTTATCTTAAGACCCCTTTCTCCTAGGAAGTTCTACTTTCTTTCTATTACTTTAATAAATCTTGTAGGTTTGCTCTCACCCTTCATTTGCATGTCTCTCATTGTTTGAATTCATGAAACAAAGAACCAAAAATCCTCATGTCGCAATATCAAAATGCATTCTTAAAGATTATAAACTATACAATACCACATGGTACTGAAAAGACACACACACACACACACACACACACACACACAATCCAACTATAAATTGCAAATTGTTTTAAACAACATGTTAAGTGAAATGTGGTTACATTTTCATTTTGAACTTTTCTGGGGCAACTCTGTTAGGTTAAAAGAGTAATGATCAGTTTTTCTCATCACTATTTTATATTAAGTCTATGTCCATACAAATGAGTTCCATTAGTTATGTATTACAGCTTTAAACTATTTACTTATTTACATCTTCTACATTGTTTTAAAACTTTAAATAAATCTTTAAGAATGTTTTCTTTGTTACAACCAGAATACTTTGAGGGAATTTCTTATTATGGAGAATTTTGTTAAACAGCATACTGATTATAACCAATAAAAATATCTGCTCAATTTAAAAAATATAAGCAACAAAAAAGTAATTTTTATTGACATTTAATTTTGAAATGCAAAAAAAATACAAAGTGAGTAATATATCTAGTCAATATCAGAATTGCATTTCCCTAAAACATGCCACATTGTAATATGTATATAGAAGCAAATACAAAATTATTCATCATAAAATAGTAATGTCTATCATTCAAAATAATTCCCTTGAGAATTCAAGTTTCTGGCCAGCATAGAAGGCCAGTTTCCAGAAAAAGGACGTGAAGCCAACACATAAAGATAATCTATGATGAGCAAATCTGAGAGATGAAGGGAGAGAAGCTCCAAGATATCCTCATGACTTGGAATATTAAACCTTCAAGGTTGGAAAAGACAGCAGTGTAAGACACAAAATCAAACACAATATTATAACCCAGAGCAAAATGGTAATGTAAGAAGGACCCTCCAGTGCCCAAAACAGCACATAGGTATCAATTTGAACAGCTATTCATACTAGAAATGATCTTCACATGATGAAACAAGGTAAGAGATCATGGTACCTGGTGTACCATAATAATAAAAAAGATGGGCTGATGTGGCTAGCCAGCCACGGGCAGTATGTGTATGAACTATGAGAATGAGTACATGAGTGGACTGGACTGATGTGGCCTCTCTATTTGGGCTGGCAACATATGTGTCCTTTTTGCTCACTCTGCCTATGATCTTCACACAAAACCTGATGTCATTCAGCCTGCTGACCACAAGACATCACTAAGCTAGACTCAACCCCTGAAACCTAAACACCCTTATTGGAGTGGAACTTTCTCAAGTGTCTTTCCCTCAATAAAAATAGGCTTCAGAATGTCCTCCTCCTCTTTTTTTTCTGCCTTGCCTGTAGGAGTTGGAGCAGAGGAGCCCTTGCTGAAGAATCCCAAGAAAAATGTATTTTCTCTGTCTTGTTGTGATTATTTTATGCCAACCCAAATTCACCTGGAGTGACCCTGAATTACTTAGTTGTGTGTTGTAGCACACTGAGGAACACAGGAAGAAAAGATTTGCTGCATCAGCCTTCTTCTAAATCCAAACAGAGCATCATGTATGAAGATACCTCTTGCTGAGGGGAGGGAGAGGTATATAAAGCTTAGACCTTACACTTGAAATCCAGTACCAGACAAAACCCAAAGTCCTTTCTCCAAGGACAATGCCAATGAACAGAGCCTCTGAACTCATATTAGGCTTAAACTGAGAAGGTTGCCTCATACACCATTCTCGACCTTGAGGAACATAATGCAAAAAAAAAAAAAAAAAGACACCATCCACTTGAGAGTAGAATAGGGAAGGAAATTCAGGACTTTGCAACTCAGTGGCAGGACATAGAAACTCAACACTGGAGGATTCTGGTGTTTCTTGTCCCCAGGTCAGTACCTGAGGATGAAGACAATGGAACAACACCAGCTCCGGGCAGTATTCCATAACTCCAATAGAACAGGCTTGTATTCTGGTCAGTGTCACCTGTAGCTGCTTGCAGCAGTGATAGACCACAAGTACACCCCAGTAGCATTCAGGATTTAGGAACATAGGCTCAGTTCTGCCTCTACTGCACTGGTCTCAGTGGACAGTGCACTACAGGTGTGATCCAGCTTTGTAGATTGAGGGGAAAGACTGTCATTTTTTGTTTGTTTTGTTTTGATGTTGTCACAACTTTGTTTATTTATTTATTTTTTGTAGAATTTGCACAGCTCTGTTTATTTTATTCCTTTTTTTCTGGTGGAAAACTTTGGAGTTAAAAAGTTCTAAATATATGTATATGGTTGCTCATTTTTTCTTTTTTTGTTTTTCAATTTGGTCTAATTAGTTGTACATGACAGTAGAATGCCCTTTGATACATCATACATAAATAGAGCATAACTTTCATTCTTCTGGTTGTACATGATATAGAATCACATTAGTCATGTAGTCATAAATGAACAGAGTAACAATGTCCAATTCATTCTATTATCCTTCCTCCTGTCATACCCCTTCCTCTCCCTTCACTCTCTTATGCCTAATTCAAAGTAACTATATTCTTCCCTAGCCTCATCCTCATTTTTGTGAGTTAGCATCTGCATACCAGCGATAACATTCCATGTTTAGTTTTTGGGGGATTGACTTATTTTACTTAGTATAATAATCTTCAGTTTCATCTCTTTACTGATGTGTGTCAACATTTCATTCTTATTTAAGGCTAAGTAATATTTTATTTTGTATATATACCACATTTTCTTGATCTGTTCGTCTGCTGAAGAACAGCTAATTTGGTTCCATAGTTCAGCTATTGTGAGTTGAGCTGCTTTTAAACATTCATGTCAATAAAGTGGAGAGAGCCTACAGAATCGAAGAAAATCTTTATGACATGTAACTCAGATAAAGTATTAACCTCCAGGATATACAAAGAACTAAAAAACATTAACATCAAAAAAGAAAGTAAAAACAAAACAAATAACTCAGTCAATAAATGGACTAAGGAATTGAACAGATACTTCATAGAAGAAATACAATTGATCAACGAATATAAAAAACAATGTTCAACATCTCTAGCAATTAGAGAAATACAAATCAAAACTACTCTAAGATTTCATATCACTCCAGTCAGAATGGCAATTATCAAGAATATGAGCAACAGAACTGGGGTTATAGCAGTGGCAGACTGCTTGCCTATCATGTATGAGGCATTGGGTTTGATCCTTAGCATCACATAAAAAATAAACAAATAAAATAAAACATGTTGTCCATCTAGAACTACAAAAAAATGTTTTAAAAAAGAATACAAGCAACATTAAATGTGGGTGAGGATGTGAGGAAAAAAGTACACTCATACAATTCTGCTAGGAATACAAATATTCACATTATGGAAAGTAGGATGGAGATTCCTCGGGAAACTTGGATAGAAATCACCATTTTATCTAGTTATCCAACTTCTTGTTTTATATCCAAAAGACTTAAAATCAGCATACTACACTCTGTCATATTTAAAATATTCTCCTGGTCTATCCTGAATAACATACTAGCGGCATATTTGGGACACACTTGGGCCTATGGTAATCTTACGTATGCCGCAATGACAATATGCTATTTAGGATCTTTCTAAATGGTATTAGTAACCACAAGCTCAGATCAAATAATCAGATTACATATAATTTGGGCGAGAATAGACACAAAACTGTACTATGAAGACAGACTAAATGACAAGTCTTTGAGATACAAACATTGTCAACACATGCAAGGATCAAGAATTTCAGGTACACTTTACTTAAGGGGCAAAATAAAGTACTGGAAACTGAGCTTATAATAACCAAAAATTGTAGAAACAAGTACAAAGTGTTTAAAACAGGGGCTGTAAGGAAACACAATAAAGAAAAGCACAGAAAAAATAATTTATTACTATGTCAGACAAACTCACCAGAGAGATAAAAGTAATGAAAAAAAAATCAAATAGAAATTTTTGAGGTGAGCAGTAAAATAAATAAAATGGAAAATATGATAGTAGCTATAAAATAGAAGATAGTAGCTCAAATAGAAGAAATAAGGCATTATGTAAAATATTATTTTGGATGAGAAAAATGATGAATAAAAAAGAAATAATATGAAAACATAGGATAGCATTAAAAACAAATATTCAGATTATTTAGGCTCAAGAGATAATGGAAGCCAGGGATGGTGACACTTACCTATATCCCATGACTATTGAAGTTAAGACAAGAGGATTGGAAGTTTGAGGCCAGCCTCAACAATTTAACAAGACCCTGTCTCAAAAGAAAAAATAAAAAGGCCTCTGGATACAGCTCACTGCTAGAGTTACCCTGGTTCAATCTCCAGAACTGATAATAATAATACAGATAGACATGAGTAAAAGCCCAAAAGGTAGAAGAAATTTTAAATAGAGGACAATAGAAAAATCTCCCAAACCTAGAAAAATGATACAAATATTCTAGTATGAAAAGGTAATAAGGTCCGAACAAATCAACAAAATCAAAGGTCAAAGGTAATAAGTCAGATTCAAATCAACAAATCTATTCAAAACATTATAACCAAGCTTTCAATGGTTGAAGACAGAGAAATTATTTTTGAGGCAGGAAGAGAAAAGAAATAACTAATATATATAGCTTTTCTAATTCAAATAGCAGCAGATTTGTCAGTAGAAACCTTATAGAACACAGGAAGCAGAATGAGATACTCTGAATACTGAAGAGGAAATAAACAAACTCTCAACTAAAAAGTACAGCTATATACAAAACTACCTTTTAGAAATTAAGGAGGATAAAGACATTGTCAGATATACTGAAACTCACAGAATTCATAACCATCAGACATATCCAGTGAGAATGCCAAAGGGAATTCTTCAATCTGACAGAAGGAGGTGATACCAAGGAAAAAGAAAATATCACAATGTGAAAAACTCACTAGTAAGAATAATGAGAGAGATTCAGAATGCTTTTCTATGGTAAACATGAAGAAGAAATAATCCATATTTGTATTTTGAAGACTACAATCCAAGAGGGATTCATTTCAGGGATTCAAGGATGATCCACATAAATAAATTAATAAACATGACCCACCATAGCACCAGTTATGACATCTCAACACGCAAAGTTTAATGGTCAACTTGAATTGTCACCTTGATTATATTAAGAAAAGCCATGGATTAAGAGGATTATGGGTTTGTCCATAAGGATGTGTTTAAGAATGATTGGAGTGTGGGCTAGCCAATTAAAATGGAGACTTTCCCTAAGGATAGGCAGCACCAACAGATAGGTTGATGGCTTAGATGGATTAAAAATTGAAAGAACAAGGAAGCAGCAGCAGATTCAAGTTCAATTTTTGAGACTGATCAAATTATATTAAGTGCATGCATGGCCATGATATGATGAATATGACTATTATGTATAGATAAAATGCATGAACACAAAACATTTAACTCTTTATACTTATTGGACATAATTTAGGGTATATGATAACTGAATACACAATAAATTGTTTAGAGTGTTTTTTCATAAAAACAAATTATTTGTAATGTAATATTAAGATATGTTATCTAATCAAAACCAACCAAATAGCTAAAAATCAACAAGTCTAATTTAAAAATAGGTAGTAGGCCCAAATAGGCATTTCTCCAAAAAATGTATGCAAATAGCCAAAATTATATGAAAAATTCTGATTATAGTGATAATCATCAGAAGAAATTAAATGCAAAATCATGATAAGATATCACTGTACACATGGTAAAAATGGATCATATCAAATGACTGAAGGTAAAAGTGCTGGCAGAATGCAGAGAAGTGGGAGCTCCTGAATACCTGTTTATAGAAAATAGTATGGAGGTTATTCAAACTTTAAAAATAGAGGTATCATATAATCCAGCAATGCCACTACTGGTGATATATCCAAAGGAAACAAATTAGTATGTTGAGGAGACCTCAGTCCTCAGATGTTTATTTTAGCACTACACAGGTGGCAGAGAAATATGTACCTACTAATGAATGGATAAAGAAAATGTGGCATGTATACACAATAGAATTATATTATTCCAATAAAATGATAAAACTCTTTCATTTGTGATAACTGGCTGGATGTAGTGTTCATTATATTAGAACAATAAGCCCGACACAGAAAGTAAAATATTCCATTCTCTCACTCATTGTAGAATCTAAAAGAATTGATCTCATATGTTGAGAGTATTATAGTTGTTACCAGAGGCAGAGGAGATTAGTCAGAAGAGCAGGATTCAGAAGGTTTAGTGAATGAGCATTAAGTTATACTTGGATTGGAGAAATAAATTTCTGTATTGTATTGCAGAAAGGTAACTACAGATGATAATTGTGTTTCTCAGCTATCACTCTGACATGTACCACAAAAAATCAATTTATAGGATAAAAGATTTGTTTTGACTAAGGGTTTCAGAAGTTTCAGTCTGTGTTCAGTTGTCTGCATAAGTCAGTGCATCATAGTGGAAGGGCATGGCAGAGCACAGCTGCTCCCCTCATGGTGTCTAGGAAGTAGAATGTGAAAACAAGAAAAGAGCCAGGAACAAGGTTAGACTTTCCAGACCCTCCTTCTTGAGACCAATTCTCCCAACTAGCCTCTGCCTCTCATAGTTTCCACCAGCTCCCTGTCCTGCCATCTTATTATGAATTCATCAATGGGCTAATGCATTCATTACTAACTTAGATCTCCTATAGCCCCCTGCTTCCCAAGAGCCCCACCTCTGAACTTTGGTGCACTGGGATCAAGCCTCCAATACTGAGGCTTTGAGGGACATTCCAGATGCAAACCATAACCACAATGTACTTCATATTTTATAAAAATAGAAACATTTTTAATGAGTTTCCCCACAAAGAAAGGATAAATATTTGAGGAAATAGGTATGTTTATCCTGATGCAAAAATTATAGGATGGGTACATGCATCAAAATATCATATAGTATCTCATAAATATGCACATTTTTATCACAGTTAAGAAAAACTAAAAAAAATTAAAAATGAATTCAAGTTATTTTTAATTCAATAGAATATGGTTAACAAGAAGTAGTTTTTGATTAGATAACATATCTTAATATTACATGACAAATAATGTGTTTAATGAAAAAATTCTCTAAACAAGTTATTGTGTATTCAGTTGTCATACACCCTAAATTATGTCCATTAAGTATAAACAGTTAAATGTTTTGTGTTCATGCATTTTAATTATACATAACAGTCATACTCATCATATCATGGCCATGCATGCTCTTAATATAATTTGATCAATCTCACTCCCAAATACTTTACCCTTCCCTCTTGTCCTTCCATCTCCTTTTCTGCTTGTTCCACCAATCTCCCTTTTATGAGTATTTTTATTATTAATTTAAATTAGTGCATTATAATTGTAAATATGAGCAGTATTCTTGCCTTATATTCATACATGGATATAGCATAGTAGATTTCATTCCCTAGTACTTCAACATGCTCTCCACTCTTTCCTTCTTTTAGTTTTCTTTTCTCCATTTTATTGGTCTCCCTTCTTTCTTTTTTGATTTGTGAAGCCACCTCTCTTTTTTATTCCTTGTCCTCCTCTCTCTAGTTTCTGCACATGATAAGAAACATTGAACCATTGTATGCATGTATGTACCTGTGTATACTAACATTAATACTTGAAAATTTTTAATTATACTTCAGTTATTTTCAAAGAATTTGGACTGCTAAAAAAATAACATATATTTACAACATGGTAATTTTCTTAGTATTAGCAATTTTTAAGTATTTTGACAGTATTGATGATGTGAATCTATTATAACACTTGAGAAATTGTGTATCTATGCAAACACAGATAAATATTTCAGCTTCTCTGGGAACATTCTTGATTTTTTTTAGATACATGTAAAAATCTCTGTAACATGTCACAGTATAATAATTACTTGGAATAACAATAATAATGCACTTTAGAATTAAATAAATTTAATAATGCCATACATTAGTGTAACTGCATTAAATAATTAGAATATATCAAGAATTCTTTATGATTACCCTCTGACATTTTAAATTTCAATATGTGTTTTCCATGCTGGGTACTATGAGTACTTTTCTAACAATTTTAGGGCTCACAGCAAATTATTACTTCATTCATTAACTGTCACTGTCAATTGGCTGAATTTGATTAGTAAGGCTAAAAATTGTATTTAACTTGAATGTCATTATTTCTTTAAATTATTTAATTTTACTGATTTTAGGTAGTCATTTTTCTTAGATGATAAACTCCCTGATGATAATTACTGTGTGCTTACTACATTACTTCATATATAGAACGTGTGTGAGCCATTAGTTACTTTAGAGAATGGAGCATATAAAAGATATGGACCCAAGGGGTGGATATTTGATATTTTGACATCATTAATAATATAATTGTCTTAATTACTGTGACCCATAAACAAAATTAATAATGAGAGTTAAATCACATTTTACATTTGATAAATAACACTCCTTAACTATTAGTTGAACGTGGGTTGATTTTTATTTTTTTGGTGTTAAATAATATGTTAAACTTAATACAACTTCTTGTCATTGCTTACAGACATAAGACAATTCAATGTTTTAAGAAAGAAGGGAAAGGGCTGGGGATGTGGCTCATGCGGTAGCGCGCTCGCCTGGAATGCCTGCGGCCCGCGTTCGATTCTCAGCACCACATACAAAGATATTGTGTCCGCCGAAAACTAAAAGAATAAATTAAAAAAAAAAGAGGGAAGGAAGAAAGGAAGGAAGGAAGGAAGGAAGGAAGAAAAAATAATCAAAGAATATATTTGAAGTAAATCAGAATCTTCCTTGGCCCATACATAAAGTGCCTATAAACTATATTATGAAAATTAAGGGATTTGAAGAAAATAATCAATGTTTTGACATTATCTTTTTGTTATTTGTTGCTTCACTATTAATCAAACATGAGCCTTATATTCAAATGTTGAAAGCAGAAAATATATTCAGCATCAACAATTTGAATAAATACTAACAAACTAAATTTCTAAGTACCAACCCATCTGTTGTTTCTGTCTGATTCTTGATTTGTATTTTGGATCTGGAATGTACCCTAAAGGTCCATGAGTTAAAGGTTTAGTCCTCAATTTGATGTTATTTGAAGATGATGCAGGGCTTTAAAAGAGGATGTGTAGTGGGAGGTTTTAGGACATGGGGGGCATGACCTCGAAGGGAATTGCAGGAACACAGTCTCTTCCTCTTTTTATTTTGAATCCCAGCTATAAGGTAAAGAGTCTTCTCCACCCTAACTCCTTTCCAGGATCTGCTGGCTTGCCCCAAGTCCAAAGTAGCAGGGCCAATCAGTTCAGCAATGAAACCTCTATAAGTGTGAGAAAATATAAACTTTTTCTCTTATTAAGTTGACTTTTCTCCTACATTGTTTTTTATAGTAATGTAAAACAGATTAATAGTCATGCAGTACATTAGAGGCAAAGGCCGTATCTTTCTGGGAACACAGATTTGACTTTTAGTTTTCAAAATACCAAGCCACATTCTACAGTGTTAGTTTTATGGTGAAAATAGCTATTGCTTTCTATTTGTCATCTTTCTATGTTTGTGTCACAGGCCCAGGGTGTTATTTTTTGAGGAATTAAACATAAAGGACACAAAACTCATAACCATTGCTCCATTGGATGCTTTACCTCAGATGTCTCTTACCTTAGCCCTCATCTCCTTTATCTTCCTTAAATCTAATCTATCAGTACAATATTTCTCAGCAACCAAGTTGGAGCCTCCGGTTTGACACATCCTGTATCCTTTCTATATTTTTTCTAGCACATTTATTGTGATCACTTATTATAGTTTTATCCTCCACACCATGTAGTGTCCATGCCCTTCACTTCAAGTTCCATGCATAAAGGATTTTTCTTTATGTGATTCATTGCATGTAGAGTAGGTAGTTAGTGATTATATGATATTTTTGCTAACTTTGTCTGTCAAGCAAATCTTTTAAGCCAAAGCACAACAATTTGAGGCAAAATAGAGAATACAAATGTGCAAAATATGCCTGTGTATTTTTTAAAGGGAATGAAAGGATTTGAAAGTGTCATTATTTTAAGAAATAGCCTCTGAGTTTCCACTCTCAGAACAGGTATGCAAATAACGACAAAACTTAAAAAAAGGCTAATAAAAATGCAATTCAATATAAAAAAATAAAGAATAACAGCCATAAACCTAGAGTTGCATCTAACAGTCTCAAAATGTTTGTATCAAAATATTTGAGAAATGCTTGGAAAAATTCATACTAATATAGAAAATCATGAGTAGAACTGTAAAAAAATAATAGAACATGAATGCATTGGTACTTAAAATGTTCAACTTGAAAACACATATTTGAAAACTATGGCCTCAAAATGGCAGCTAAAGGTCATCAAATCAGATTTCTAATTATATTTCTTGGGAGCAGATGGGTGCAATGAAACCTAATGATTGAATTTTAAATGCTTTCATGCACCTTTTATCTGTTTCCCAACATGTTGATTCTACCTTAATGCTTTAACAAGATAATAGGTTTATTACAATTAACCAAGTGAAATGATATATCCACTTTCCAATTACTTATATCATATTACCTGGGGATATTCAACCAGAGCCCCTTTCATTTCCTCACTCCTAGAGCACTTCCATTACCAATACTGTGCTTGCACCTCAAAAACCCAAACAATAACAATATTCAATAACAGGTGCTTCCTTGGAGATTAGAGTTCTTTAGTGAAATAATGAGTAATTAACACAAATATCAAGTTCAAGTTTGCAGAGTCTCAATGGGAAATTTCAACTAAAAATAATTTTACGGAATTTATTGACTAAGTTGGATATAAAGTTTTATTCATTATATGATAAACTCATCAGACCTGCATTGTCATAAATGCAGGAAGAAAAAGATTTACCAAGAAATAAAAGAAAAAAATTAACATTCTATTTTTTTAGGAGTGGCAGATAGAAGATTTTATCTTCACTATACCTTACTAGTACACACTCCAGCCTGAAGAAGAAAAAAGAGGGCGCTATGTTGGGAAGTTTATTTTATAGTTTAGTTTTATTTTTCTTTCATGAAAAAGAAAATAAACATTTTAAGTAAAAATATATCCTGAAGCCTGGATTAATTTTTAAATTTTAACTACTATACAACTCTTTGTCTATCAACTACATTTTTTAAAATGACAAACAATATTATTTAATCCAGCCCATACTGATATGTCTATACTATGGAAATTCAATTATATTAATTCCAGGTGCATATGTGTGTAAAGTTAAACATAAATCTAGTGAGCACCACCTTGTCTCATAAACATATATACTGAATTTAGAAATATTTAACATATATATAAATACACAATATTTTAAATGTCCCCATAAAAGCCACATCTTCCACTGAGATATCATATATGAGACAATTTGAAAAAGACAAGAATAGAATTAGAACACATCAGTACAATATAGAAATAATAATTCCTTTCCTTTTGCTTCTCTCAACATTAGATGTTTCAGATAACACTTTTCAAATGTTTGAAGAACTTTTTAGAGTTTTTAAGCAGACAAAATGTGTTTTCAGATTTCATAGTTGATATAAAACTAACAAATGCCTGAAAACTGATAATTTTGCAAAATGTTCATATTTTTTACCAACGTTCTTTGGAAGTTGCATTTCCAGTAAATATCTAAGCTGTATTTTTTGAAAGAAGGAATGTATATGTACATTAGTTTAAGAAAAATTCCCACAATGAGAGGAATGAGTAAAATTCAGACTGAGTATGACAGGTCCAGTTTCTGTCCTATGCAGTGAGAGCACATTTGCTCTGCAAAAGGTCTCTTGCAAGGAGACAAAGCCAACACATATCTGATGGCCTCCCCAGGTGGATAAGTAACACTGATTGCTGGTGTACCTTTAAAAAAAATTCCAAATATTTCACAGAGAATTTACAGATAAACTTGTATATAAATGTGTATATAATTTTTACACTAAGAATCCATCATTTGTACCATAATTTTACATAATAATTAACACTATTAGTTAAATCTTTTATATACATATCTTGTATACAGCTTTTAAAATAATTCCTAAACACGGTAAAGTTACATTTCAAAGCTCCTTTTTCTTTTTCTTTTTTTCCCCCCTCCTGTTTCTTAGCTACTCTGGCAAGTGAGGATCCATCCTTGCTTTTTTTCCTTTCTTTTTTTCCTTTTATTTATGGTGCTGAGAATTGAGCCTAGGCTCTTGTGCATGTTCTGCAAATGCTTTATCACTGAACCACATGTTTAGCTTTAAATGAATTTTTAATATTGATTGAAAACTCATTTTGCTTGAGAGCATTATTCTAGCAATTAAAACTTAAATTTTAAATTAATTACAATTTTAAATTAAAAATTCCAGAAAAATAATGACCACATCAAAATATAACTTAAAAGTGGCAAACAGTTTCAATGAATTTTTTTAAAAATGATTTAACTATTTATCAATCAAGTAAGTGATTAGGGATTAGACAACTCCACAGACTGGGGAAGTATTTTAAATAACATTATTGAAAGAAACATGATGAAACATGATGTTTATTTGAATACTTAGTTTATTTTTCCTCAATAAGTGTATGCAAATCTCATTACCACTTACATAAAGTAGATCTTGAAATTTTGTGGAAATTATGTAAATTGGCTTATTACTATTATATATGTTTGGTAATTGTCAATGTTATGTTCTTATTATCAAATGGCAGGTGGTAGGTATCAAAGTAATAAAATCATAATATTATATAACAACCAATAAAAAATAGATGTAATTTCAAAATAACTGTTTTTGATTTAGGTAAAATCTAACTTTATTTTAAAAATGACAGATTCATACTTTATGCAGTATTGTCACAAACATAAATATCTGAAAAATTATTTAATACAGATAAAATTATCAAAATAGATTACTAATTTACTAAAGCTGGATGGGACTTGAAGCTTAAGTAAATCAATATAGCATCTTAATTGCATAATTTTAGTGTTTCATGAACTATACTAAAAAATCGGAAAATATATTCTATAGTCAATGCAATCATCTCTTGATATAAAAAATACAAGTATGCAAGTTCATGTGTGAATATATTATAATATGTGGTTGCATTTATAATATAAAGTGATTCTCTGAAAGCCTGATGTTTATAATTGAAAATCTTATTCACTTGTTTTTCTCCATTAAATTAATTTGTAACCAATAAAATCATATAAGAATTTTTTTGTTGTTATTTAAAAGGTGATGAGTATAAATTAAAATTATCAGAACATATCATTTTAAAATAAATGATTTACCAACTGGCCCTATCTATCTATCTATCTATCTATCTATCTATCATCTATCATCTATCTATTTATCTCTACCTACCTACCTTAGACTTTATCCTTAGTCTATACTTCAGCTAGATAACATTCGTGATCATTGGAAATTACCTAACTGTAGAAGTTTTGATTTCCTTGCCAAGAGTTTATATTTTCTAATGTGCCTATTATATACCAGAAACCATTAGGTGATCTCAACTCCATTGCCAAATATGAATCCTGTCTTCAAGTATTCTGCTATCTAGACTTCTTTGAGATAAAATAACTCAGTCTTACAAATAGAGAATTAAAACGCCAATCCAGAGGTTCAACAATATTCTTACTTAATATCATGTACTATTTTGCATGTGGACCAATGCAAACTTCATACTAGAAATGGAGTTATGCACTGCCACCACTGCAACAAAATGGAGGGAATGGAAAGTAGCAAGGTGTCACACCTCCTGTTATCCATCCAGTTTTAGTATCTTTATTGTCCCTCTTAAATCCTAAGACCTCAAGTAGCTTTGGGATCAACATAGAATAAAGTTACTTCCATGGCTTTTTAATGTTTTGCAGATTATTTTGCCATACTTTTTTTTTTAACCTAGTAGTTTTAAGTCATGCGTTCTGAACACTGCTAATTGGTCTTACTCCAATTTACTTCCAGTTTAACTGGACTACAGAGGAGAGTAATGGGAAATAGTATATACTCCTTTCCTGAGATGTTACATGTCAACTTTTCACCTAGGGTAAAACTCAGTGTCTGATCTGTGGATTTTTATTTCTTGAGATTTACTACAGAAACACTGACATAACCTTTAACCACAGCAAACAGAGCCACTCTAATAAGCAGGAGACACGGAACCTACAAATGCACAAGGAACAGAAAGATCCTGGCAGGAATTAATCTACCATTTTCACACATCTGCCCAAGGGAGGTATTGTAATTGCAAAAATTTACTCTAAGACTGCTGAGACTCATAGTAATTATGTTTCTTTTTTTTTTTTAATAGAAATAGCCACAGGTGGTAACAAATTGGGTTTTGAGATGGGGAACTGGGCATGCATTCTCACCCAAATTACTATGTAATTGTCTTGATTATAAAAAATTGTGAAAAGTCTATTGCTCAAAATCAGAAGAAAAACGTCTATTTAAAAGTAATCCTCATCTTTTTTAGTTTCTCTTCACTTAGGCACATTGCTTCATTTGTTGGTATTGGCACATCTTATAACAGGGCCAGAGTGTAGAATACACTTTTGACAGTAACCCTTAAAAATCCCTGTGAGTGGGATATTTTTTTTAAAATAGGATAGTTCTCTTATTTCCATCCTTATTAACTTCAAGGGATAAATAGTAGCTTTCCTAAGAAGGTCAGGACCTGGAATAATTACTATCCATGCTTCTGCCAACAGTAAAAGTGCAAGGTTAGAGATATTTTCTTTTTCTATGAGTTGATATTAAAATGTTTACTGTTTTATACATATAAATATATATGATATTTTATACAGACATGTAGATAATATCAATATATCAATAATCTTGTACCTTATTCCACACTTAGGTTTATGAAGTAATACCAAGATGTTTTCACTGATTTCTATATTAAGGCATTCCATGGATACCTTGACCAGTAAAAGTCAATGTATACCTTCAAAATTACTGTTTTTTTTATCCAGGAATTTCTGATTTACTCAGTCAAGATTATAATATGAAATAAGGCACTGACTTGAAAGAAAAACAAAAAATAATCATTAATGTAACATGACATTATACAAAGAAAAAATAGTAATGAAAATAAAACAAATGATCAAATATCTTGCCTTAAAGACATGTGAAAGTAAGTTTCTATGAAATTCATAATTCTACCATAATGAAAACAATAATAAAAATGGACAATTCATTTATCATTTTTGCATGACTTATAACTTCTCGTAATCACATTTTAATACAAAAAAATTGATTTGAGATATAATTTTATAAAATAGATGAAAAAACTGCAGAAGCAAAATAGAAAACAAGAAATTTGTTTTCCCAGAAAATACAGCAACAGAATTCACCAAAATTTAGAAGATATACTGAGGGTCAAAATAAACTATTTTTTAAAATTGTGATGTTTTTATGACTAATATTTATATAATGATGTATCATTAAGAAATTATTAGATTTGAGCTAGAAAATATTTTCTTTTGAAAGCAAACTCACCTTTGATCCAAAATACTGAAAGGAAAATATTTTTGTAGTAAATTTGATGAAGATTTGAAGCATATTATTTTGCAAACATACGAAACATAAAACATAAAACATAAAAAGCATGTACTGCTACTTTTCAAATGTGCTTAGTAATTCTTCTCATGATAAACCATAGGTGAATTGCTTTTATAAGTTCAGTTCTGCACATACAATTTGCTCTGCTGTTGTGAAAGAATACCAAATATACATCAAATATTGAGTCATAGAATAATTTCAGTATAATCTGATAAAGTATGCTATGCAAGAAATAAAATAAATTGCTTTTTGCAAAAGTATTTATGGTGAGTCTTTTCTCTCTGTGATGAGAAAAAGAATGTTCTATCTTAAGGGTGAAAAGTATAATATTAGGCTTCTTAAACTGATGGAAACGTTCATACTACAAATATAAATTTAAGAATTTTTCTAAGATATGTATTGCCAAAAGTTGAGCTATAACATTAAGAAAGTTATTTTAACTACTGAAACTATTTTTGTCTCAAAAAAAAAAAAAAAAGCCTGTTGCTTTTACATTCTTAAAAGGAAACTATTGGAATAGGATATAACCAAATTTTTACATGTATATATTTCAATTTGTGTTTTATTGAATTGGAAGACCTGGAAATTATGTATACATATAATTATTAAAGATTCATTTAGAGATACTATGAAGATGTGTATAAATTTATGACTTATGCTTAAATTATATTCTTAAAAAATTATTTCAGAAATACACATGAAATTAATGCTGTGTGTCATTCCTAGACTATATTATAAACACACACTAATAAATGCATTTGAAACAAGATTATTTGATACATACATACTTTCACTCAAGCATGCCCCTTTAGCACAATGTGTTTGCAGGATACCAATTTCAAAATTTAAAGACACTAGTTAATTTATTATGTTCTCCATAATAAAGAAAGCTGAAAAAAAATATATATATAGCACCATAGTCAATGGAAGATTATTTAGTCATGTTGTAAGTTAAATCTGTTATATGAAAGCATGTTTGAAACAATATTACAACCTTTCAGAATATAAAGTTATCATCTATATAATGTATTAATATAATTTACAAACATATAACCAATGTTTCTTAAAATAGTAAATATCTACAAAATAATTGTGAATGCACAGCTTTGAAACTTAAAATTGACTTTTAATGCTTTAGTTTTCAAACACTACAAAGGCTGTTTTTAGCTGATAAAGACAGTAAACAAGAAACTGTCTTTTAAATTGTCACTTTAATGTGTTCCACTAATTAAAATTCAGAAATGTTACAAGTTTGAAAAGTATTAAATAATTTTTAGACAAGATATATTTCAGAACCAAACAGAGGCTTATAAAATTATATTTATCTTCACTGGGCCCACTTTTCTTAAAAGAAAAATATGGTTCATGAGACTGTTTTTTAAATAGAAATATAAAAAAATATAAAGATAATACAAGCTTTCAATATTTCAAAATGACTGAGATAAAATGCATTTATAATATCATTAAATTATTTTAATATATTCTACTCCTCTAATCAGACCAAAGTCTGTCTATGTAGATTAGTTACATATAAAGTTTCATTTATTCAACCTGTATTTATCCTTTGATCACAAAGCTTGTTAACTTAAATAGTCTTTTATTGTTATGATTCATTTTCCCGTAATTATGCTGTTTAACTGTCTTATTTTTTGAATAAATATATGCAAATTCACCAATCACATTCAGCACAGTTATGGTAGATACTCAATGAACTATAAGAACCATTTCAGTATAATAAAAATGCCTGGAATAGATCCAGGGCAAGGCCTACAAATACCAGTAATCAGAATGTCACTAGGACCAGAGCAAACAAAAGTGTGTCACATATATATCAATAGATTCTCTGAAACATTGTCTGAAACCAATTTTTTAACCTCACTTGAAGAACTTGATGCACACAAGTAAAAGATGCCACCCACATAGCCACAATTTTGCATCTATATTTTATTAGATTTTTTTGTGTTTTACCTTAAAAATATTGAACTTAAACTTCTGCAGTAGCAAGGAAGCAGGAGTCTGCTTCTGCTTAGTGAGAGCAAGGATGTTGATGCCATTAAGGACTTCTTTATCATAGATTATTTATTTCAAGAGACCAAAGGATAGCAATACATCACTGTCAAAGCTAGTGGTGAAAGCTATGACTAACTGTAAAATACTGTATGCCATTGAAGGAAATTCTTGTCAAAGTCTCCTTTACTAAAGTAGTTTGACAATAGATTAGTGTAGGTCTGATGAACTTTGAAAGTGTTTTGTAGGTGGGTGGCAAAAGTCACACTATCTTCAAAATGATAGGCAAACTGAACTTTATACTGTTCTGTAACAACTCTACCATCATTGGTTGAAGGAATTTAATGCAGAAAAAAATCTCTTCCCTAATGATTTTACTAAAAGATGACTTCAAGATAATACCCTGTGGGATTTATTAAACAGAAGTATCACTGAGGGGAATACATTCTAGAGCAGTGACTAATATCATAATTAGCAGGTGCATTTGTAAGAATTTACCCACTATTGAGTGTATTGCAAGACTTCTCAGCATCAGGGAGTTAAGTTTTACTTCCTAACTGGCATGAGCCAAATTATAGTGACTTCTTCCTTCTGTAGTTCTTTCATCATCAGGCTCACAACATACATTTTCACAACTCTTCCAGCCATGCTCCAAACAATGTGAAAATTGAATTACAATAGGTTTTTTTACCTTTTTAAACCTATATAAAATCCAATTGATGAAGGGTAGTCATTCCTTATCTCCTCATCTCTAGGATGACTGTGTTTTATGGAATTTCAAATTTTGGAAACTTTAAAATGGTTAAATCACCAAGTTCTAACATGTTTTCAAGAAAACATATGTTTGAAATTCTCCTTAAAAAGGAGAATTTCTTTGAACTATAAGAAATATAATAATAGGCCAATATTTTGAGTATTCACATATATCATACAGAACATATAAAGACACATATACATATAAACACATATTAACTTTTGCCAAAATATTTTTCATGTTTTCCTAAATGTATGCAGAGCCAAACTTTTTCTACCACAATAAATGTGTATATATATATATATATATATATATATATATATATATATATAGATATAGATATATATATATCTATATATATATATATATCTTTATTAATTTTAGAAAACAAAATATTTTTCTTAATTTATACCTGCTATCCTTACAGATTTATTTCTGTTGCATTATATTACATAAACAACACTAACAGAAAAAATTGAAATCTGACATTTAACAATAGTGTTAAAATATAAAATACAAATATTATATTTTATAAAGTATTAAATGCTTATCTAAAGAGTGTGAATGGTTTCTTTTGCCTTAAAATACCTAAAATTCATGATTTTCATGGAGATAATATTTGGCATTATTTTAAGAATAAATGCTTTAACCTCATATATAAGAATTGTATTATAAAGAAGCAAGTAATGTATATTATTGTATCAATTTTATGGGAAAAATTCTCTGGAAAGTATATTTTGTGTGTTTTTATGCATGCCTTGAAAAATATAGTCAATAGTTGCTATCTCTTTAAGGAAATGTAACTTTTATTAATAGATGAAATGTATGTTCATATAGTTACGGATTTTAAAGCATACTTTTCTGTGATCACATAGAACTTTAAATAACATGGGGATGCCAAGAATAAAATCCCAAGTCTTTGGTACAGACTCATATGTGATAATATATATTGAAATTATAGGACTCGCTCATACAATCAAGTAAAATTAAAACTTATCTTACTCCTACACTTTTAAAAGCCTGATGAATTATTATCTGCATTAATATAACAAAATATCACCTCGCTAGAATTTTGGATAATCCAATGAAAATGAATCATGACCTATGCTTTACACTTTACACTTTACACACACACATACACACACACACACAAACATGAACCAGAGATCTAAATATAAAGCATATAAAGAATTCTCAAATCTAAATGGTAAGAAACAAAAGTCTTGAACTGACACTTTACCACCTGGAATATATCCATGGCCCCTGAAAAAGTGTTTATAATAATTAGCTATTAGAGAAATGTAAATTATAATTTAAATGTACTATTACTAAATATCTATGAGATTTGATAAAAATTTTAAAATTAATAATATTGAGGACTGACAAGAATGTGGAACAATTGGAATTCTCAAGAAGTTAGGTGGGAATTCAAAATGATGCAGGTATTGTGGAAAAAAAATGGGGCACTTTCTTAAGAAACCAAAGATAAATATATCATATGACTCAGCAATTCTGCTTCTAGAAATTTATCTTATAAAATTAAAATTATTCCCCCCACAAAAAACTTGTACATAGAAATTTACAGGAATTTTCTTTGCTAAAAACTGGAGTCATCCCAGATATCATTCAACAGGTGAATAAACAGACATAAATATGTAAAATAAAATACTATTTAGCAATGAAAAAATAAACTATTCATGCAACAACAGAATGAAACTCAAAGTTATATTGTGTGAACAAAGTCAGCCCCTCCCCCCAAAAAATGCATACTATATGGTTACATATATAAGACTTCACAAAAAACAAAAAAGGTGAGGAAAATTGTGAGAGCATAAGGAAACTTTTTAGAGTGATACAACTCTTTAGTATCCTGCTTGTTTCATGGAATGACACATTATAAAAATCCATAGAACTAGGGGCTGGGGTTGTAGCTCAGTGGTAGAGCACTTGCCTAGAATGTGTGAGGCACTGGGTTTGATTATCAGCACTATATATATATATAAATAAAAAATAAAGGTCCATCAACAACTAAAAAAAATCTATAAAACTATATATCCTCAAAAAGATTCATTCTACTGTATGCTAATTTAAAAATTAAATGATACCTAAAATACATGTAATATGATAATTTGCATCTTATATATACTGAGAATTTTCTACTTTATATAAAAAATAGATTTTCTTATTTTTATTTCTGTAATTTTCATTATTAATACTTGCTAAAACATTTTTAACATTTATTATGTGCCTAGAACCATGTTTAGCATTGTAGTATATTCTGAAAAATTCATTTCCAATCTGGCCTTATACATAGGATAAATATGAGATATTATCACATGTTCACCAAATATAAGAAGAATTCCCCAATGTGCACCACATATTGTATGGAATACACATTATATATTTTATGAAATGGGGAGAGGTAAAAAAATGTACCCTAAACATTATTAAGAATAATGCTAACTCTTGAGCTCAAATGTCAAGCTATATATGTATAATGCATTATTTAGGGTTTCTTTTAAGGGGAGATGTAGCAGGGATTGAATTCAGGGGCATTAGACTACTGAGACACATCTTATCCTTATTTTGTCTTTTATTTAGGAACAGAGTCTTACTGAATTGCTTAGTGCCTCACATTTCGAGATCTTCCTGTCTTGGCCTCCTGAGCCTCTGGGATTATAGGCATGCACCACTGTGCTCAGCTTGTTTAGGTATTTGACAAGAAGGCTCATCTAGAATCAATTCCAAAGTGAAATGAAGGGAAGGGAGAGAGAAAGGGAATAGAAAAGATATTAGAATGAATCAGACATTACTTTCCTATATGCATATATGAATACATGACCAGTGTTAAGTGCACACCATGTACAACCAGAAGAATGGGAAGTTATACTTCATATATGAGTGATATATCAAAATACAATGCACTGTCATGTAACACTAATAAGAACAACAACAATAAAATCAATGGAAGGTGAGGGAGATCAGGAGGGGAAAAAGGGAGGTAAAAGTAGAACTCGTGAGCTCAAATAAATTTCCAGGCATGTATGAATTTTTCAGAATGAGCCCAACTATTACATATAAACATGAAGCTCTAAAAAATAAGCAAACAAAAAAATAATATAAAAATAAAATAACATAGTTTCTTAAACATTTTCAATAAAGAGTGTTTCTGAACTTGTTCTTTGTCCCTTGAAATGACATCAGGTAAACTTCTAAAACCTATGTGGGAAGTTCATCTTCATTTGAAAATAATACAAATTGATTTGGAAGATATAGATCTATTTAATACCACCAGCAAAAACAAGCAAATGCTTTATAAAATAGTCACCTTAAATATAAGTAATTTAACCCAAGTTTTATTCCTTTTAAAGATTATTTTTTCTTATATGCAGCTCCCCATTTAGTCAGCCATAAAATAACCATTTTAAGTAAAGATTTTGAATTGCATTTGTTGCAAAGCAGTAGCTAGCTTCCCTTTTAAAACAAACAGCTGGATCATGGAGGACTGGGATAAATCTTCAGAAAGCATAAGCTTTTAAATGTAGAAAATACCCTGTAAGACTGACCCAGCATTTGGGAGTAATATCATGGCATACCTTTGTAAAAAATCAAAGGACCTGGAATATAAAATGACCAGCATCTATGAGGTACTATGTATGCAAATTACTATCAAAATAATTTACATAATTGCTGGTAAAATTGGGATAATATTATCCAACATGTGGGGTTGTATGTTTTATATGAGATAATGTATAAAAATTTCTCAGTTAAATAATGCAATTTCCATTAGAACTTTTTAATTTTTTAAATCCTATGTGCAGCACAATAATGATCATGAAATAATAATAACCAGATGAAACTGTGGGAAATTTAAAAATGATTCTTGGATTTCTATAAAATGAAATACCTGTGGGATGAAAAGCATAAAATAAAGACCTGATCATTTTGAATCTCATTTTTAATGAAGTCTAAGAAAAATTATCTAGTCTTCAAGCATGTCCCTGCAAAAGGAAGAGAGAAGAATATGAGCGTTTGGAAGCTGCATTGTGTGGTTAGTTTTTCACTCCCATACACATATTTAAGTAAATGTTGCTAGAATTCAAAGTATGATTAGTGTAATCACACCATGAAAATTAAATATATAAAAAATAACCTTGAAGGCTGGGGTTGTGGCTCAGTGGCAGAGTTTGCCTGGCATGTGTGAGGCACTGGATCAAGAAATTAAAAAAAAAAAAAGGTCCATTGACAACTAAAAAAATAAAATAAAATAAAACACCTTGATTCTTAATTATTCAGGATTATTTTACTTAATTCTTTACAGAGTCCTGCGACAATCAGAAAACTTTCTATGAAGGAAACAATTCTGACACACAAAGTGTTCTGGCATTTCCAGAATGACGGTCACAGGGACATAGGAGGGAATGGACTGGAAATTGGTATTCCAGATGTCATGTGCCTTTCTCTGCTTCTCTACCAGGGAGGAGGCCTGAAGGACTGAGATCACTCTTCAGCTCAGCAGGTAAAGTCACTTCACAGACAAATGTTTAGCTCAGAACATAGGTTATAGAAAAACACAGTATTCAACAATATAAATTTTTTAATATCTGAATCCCATTAGAGATGATATGGACCAGGAAAATTTAACCCATACTTGGGAAGAAAAAAAAATTTGCTAAAATAGAGATGATAGAATTTAATAAAGAACTTAAAAACATTTGAAATGTTAAAAATATGCTTAGGAATGTAAAAGCAAGACACAGAGAGTAAATGCCTCCTTAAATACTTTCCTTGCCTCATCTAAATTTCAACCCTGAGGAAGAGAAATAAAGATATTAAAAATATTCAATGGGAATTTATGAAAATGAAAACTGCTGTAAGTTAAAAAATATACTGTTAGATTGGACTCTGAAGAAGTAAAGATACAACCAGGTTCTAGAAACATTTGCCTTAATAATTACATATAAGATTGCATTTATGTTTATCTGTATACGATTTTATATTTTTGTGTCAACATTGTTCTTAAAAATTTGTGATAAACTAGGGAGTGAATGCATGTCTATTCAATAAAAAGTTACTCTCCCACTGGTTGCAATATAAAAATGAAGGTGGTTTTAATTGTAGATATATTGATCTGGAGGAAAACTTCTTAAGGAAAAAATGAAAGTAAACCTTTTACTCTTTGAAGTCATCATTAAGAAATCACCTTACCTCACAAACTAATTTCAGGTTGATGTGTAATAAAACAGATTTGTCTAAAAGTAAATGACTCTAGATACAGGATTAAATCAAACTTGAATGTTCAGGGTTAAGTAATGGGGAGTGTAATTTTGAAAAATCCCTTTGAACTGGAGACATAAGGTTGATTACATACATCGATGCCATTGGGTTGAAAACAACACAAGTTGAACTTTTTCCTTAATTCAAAAGCACTGCTTTTCACACTGATAACAAGCATTCCTTTTGCAGCAGACTAAACTCAAGGGAGTGTTAAGAGGCAAATAACTCATTTTAAGCCTTTTCATACAGACATTGCTTCTGATAGCTTTGCCTTCAACAGAATATATGGTGTGGTTATTTCTACATCGCTGAAGTAGGCAAGAGCATTTTAAGCCACTACTTATAAAGTTATCTGACAGCACCTATGGCTTTGGAATTTTTAAAGTGCATGAAGTATGGCAATAACTGTATTTATCAGTGGTTTTCAAAATAATACATTTTATACAAGTATAGTGTAGTCGACATTTGTGTTGTGTTACTAAAGTCATAATAAAAACATGGAATGGTCTCACCACATTGAGCAAAAAAAAATGGTATTCTTTTAAATTAAAAATGGGAACATCCTGCAAACCAAAAATTACTTACTGCTCAATGAATATGACTTAGATTGTTAAGGTGATCTTAAAATTTCTAGTAACTGTTGTTAACTCTTGTAAATGTCATTGATAACTTTAAAAACTGTGTGCTGAAATGTAATTATGTAATTTACAAATACTGAGGAATCATCTTTGGCAAGAGCAAATAAAATTGAGATAATCAAAATTTAAGTGCCATTTGCTGACAGAACACAATGCTGAATACTACTCATCCCTGCTGTGTATTGAATTCTAGGAGCCCCCAATTTGCCACTGAATGCCAGAGGTGCTTTCTGTTGGCATCTGTAAAGTGTCATATGCCTTTAGGAAAGAAATCAAAGCACACTAAAATACTGTTCTTTCTAACATCCTCAGTTCCCCATTCAGTGCAGTCTGCCTATCCATGTCAGCCCCATACAACACCCTGTCTTCCCTTTTTATTCCAGTTGCAATAGAGAAGAAGATCAGAATTCTTTTCTGCTTTTTTTTTTGCCATTTCTTAGCCAGACTTTTCATCTCTGGAGACTGTGCTCTGCTTTCTTCCTCCCATGCTCTTTCCATCTCTATTAAGAATACTGAAGGATTTTCCTACTGGAAGGAATATCTAAAACTGGATTCTCTACAATTGGGACTCCAAGACTGGAAACTCAAAAATTACATGTGGCCTATAAAAATTCATTACAATTCTGAAATTGCTTCCTCTAGTGGTCTCAACATAGAGAGAACTGATAAATATCTCAATAATGAATATATTAATACCCTCACAGTGAAAAATTAATATTTATATTAAATACAGTAAATAAAAAATATCAATAGTCAGACATAAGTCCTCTGGACTTTGTATTTGGGGAGAAGAAATTGTAGATTAACAAAACAAAAGGTTAACAATATCTATATTTGAGTAGTCAATTATAGGGAATTAAACTTGATAAATTCAACTTTCTGAATTTTCAGTCCACAATGATGTAATAAACTCTTACTATACCCCAGACATTGTTTTAGGTATAGATTTTTAAGTACAACTTTTCCAGTAAGTAAAAGTTCTTATTAAAATTATGGAAGAAATACATACAAAATTTGCAAAAAAAAAAAAAAAAACACAAAAAAACAAAAAAAAAACAAAAAAACAACTCAGACACAAAACTGGAAAACAATTTACAAAAACACAGATTTTTTTATCAGTGTTTTGTGGTAGTTTCCCCACACCCCCAAGAGTAAAATCTGTGTTTACAAGGGGAAACTAGAAAAAAAAACTTGTTAAAACAATCAAGGAGGAAAGGAGTATCTGGTTCTGCAGTCAAATGTAGGTGATTTATCCCTGGAGGCTGACTACATACTCCCAGTTCAATGATAAAGTAGTTGAATCCAAATACATCAGACGAACAGTGTCTGAGTCTCAGTGGCATAGCTTAATTTCTAGAATATCTGAAACAGTACAAAAATCCTGGGTCCAAAAATCTTGAATATTTACATCTCAGTTGTACATGGAGATATTTTCTTTATAGGTTCCTTAATTCCATATTTCCCCTACATATGTCACTTTATTATTGATGATTTAGACACATTGTTATTTAAATCTAAAACATGAAGTATGGAATTTTTCCCTAAACTAAATGAAAAAGTGAAACAATTGCCATTTTCTTTCATAGCCTGCTTTCTAATTCTTTTTATTTTAAAAATACGAAAATGAGTTGTCATATATAGCTTGAAAAATAGTTTTTCTTTCTCTGAAAGTACACAAGTTTACTCGAGTTGAGTAAAGTAGTTTATAAAAGTTATACACTTATTATTAAAAAGACAAATTATGGAACTCTTTTCCTGGTCTAATTTGATTTAAGAATGCTGATGCCCTTTTTGGTGAGAGGACAGAACATCACCAATATAAAATGGTGTATCCAGTACCATAGGGCATAAATAGCTCAAGATGAAGGCATAACAATAAGCTCTCTTTCCATTATTGCAGAACCAATAAATAAGCATAATGAAAATCATGACACATTATTACATCATTCTGTATTGCCTCTATTCATTAAAAAATCCAGATGAATGCATTTAAAATAATTCCATGTGTCAAATGATTGTAAGTTTTGCACTTGAGATAATGCTGAAAGGAATATATGCACAGAGCAGATACATGGTCTTATGTGGCATGTATCAAGATTATGGTAGAAGTACAAGGAATCTGAGCAATAACCACTTAACACCCAAATGGTAGTAGCATAGTATCCATCATTCACTGTGCTATGTGTTTTCTGATATTATGGAGTCAATAAAAACCAAATTATAAAGCTTTAGAAAAAGCTTCCCTGTCAATTAGCCCTTAGAAGAATTCTCCTCTTTCAGTTTCCCTGTTGATTTAATATACTAGATTACATTAGCAGCAGTGGCTTGTAAATAAGGAGTATCTGAATCCTTTTAATGGAGATATGCTGCCAAAATAATCAGCTTCACACTTAATAAGTTTCTAAGTATTTGGAAAAGCTGTGAAATGGGATTTATGGTTAAACTGTGTACATCTGGCTTGCCACTATGTAAATATTTCAGAAATTTGATCTCATGGGCCAAAGAAACACCTGTCTAATCATGACTCTTTTCCAAGTTACATGAACTTCAGTGAGCAAAGCAGTACATAAATGCTGACAAGAAATCTTAATCGATTTGCATAATGTACTTCTTATGCTAGGCACATAATTTATCATATCTCAACCTTCTAAGTGAATACATAAGAAGTATTCTAGAGAGGTTCTGTAATATCATACTTATCTTGGCAAAAAACCATGGGGGTACCCAAAATTTGAAATGTAGGATAATCACTTGAAATGCTAAATAATCGCATTGTTGTTTTTCTTTTGCTATAGTTAATAGAAACTTTGATCAAGTTGAATAGTAGTTGCTTTTAACCAGATTCAAGCTTAAATAAATATTTTGACTCTTTGTCAAATCTACACCAGCCCATTAAGCATGATTTTAGTTTTTCAAGTTGTCTGTGAAAAAAGTAATTAGGTTAGAAATGCATCCGGTATGGTTCTTATCAATACTGTCTGGACAAGAATGTTTCAAAGTCAATGAATATGGTATATACCACTATATATTAGGTTTCTTCTCATTTCTCACAGGATTGTGTTATAATTTTCAGTTTAGCACTTTTACATGTTACATTAAATGCATCTTTCAATGATTTTTTGTAATGAATTCTATTATAAATTGATATTTTATTCTATTTTCTAATCAAGTCTAGTTGTAGTATTTGGACAGGCAATAGAAATTTGTATGCTGACAAAGTTTCTGGTGAACCCACTAAATTCTCATATTATTCAGTGTTTGTGTGAATTCTTTTGGATTTTCTATACATCTATTTGTCCAAAGCAAATAGAGTTTCACTGCTTTACTTGTAATCTACACATCTTTATCCTTTTTTCTAATGCACATAGAGAATTCCAATGATTGATATTGCAATATTAAACAAATATTGCATTCTAAACCAACCATCACTTGGTCATAACTGTAATTACTTACATATTGTACTAATTTTGTTCTGAAGACATTTTGGTTCTATTTTTGCATCTATGTATACATCAATATTTTCATCTTTGCTATCTTTTACATTTTTTCTGATTTTAGTACACTTTCATTTTTTTTTCCTCATAAACAAACATTTCCCTCTATTTCTGAAGTAGGATATACTATTTGCTTGTTAAATATTTATTATGTTTACAAGTCAATCCATCTGGGCTGTGATTTTTTTTTCTTTTGGTGGAAAATATTTCATTAACAATTTTGTTCCTTTACTAGGTATAAGCCTTTAATTTTCCTCTTTCTTCTGCAATCAGTTATTTATTTACCTATGAATTTATTTTGATACTGGGTATTTAAGCCTTGGATTCTTTACGCCTGAGCTACATCCCCAGCCCTTTTAAAAAATATTGTATTTTAAGACATGGTCTCATTAAGTTGCACAGATTGAGTCAAATTTGAGATTTTCCTGCCTCTACCTCTGAGTGGCTGGGATTACAGAAATGATCCACCATGTCCAGCCATGAATTATTTTTAAACATTGTTTTTTTAAAGACATTTGCCAGTTTTACTTAAGCTTACAGATTTATTTGCACAAAGTTGTTCATTTATATTTTTTAGCAGTCACTCTTTGTTAGATATGTAATGGAGTCTACTCTTTTATTAGATTCCCTCGAGCAATCTCATTATTATTTAATTAAATTTAATAATTTCTTTAAAATAGCAGACTTTAGGTTTGCTAGTTTCTTTTATTGTTGTTTTATATTTTTTTTCATAGATGCCTACTTTAATTTTATGTTCCCTCCCTTCTATATAACATACAATCACATTTTTTGGACTCTTAATTCTTTGTCTAGTTGTGAATTTTACAAAACTTCTCTACTTACACCCCATAAATTTCAAGTTTTTGTTTCTATCTAGTTAAATATTTTCTAATGTACCTTTTGAAATTTCTCACCAGTAAAATAATGGGAGCCTAGGGTAATGAAAAATGCAAAATAGATATGTGAGAACTCTGCCTACTTACAAAAGACATGGCTGCCTCTATACTAACAATGCAAAATCATCTAAGTATTATTAGTATAATTTAGTAATTTTGAAGAATTATGTGTGTGTGTGTGTTGTGTGTGTGTGTGTATGTGTGTGTGCATACACACACACTTTGGAAGACTTTGCATTAGAGCTCCAGCAAATAAAGTATTTGGATGTCATTATTCCCAGTATAACAATAAGAAAAAAAAAGGAGAGGCTAACTGTTGTCAACTTGCTGGGAGCCATCAGCCAAGTAGGTATGACAAATTCCTTGCCAGCTTACTCCCATGCTGTCTAGTGGAAGGACTTCTGAAAGGTGACCTTGCTCAAGGACCAGGGCAGGATCCGTGTTTAGGGTGTTCCCCCTTTAGAATAGGGCGGTTTAGCATAATAGGAGATTAGGGTGTTCCCCCTTTAGAATAGGGCGTATCCTGCTGCTGAGTTCCTCTTGAGTGCTTAGGGTCAGACAGTATATTTTGGGAGACAGAAGCCCATGCGGAGTGGATTTGGGCAGAGAGTGGATTTGGGACAGAGTGGATTTGGGCACAGAACGTGGATTCCCCCAGAACGTGTTTGTAGACGGCCGGTGTTAGTTCGGGAATAAAGAATTGCTGTTTGAATCTACAAGCTGTGTGGAGACTCGTGATTTGTGCCCAGCCAGAGACTGCGGCATCAACTTTTCTTGGTCTAACTTAAAAGTGAGATTTCAGACCATTTTAAGTAACCTGGTTATAGAGGCATCCTGAGAAATACAAAATTCAGATCTGCTTCCCTTAAGAAGAAGCTGCTGGATCTATAAATCAATATGGTGCCATAAAGACTAATTATGATGAATTGCTGTAAATTGAGATTAGATTAGTATGACAGTGAAATATTCCTGGGGACTGCAGACTTAGGAAAAGGGATGCACACTTTCATTGATCCTATCTGCAAGATCCCCATTTGTTCCATAGTTCCTCTTAGGAATCTGGCAAGGGTAAGGCAAGAGTAATATTTTTGAAATGCACTTATCACCTTCTCTAAAAGAAAGACCAATTATCCAGGGGTAGTGACTTTCTCAGAGATCAGAGAAGGGCATTCCTTTCTCTCTGATCTCCCCTAGCTCTTCCTGTAGAATCAAGGGAAAAAAAATTGTTGTTTCATGGGTCAGGGTTTTAAGGACATAAATTAAAAACATTACACCTATAGGAGATATTGGGAGGAAAGTGGAATAAAAATGTGCTATTGGAAGACATGCTGCAGACATAGCATGTAGGTCCAGTAAAACATGGAGGTGTTTCAAAGGTCATAAAATATTCCCTCCATATCACATATTAGTATCACACCATTAAAGCTCCAGTGTAATAATGGATTATGTTTAAAAAGCTACAAAACACAGTCTTGCCAAAAACCTGTGCTCATGAGATTAGCTGGTTCAGAGGGGCTAGCTGCAGTATTAAACTAAGAAAAGGATGAAGAAATCACGCAACACAGGGACTTGAGTTTCTCAGATAGAGGGTGGGACTGCTCTGCAACCTTAAGGGTCAGCTTCCACACTGGAAGGCACCAGAAAAAGGGAGTGTGCACCCGGAATCTGTTTATTTTTATAGGAGGGACAAACAAAGGAGGTTCAATAGAATGTTCTTCCCAAATAAGGCAGGGAATGAGGTTTCAAAGGTGGAATTTTGCTTCCTAATGGCTTGTGGTCAGCAGATTGATTTACACCTGGCAAGTCACACCAATCTCAGGTGCTGTGTGGAATCACAGGCAGAGGGAGAGTGAGAGGAGAGGAGCTCTTGCATTGCGCACAGCCCAATTAGCTAGGAGAGCAATGCCGGACCTGTCCCCGCATAGAACTACAATGTTCAGAGCTTACACACTGCCCATGGATGGCTTGAGACAACATAGATTCTCACTGTGGGAACTTATAGTATAACAGGAAACAGAATCAAGAGGACAACAGAGTAATTAGAATTCTTTGAAACTTACAAATAGAGCAAATAAACATGGCCCAACATAAATCCTTACACTAAAGACCACTTAACCTCAGTTCTTTCTATCCCATACAATATATTCAGCTTTTGACAAAAACAAAAAATAAATAAACAAGTAAGCAAAAAAAAGAAAAGAAAGAAAGAAAGAAAAAGAAAAAAAAAAAAAAGAAATGCAAAGCATGCCAAAATACAAATGCATATATTTTTCAATTTTGATTTTTAATTGTAGATGAGAATAATATATTTTTTCTATTTATTTATTTATTTTTCTGTAGTGCTGAGTTTCAAACACAGTGAAGTAAGTGTGACAGGCAAGTGCTCTACCACTGAGCCACAAATCCAGCCCACCAAATGTCAATTTTAAAGAGAAAAACAAGAATCAGAACTATGTTCTGATATGAACCAGTTCTTAGATTCATTTTTCAGAGAAATTAAACTAACTAAATTTTATGTTAAGAATTTTAATAGGAAAAAACAGCTGAATAATGTAAAATGAAAGATGAAAAAAATCTAAAGATAAGAACTTCTGTGGTGAGGGAACAAGAGAAAGAAAAGTTCTCTTCCATAATTCATTAGTTGACTTATATGCCTGAGAAAAGAACCAGTGCACTAAAAGTACATCCTTAGGAATTTCTAAAACTGAAATTGGAATACTTGTTATGAAGTGTCTATACTACAATGGAAGTGATATTTTAAAAAGTAGTTATTTAAAATGCTAGTTAAGAATACATATTATAAAAACCAGGCAGCCACCAAATAACTTTTTCAAAGTATCATTTATATGAAAATGGAGAAAATAAAATCAGATAGTAACCTCTGTTAAAATTAGAGTAGGCAACAAAAAAGGAACAAATAATGATTGGAATGAATAGAAAACAGTTATGGAAATGTTAGATACTAACCAACTATAATGATAATCACATTAAATGTGAGTGATCTAAAAGTAATGATTGAGAGATTGCATGATTTTTATTCACTGAAATTTGTTAATGCATACTTATGTTTCAAATGTGGTCTAACTTGATACACATTCTGGTTGATATTAAACAGATACTTAGGCATTACATAATAGAAAAATTATAATTCAAAAGACTAACAATGTTGTTTTTTAGCAGTAAATTGAAGGAATGGAAGCTTTCATACATTTGTTGTCAACTGCAAGTTAGCATAATTACACTGGGTAACCAGTTGACATTCTCCACACTATTTGAAAATACTCATTTTTATTGCCTCCTGGGGAAATAATTAAAACACATGATCATGGCACCAAAAGATATGTATGAAAATATTTATGAACAAATTAGTGAGAATATCAAAATATCATAAGAAAAACATAAGTAGTAGAATGAATATTTTGAGGCATACTTTATATAATGACTACAATCATGAAAAAATAAAATATAACGACACATTTAAACACTAATAAATCTTAGAAATATCCTTTTGAGAAAATTATTCAAGAACATAAATAACGCACTTTACATAATGATAACTCATGGCTTTATAAGTCAAGCAGTCCTTCACACTGGAATGGAGAGAGAAGTAGTGATCAGGAGGGAAGGTGAAGGTGATACTGTATATGGGATGCGGGTGAAGTTCCATTTCTTGACCAAAGTGCTACTCATCTGAACATGTTTGTTTTGTGTAGTAAACTTGACATTTTTTTCTCTATGTTACACATAAATTTAAAAAGAACATCAATTTTAAAAGTACTTCTATAATTGCCTAAATACACTGTGTGACTCATTTTATGGTCATTATGCATACTATGGTTATTACTTAGTTTTTAAGTGAGGATTGGCTAGCATGAATACTCCTCACACTCTCAGTGCTGATGTTTCTACAGATAATGTAGTGCCTCCAACCTTCATTTTCTTCCTCTATAATAAGAAGTAATTTAAAATTTATTTCCTGTCTAAATTTTCAAGATAACACATATCCAAAAAGTCTCAAATTAACATCCTTGTTAAAATCTGTATTTTACTGCATTTCTAAATTACATCCAGGTGTTGATTTTTAAAGTACATTTTAAAACTATTATTTCTAAGGACCACAAAGAGAAACGCTGAGCATTCAATCCATTGTGTAGTATTAGGGTTAATAATCCATTCTTATACTAAAAGGCTTGAAATCAGTCCAGTCATGGAGAGATTCACAATGAGAGATACCTTTGTCAAGAGTTTTTAACATTTATAAAATAGTGTCAAGTAAGCAGAGGAGCAAGCAGCATAAGTGGACATGAATATACAATAATGTCTTTACAACTCAGCTAGGTCCCCAAGGGGGCTAACCCAGCTTCTCTTCATATTCAATAGGTATTTAATACCTTTTAATATTTAAAAAAATACTCTTTATCATGGTGACTGGTTTCACATGACTATCAAACTCAATAATGCCCTATTATCTATCATCTCTAAATGACAGGCATAGCTCAGTTTAGCCAACAAAGCATTCTACCTCACAGATTTTGACTTGTGATTAATCCAATTATCTCTTCCGCTGTAAGGAGAACATATTATATTGGATGGTTTTGTTTCCTTCAGCAAAGTAATTTTCTGCATGACCAGCAATAATGTAATGTGGGGTATTTTAATAAGAGGCAATTATTTTTAAAATTAAACATTATATAGAATTCAGATTATAATAATATGGCAGAGATGTGCATAAAAATATGAGTTGCTTTAAAAATTGTTAACCCTGCAACATGCTTTTGAATGGAGCAGTGAATTGATGAGGATATGACTACAGTAGAAGAGATTGCTGCATCTCCAAGAAATGAGGCACAATAATGAAACCGACATGGTGATACTCCCCTTACGTCCTTCTGTAATTTCATGTGCTAGATTACTTTCATTTCTGAAATACTCTTATTATTAGAACAATGAAACATTTATGAAAAAGACACATGGCATTAATACTTTGCTTTCCAAAGAGAAAATGTTGGTATTTGCATGTGGAATGTTATCAACAATAAAAAGTGTGTTTGAGGTAAATTAAGTCCTACATTGCACTATGGCCAAATAGAGCTTACAGATCTTACTGTAAGGGTATTGGGATTTGGAGACTGACAATGGTGACCTCTGAAAGATATCTGGGGTCCAGTGTTCTTTATTTGCATTCCCTATGTCCTACTGTGAAGACAGAAAGCTATCTTACATAGAGCTACTGCATTTTTTTCCTATGCTCCTAATACTTTCTTGAAATTAAATTTCCTATTTGAAGATTTGGTAGGTAAGATTTTGAAAATAGACAAGAATAACATGTAGAAAAAGTTGAGAGAGGGGAAGAGAAATTCAAAAGGCATTGTGTCAGAAAGAGGACCCTTCCTGTTTGCAAGCAAATTATTCCCTGAGTCCAAAGGATTCTTAGTTTATTCCTGTATTATTCTATCTTCAAATTCCTTCCTTGCCTCTACCACCATAGAAGAATGCTCCGAAAAAGTTAAAATAAATAAAGGTACGATATTGTCATTTTAAATTGCTTCATTGTTAATCTGGAAATATACATACTATGTCAATTTCAAATGCAATTTAAATGATTATCCTATTGAATGATCTCTAAAATGGTGAACGGTTAACATTTACTGAGTTCTTACAGCTTAGTGGGCCTTATGCTGAGTATTTTGTGTAAAAGACCACAATGTTGTGCATCTTGACCAAACTATTTAAAGTTTCTACATTACCCTCACACTCCAAAATCCCATGTGTTGGCTCCTTTTATCCATAGCTCTTATTGACAATATGCTCCAAAGTTATAAATGTTTTGGCAATTTGGTCTAAAATTCTAAATTTCTTTTGAATCAATAAAGATTTAACTTAGTGCCAAGAGAACATCACCTATTACATGAACTTGCAAAACCTTCCCTACCAACCACATCAATTTTAATTTATACTTCCTAATATTAATTTAGAAAGAAAAAAACAGTTTTGAAACACAGCAATATTAAATAGAATGGTTGAATTTGTTTTCTACCTCAAAGTCATGCTCATTGAAATGTTCAAAATATTATTAGCACTATTGACAAGAAAATCTTTAGAAATCCTGCCACTAGGTTAACCTTATCTTTTATAAATGATTAAGGTTCACTTTTATTAACAGTACCCACAGGCACAATTTTTGTGTACTGAAGAACATTTATGTTTTTATTTCCAAAGTACTCACATCCTTCAATAATTTCCATTTACTATATTTTTCTCAAAATTATTTTTAGATTTTAATATATAAAAGTCACCCTCTCTATTACAAAATTGCAAGTATTTTTCCAATATTATCAGTGATATTTTCAAATAAAGGACTTTGCTATTTATAGACAAAATTATTAATGTAATGATAATTATACTCTTTAGCTTTCTGGGTTTTTTAATTTTAAAAAAAATGGTGGGTATTTTTTCCTATTTCAACATGTTTAAAACCCACATTTAAATCTAACTTTAATATATGTTCATTTTTAATAGAAGAAAGGAAAGATATTTAGAAATAATAATCATTGTCTTCAAATAATTTAACATAATTGGAAAGATAAAAAGAGGAAAAGTAAAAAAGGTGTAAAATACAAGAAACAATAGCTATCCCAGGGCAGGCTGAGTCCTTTGGCACCATGTGTAAGATGAAGATGAAACCTGGAATCCAGTGAGGTTGGGCCTCATATGCTACTTTAAAGATCTGTGTCTACAAAGAGAAAAAAAAGAAGAGAGATGTATAATGCAAAGGACTAATATAATAAAGCTGCTATGACTGAAATATATAATGCCCCTCTAACAATTAATTTAATCTTATTTTTCTAAATTTGAAACATGGTTGAGGCATTATAGTTATCCTTCTTGCAAAAGGTGTAATTTAGCTGACAAGAATTTAATCAGGTATCCCATATACACATCATTTTAGTTTAAATTTTCATCTAGCACTTGCCTGTTGTTTACTATTTATAGACGACAGTAAATGATGAAATTTATGACAAAGTCTAACACTTAAGGACACATGAGAACCAAAAAAGTTAAGATTAACTTTCATCTTTAAAGCTATACAGTTCAACTCATTGTTGCATTTAATGAAATATGTGAAGATTACAGGAGAGAAATAGCTAATGAAACACGAATGGTAATATAAATGAAGAATTTAACTGATTTTTGTCAATGTATGATTCAAGATGGACAAAAGTAATTTTCACTGATGACATTCAATTTAATTCCTCCATCTTTCAAGAAAAACATATATTAATGGAAACTTGTTTAGTGAGAAGATTTTATTATTGGTATAGTCAGATGAAAATAAGGGATATTCATCATTCAAACATACTTTTGAAATCACTGATAACAGCGAATAACTTTACATACACAAGTATGACTTGAGCCTCAGTGTTATCCTTTGGAGCATTTTATTTCATTTGCAGGAAAATGAATCTATGTACTGACAAAATTTTATTTTCTTTGTGTGAGGAAATTTTTATTTTATACCATAAGAAAGAGATTATAATAATATCAAACTTATAAATAAACTAGGTATGTAAGGCATTTTCCCAAAGCACTTTTTAAATTTTTATTTTTATTTTAGTTAGAGATGGACACAATACTTTTATTTTATTTACTTATTTTTATGTGGTGCTAAAGATCAAACCCAGCACTTTGTTTGTGGTAGGCAAGTGCTCTACCACTGAATCACAACTCCAGGCCCCCAAAGGCATGTGTTTTTTTTACCATCTTCCCTACAATCATTTTCTCAATTAACAAAAAGCCACTGGTGCTTGTGCAGTATAGAAGTCCTCATTCATGGCACTGGAGTGAATGTGACAGCTACAACACAGTATAGTCTTTGTTACTACATGGTTATCTGTTAAGAATGAAAAAATCTGTATATTAGTCCTACATCTTTCTCTAGTTTAAAATTTTTGTTTACATTAAATTTGTTCAGTATTGGCTCTGGAAGAACCTTGATTAACCCATATTTTGGACTGTGTGTCCATCATATCTCCCTGCTATGTCAAGAATCCAGAGAAAGGAAACAAGGTAATAACTTGTGTCAAGTTTCTTGTTCCTGGGGCCATAGGAATGACTGTTGGTCCCCAGAGAACCATGGGCAATAGTGAATGCAAAATACTTCATCCAGGAAATGAAATTTTTAGAATTAAGGACACACAGGAGATTCTACAAATAAAATAATAACTAAAATAAATAATAACTATACTCTAAAGGATGCAGTCTAATGGAGTAAGGAATTTTCCTGATACCCCTAAATCTAGACAGATATTTATCTTTGAAATTCTGATAGGAAAAAACACGATTTCACAAATTATCAGAGAATCTCAAAATTATGAATCATTCTTGACTAGTTCAATATTCTTCAGCCTCATTAATATGGATACTCAAATTTTAATTAGTTGGACACAGTTGTAAAAGTTGTAGTCTATAGATAATATCCATGTACTTTAAAATGCCAAAAAAATAATTAGGACAGTATTTGGTCATTGTAATATTTGTATATTTTAATGGGGTTTAAGTCCTTCACAAATCATATGCAGGCTTGCCTAATTATGGACATATTTTGTTTCTGAAACTTATTTCTTAGAAAACTACTAACAGGTTTGTATAAAGATTACTATATATGTTGGGCATGTGGCACATACCTATAATCACAGTGACTGAAGAGGCCAGGACAGGTTTGAGGCCAACATTAGCAACTTGATGAGACCTTGTATGAAAATAATTTTATATATATATATATATATATATATAATTTTATATATATACTTTATTGTGATCACAAGAATAACACATGTTAAGCAGCAAACCAGGGCCAAGGACACACTTTTTAAAAATATTTATTTATTTTTAGTTTTAGATGAACACAATATCTTATTTTTTTATGTGGTGCTGAGGATCGAAGCCAGTACCTCTCTATGACACACTGTTTAATAAGGAATGTAAAGAAAACTGACTAGACCATGACTGCCGTCCTGCCCTCCCAGGAGCATGTCTTTTCCAGCTACTTGGAAAGGTTGAGCCTAACCCTTAGAACTGTCTGTTAGGCTTTTTGTTCTCACTTTCTATTTGATACCTATGAATTCCTTGTACTTCTTTAGGCTGATTAGTATGGTGCATTTCCTGTTGGAGAATTATAATAATGTTTTCAGTTTTACAAATTTCTGAACAGATTTTTCTCAAAATTTGAGGTTTGGAAAGACGTGTTAAATTCCCCTAAAAGCTAGGAAAAACTTGCATCTTGAGCCACAAGTATAATGGCCCAAAGAAGCAGACATATAAGCATATAGACCATCATGAGCTCTGCTGCATAATACGGCATTTGTAGCAGTATAAATGCAAAATAAATACTGTTTAACTAAGAGAAACATTAGGTTTAACTGCCAGTGTTCCCATAGATCACAAAATATATTTATATTCTAAGAAACTCTGAGAAAATATTCATTTGCAATTGTGTATATCAAAATAATTTCCATTTTTACGAACTGAGGAGTAAGTTGCATATCACACAATATGTTTGTGCTTTTTTTTTTTACATTTTATGCCACAACAGCAAAGATCTGGTCAAGTAGTTTGGTTTCCATTTGTTCATGGAAAATTTGTTTTTCTTCAATTCAATCTATCTTTAATGTCTGACAATTAAATAACCAAGACAACTTATTTTTATTCTTTTTTCATTTAAGGTCAGATACATGAAATATCACAAAAAAGAGGGAACAACGATGGATAAAAATTATCAAACAAAAAAACTAAATTCCAAGAAGCATCAAGTAAAAAGGGTCAAAGCCCCTATACAGCTTCCTAATATCATGTAAAGTTTATGTCAATAGTGGTTAAAGTGATTGTAAAATATGGTGGATTTAAAGAATAATTAAATCATGCATGTAGAGACTGCTAAGTGTCTCCCCTATTTCCCTAACTTTCATACGAAATTCCTAATTTTTGGTGGATCTTATGGCAAACTGAAATAAAATATATCTGTTATCTGACTTTTAGTCAAAGAATGGCATATGCCAGAGAACAAAAACTGAACTGCAAAATAACAACTTCTTCCAAGAAACCTCCCACTGAGCAGATGATGTGCATTTTTGCATGTTCTACATGGCTGCAAAATTAACCAACATGATGGCTGGCATTTTATTCTGGACCATGGGGATGAGATCTTTAATGGACATGAGGCAGTAGAAATTGAGAACAGTTTGGCTGATTGCTGAGTTGATTGCCTACGTGTCTTTATTACTGTCAGAGGAATATAAAATTTTAGATTTGAAACCACTATTTCTATGGCACTGGATTGCATATTCAAACACAAAATTCACAGATATGAAGTATGGTAGCAGGAGTGCTCTTCTAAAGTAAGTCTGCACTTTAGAAATGATAAAGTGGAGACAAGTAAAAATATATGGACCACAGACTGGAGAGCTATTGAGCTTCCGTGGGTTTTGGTGAATGTTCATTTGCTCTACCCTAGAAGATATATCACAGTTAACTTTGTAACATTAAGGAAAATGATCAAATTATTTTCAAAATGTGCTTTATGTTGACTTTTTAAGTTTTTCATAACAGTCTTGCAAATAATAGCAAGTTTTATGCCTAGGGTAGATGGGATAAAAGAGAAAAGACCACACATCTTTGTAAACAAGTCTTTTCATCCTGAAATCTACTGTCAAAATATGTGAAAATTTTCATGGTGGAAATTATGGAACTTCACCTTCATCTCAAATTGCAACCAGGGAGAGAGTGTCTGCCTAGCCACAATCTTAAATGATATGTATTTCTATATAAAGATTATGACCTGGTTACCAAATATGACCACTATATCAAAAGGAAAACACATAGAGCACAGAGTCTAGAAGAAGAAAGAGATTACACAAATTTTAAAAATCTGTCTGACACTTACTTTGGCAGCATATATACTAAAATTTGAACTATGTAGAAGATTAACATGGTCCCTTCACAAGAATGACACTCAAATTGGTGAAGTGTTCCATATTTTTTAATCAGTCCCCCCAAACCAAACATCAAATGTTTACTCTGATATGTGCTAACTCACAATAAGTGTGAGGAGAATAGAAGTTCTGTGGATTAGACAAAGGAGAATCAAAAAAGGCATGGGAATAGGAATACGAAAGAAAGTGGAATAAATCTAACATAAGATTGCTAAGTTTATATGTGATTATAACACAGTGACTGTACATCCACAAGACTGGGATCCTTATTAGAATAAGATATATTGCATGCTTGCATAAATATGTCAAAATAGATTGTACTTTCATGTATAACTAAAAAGAAATAAAATGAAAAAAATCTGTCTAGATGAAAGCTTTCATTGTGATTATTTACAAATATTACAACAGACTAAAATCATATATAATTTGAATATGCTTTTCAGGAAAAGTTATTGTCAAAAATGTCGTAAATTGGCTTATTTTTAAGCTACCACCAAGCCCAAACTGTAACAATGTGGAATGGGCTATGAAATCTCTACCAATCTCAGAAAAGGCAAACTTTGCAATGTTTATCTGATATATGACCATGGAAAGGTAAGGAGTAAGAATCCAACTGTCTCCTCCCCCTGCATGTCAGGGGTCATGATACACAATGGAGAAAGAATGTCATCCTAGAGAGAAGAATCAAGAACTTAGAGAGTGGACTAGAAAGAAAACTTGCTCTACTATCAGAGTTATTTTCTTTATTTTTCATATTTAACATAGTTTACTATTTGTAATTATTATAAGCTAAACCATTTCCTATGTTTTTACTCTTAATGAAATATCTAGTATTAGGTCATCATTATATGGAAAATATGTAGTACAAGTATCTAGTGTTTCATTTTGTAGGTTTTAAAAAGTGTATGGGGGCTGGGGATGTGGCTCAAGAGGTAGCACGCTCGCCTGGCATGTGTGCAGCCTGGGTTCAATCCTCAGCACCACATAAAAAACAAAGATGTTGTGTCCGCCATTAGCTAAAAAATAAATATTAAAATTCTCTCTCTCTCCCTCACTCCCTCTCTCTTTAAAAAAAAAGTGTATGGACTCTGGACTCTTATTTGGTCTGGTAAAGAGAATTGTATGTAACAATTCTCAAACCTACAAATAAATATTAGTAACAATGGTAACATTAGGAATTCCTCACTTGGGGATGTGGTGAATAAGATATACACAGAAAGAGGGAAGCCCATGAATATACTTATAAACACAGTACCATGAGAAAGTCCTGTTCTGAAGCCAACCCACTTACATTTGTATACCTGACTTTTTCTTAGGCATTTAGGGACATGACATGATAACAGTAATACTACTAGGATTCCTTTACCACTACACAGATTTATGCATCCACACCATATCCAATGATATAAAAACAGCGATCTATGTGAAAACATTTAGACAATGTCCTTGAACGATGCCTTTTACATTCCTCTAATCTCCTGTTACACTGAGATTAGAGATATTTCCTCATTTTTATTTCTGAAAAGCATTGATTTTTTTACAATGAGATATAAATGTTATTTCTGTAAAGAGTTTGAGTCATTTTATGAATGTCAATTCACCCATTTCACTTTTCAGTACTTATAAGACTACTTGGTTTTGACCAGAGATTCAGAAGCAGTATGTACATAGTGATATTTATCAGAAGACTTTTATTCTAAACACTTATTTTTTACAAAATATAGTTAATTGGGAAAAATCCCTCCTTCTTTCTTTATTTAATAATTTATTCAGTGAAATTTGCATAACAAAAACTATAAGTGAGAAATTTAGCACAATTTAATACATTTTCAATGTTGTAAACTACAACCTCAATCTACTCTCAAAATATCCCATCAATTCAAATAGATGTCCAAACCTATTAAGTTATTTTTCATTATTGCTCTTTCACTCAGTTCCTTGCAAACCTAATTTGCATTCTTTCTCTACTGATTTTAGGATATGTTCTGTAAATATAGTTAGACACATGTGACCTTTTATACCTGATTTCTTTTAATTAACAGTTTTTTAATGGTACAACATATATTAGCATGTATCAGTACAATATCTATATTCACATGGTATCATGTTGTGTGAGTGTGTGTATTTGAGGTTGTGTGTGTGTGTGTGTGTGTGTGTGTGTGTACCACAATTTGTTCATTGATTCATCTGTTGATGGACATTTGGACTGTTTCTACCTTTGGCTATTGTGAATGATATTGTTACGCCCCCCAAAGACCAGCAGAGACCAAGATCGAAGAGGTGTTTATTTCGAGCTAGCTTGGTCCTCCACGTGCACAAACAGCAACTGGTGATGCTGAGAGGCCCCGAGCCCAGGGTTTGCAGCAGTTTTATACATTCTTTGGAGAAGGCAGGGACTTCACATTAATCATAGCATCTCTTAGCAAATCATCACACACCTCGGGAAAATCAAATAACAACTCTAAAACATGATTAGCACATTCACTGGCAGGAATAAGTTGGGTAGGGGTTGAAAAACCAGCCTCTACCTCAGAGCAAAGCCTGTCCAAGGAAGGGACATGACCTTTGTCCTTGGAAAGACCCACAGAGCGCTCCTAGGCACATTCCCACCCTGCTAAGTGGTTTATCAACAAATAACAGGAGAGATCTGCTGCACCAGGTGTCCTGGACTCAGTCAGGCTAGGTAGGGATCCATAGCAACCCCTTAGCAGCCACAAATCAGCATGAGATAGGGAAATACCTGGGATGCCAGATGACCCTCCCAGTAGTTTATGGTGGTTGATAACATGTTGGGAAACCATGTAATTCAGCAATGAACACCCCTTTTGGCTTAAACCAATCAGTTCAAATGAATACTCCTTTTGTAGTAAACAATCATCCCTACCCAACTTGTTCACCTCTTTGCTGTTTACATAGATCTTGGTCTCTGGTGGTCCTTTGGGTGTCCCGAATTCGAGCATAACAGGGTGATTGGTTACTGCAAGAGGGGGATTCATTTGAACTGATTGGTTTAAGCCAAGAGGGGTGTTCATGCAGAACTACATGGTTTCTCAACACCATAAACTACTGGGAGGGTCATCTGACATCCCAGGTATTTCCCTGTCTCATGCTGATTGGTGGCTGCTAGGGGGTTGCTAGCCTGACTGAGTCAGGGACACATGGCTCATCAGATCTCTCCTGTTATTTATAGATAAACAATTTAGCAGGGTGGGAAATTGCCCAGGAGTGCTCTGTAGGTCTTTCCAAAGACAAAGGTCATTCCTTCCTTGGAGAGGCTTTGCTCTGAGGTGGAGGCTGGTTTTTCAATGCTCTTAGGGGCATGTGTACCTGTGTTTGTTTTAGTACTTATTACAAATACCAGGAGCAGAATCGTGGGATCATGTAGTTTCTTGTATGCTTAACTTCTTAAGAAACTTTAAATTGCTTTTTTCAACAGAAATTTGTTTTTTGAAGAAAAAAATGTATCATATTTTTTTCCAGAAATTTATGAATTCTTCAATTTCTCCAGATGTACATCAATGTTTATTTTCAATTTTAAAGAATTATATCTGTCTCAGAACATATAAGGGTAATATATCCTTGTGATTTTGGTGTGCATTTGCCATATGATTATTGACATTGGACATCTTTTCATATGCTAAGTGGAAAAATAATTATATATATATATATATATATATATATATATATATACATTGGTATATATATATATATATACCAATGTGCCTATGTTTGAAGTTAAGGACATTAAAGACATAAGAAAGATTAAAAGCTTTCATAAAGTTTGGCACTTATTTATAGAGCCAAAGTTCTTAAAAAGAAGGGACAACAAAAAACATACACACAGGAAAGGCCATGTGAGTACATAGAAGAAGTCATCCATTAGCCAACCAAGGACAGAAACTTCAGGAGAAACCAAACCTTCAAACATTTTGGTATTGGGCTTCCTGCTTCCAGAACTACGAGAAACTAAACTCTGGTTGAAGTGACCCAGTCTGCCGGGGTCCAGCCCCAGAGGGGTCCAGGGAGTCCTGAAGGAGGAGTGGCGTCAGCGAAATGATGAGACAGGAGTCGTTCCGTTTGAGCAATCTTCAGAGAGAGAGAGCTAAAGCTGCTTTCTCTGGGTCCCCTTTTTATTACAATTTTTCTCATCATTATAGATTCACAAACGTCATTGACTATATAATTTAAAACTTTGCCAAGACATGACATTTCCTTAACCATGACTGAGAGCACACCAATCTACATTCTTCCAGGATATGACCCCCAGCCATACAATCATCAAAGTACAGAATCATCAGTAAAACATGTCACCAATTTACATCCTTCAGATTTTCCTAAGATTTACTATTTTTCCCAAGATATGTTATTTTCTTATTAACTAATGCCAAACTACGTAACCAGACTCTAAGTCTCTTAACCAATCATTAACCTAAAGTACACTTGTACTTTATTTCTAATTTAAAATTCCCATCTAAAAAAGTCCCTTTAAATCTTATATTTAAAATATCCTAAAGTTTATGAATCATCCTTAAAACATATCAGAAACCTATACAACTAAAGACTTAAGAATTTCTAAACTTAAGAATCTAAATAAAATAATATTTCTAACATTATTCTAAAACTGTGTCTTATAAAGCTATTTTAATTAATTCCTAAATTTATTCTCATAAAACTGATTGAGCTGCTTTCTCAAAGAGTTTCTTTGTTTCTCAGTCAAGGTACACTAGTTCTCAAAGAGTTTGTTTCTCAGTCAATGTGCACTAGTTCTCAAAGAGTTTGTTTCTCAGTCAAGGTGCACTAGTTCTCATGACTTATCAGAGGATGATTGTTGTCCGTAATTAGGTTTGTCCACAATGTACTAAGATAGAAGAATAGCCTTTTACTTTGTCCTAGATATGCTGAGGGGTAGTAGAACAGCCTCCAAGGCATGAACTACCTGTCATGTTTTAGCCATCTGAAATTTAATTTGTTTGGCATTTAACATACTCATTCCTCCTGTGAAAAACATAAGCATAAAAATGCAAAGTCCCAGTTACATAAAAAAGGGTCTCATGTTTTCGGTTACCCACCAACCAGCATGGCTTTGCCAGCATTCATCCTCACTGTGACCCTGTCAAGACAGTGGAAGAACGGCTTTGCCAACACTTTTTCTCACTGTGACCCTGTCAAGACAGTGAGTGGGGGATCGCCTTCACCACCAGTCCATGATAATTGTTATGGTAGCCCTGTGCATGGCATTTTGTTCTATGAAGCAGACAGACTTTTAATTTTCATGAAGTCCATTTTATCTATTATCTTTAATGTATTGGTATTTTGGCGTTTCATCTGAAAAATTCACTGCTGAACCTAATGTCATGAAGATTTAACCTATCCTGTCTTCTAGGAGTTTAATGGTTCTAAAGCCAATGTTTAAGTCATCATTCTTTTATCCAAGACATTTTATGTAATATGGTATGAGATAGGAATATAGTTTGATTCTTTTGCATGTAGATACTATCTGGTTGTTTCAAGATGATTTTTGAAAAGCTTATCCTTTTCCCATTTAATGGTCTTGGCACTCTTATTAAAAATAAATTGACCCTAGAAAAATGGATTTATTTATGGGCTGTCAATTCTATTTCACTGATGATATGTCTATCCTTTTAACAATACAATACTGTTTTGATTACTATACTTGATAATATTTGATATATAAGAAAGTGTGAGACCTCCATTTTTCTTTCTTTCTTTTTTTTTTTTTACTTTATTTCTTGTTTAATATATATAAATTACTAGGATACATTTTGACATCATCACAAAATCATGAAACATGGAATGTAATTTGGTCTAATTCAGTCCTGAGCACTCTCCATCTCCTCCCTTCCCCTGGTGCCCTCTCTTTACTCTTCAGATCTTTCTCTAAGTCTGTTGCTGAACAGTTGGTTTTTGATCTCATGCAAATCCAATAACAAGATTACAGTTTTTAGAAAAAGGAAAAATAAGTTTTATTACTTTGCTAACAATGGAGAAACACAGGGGACACCAGCCTTAAAGGGGGTGATTCTGCCAATCAGAAGGAACAGGGTGGGGTGGCTGTTGTCTTTTAAAGAAGCATTGCAAACTTTAAATTCAGGGGTTCTCTGTTGGAGTTGTAATTCACTTGTTAATTTGGGAGATCTTTAGGTACCATCCCCAAAGTCTGAATTACTTTATTCCTCTGGTAGGTGTACTCAAGGACAGGTAAATCTGCCTAGGATACAGAAGAAAGATAATCAATCCTGTTTCACCTGAGATTTGGGAGAGGGAGAGATTAGGGAGTAGCAGCAAGAGGAAAGAGAAAGAAATATCCATTTTTAATGCATTCCACTACTGTCATGTATGTAAGAAATAAAAAAAAATAATAATAATAAGTTTCAGCGATGGATCAGCAGGTCTATATTCAAAACATAAAGGGCTGGAGATGTGGCTCAAGCGGTAGCCCACTGGCATGCATGCAGCTCGGGTTTGATCCTCAGCATCACATACAAAGATGTTGTGTCTGCCGAAAACTAACTAACTAAATAAATATTAAAATTCTCTCTCTCTCTCTCTCTCTCTCTCTCAAAAAAAAAGGTAGACAACTATTATACTAATTTGAATAAATAATAGATTAAAAGCATATATAATGTGAATATGTTTTATTGTTTTATTTCTTTCCAAATTATAAATTTCTGGTGTATATAAATGTACTGATTTTTTAATATTAATTTTATACCCTTTAAATTTGAATGTATGCAAATTTAAATTTAAATTTGCTGAATGTAATAGAAATGACACTAAGCATGAGTTCATAATCTCTGAATTTGGAAGATACACACAGGGCTTGCTTTATCTTATTTTGCTATTATACTGCCATAGCTTGCATTTTCTCCATGAATACATCTACTAAAAGCAATTATTATCCAGCAAAATTGATTGTACCCATTTTATGAATTATTTTCTTTTAATATCAGACTTTCTACATATTAGACATGGAAAATTACCAATCCCCAAAAGTGAGGACTGAGAAAAGTGAGAAAGAAAGCCATGAATTTAGAGCTTTAATCCTTTCCCAATAGATTATTTCCCAATGATAAAACAGACCCTAGAAAGGCAGTCCCTCAGAAGAGAACAAAGCATTGATCCTTCATTAAACAAATTAAACAAATCCTTTTCATATACTAACCATTGATCCCAGGCCCTCAATCATGTCTAGTAAGATAAGTTCCAGATACTGACCACTGTTTGCAGAACCCTTCTCATTTGCCCAGTAAACAGACCCCAAATTTCTGAATGCACAAGCTGTCACACTCATTAATTAAGTCACCTCTCAGTATAACCTATATAAGCCAAGTCCTGTTCTTTGCTCAGAGGCTCATTTTCCACCAGAAAAGTGAGTCAATCGATGTCACCCCATTCTTACACACCGTGTTCCTTCATGAAACTTTGTTCCTGAGTAAAAGACTGAGATAATCTGTGGAGTTTTCATATGGCCAAGTCTTTTTGTGCTAACACTATGTATTCACATATTGTCGAATACACATACATATAAATTTATGGCTTTTGTCAACCTAGCTTATTGCTCCTTGTATATTTAATAGCCATGAGACAGGTCAAGAAATCTGCCATGTCCACTTTGATTCAAATATACTTTTCCATAGCAGTTCCTTTTGTAAGCGAAGAGATAAAATTAGTACTTCAAGTTTATTATCTGATCAAAGAAATTTCTCATTCTTAACTCCTACTTTTAGAACAGCAAGTGATCATAAATTCACAAGCAAAAATTACTGGATTTTTCCATCACAAGGATCATTTGAGCAGACATAATTCAATAATGGAGGTATGAGAATATCCAGAAAATTATAGTCATTCAATTCTGCATTCATAAACTTTTGCATTGAGAGTATGCAAAGAAATATGACAGTAACAAATTTTATGAAGGAAAAGAAAGAAAAAATTATAAATGTCTTCTATTTTTCTGTTTTTTGTATGATTGTTCCAAGAGAGGAAGGAATAGAAAAATTAAGAATTTCTTCCATTAGAATACATTACTTAGGGTCAAATTCTGAGAAAATTTATATTACTTTCTTCCTTGTCTATGAGCAGAATAAACTATGTCTTTACAATTTTGTTTAAAAGTAAAGGAATGTACTGCATCACTGAGCAGGAAAATGACAAGGTAGAATGGCTAAAAGCTAGCTTGTTAAGAATTTCCAGCAAAATTGGGGTGTGCCGAAACCTAGAGGAAGGATTTCCATCGCATAAGGATCAGCTACTGGGGCTCAAACGCGAGAGATTTGTGCGCACAGAGGGTCACGCTGCTCTATTCAGCAAACCGCCCCGCAGCCAGAGTCTGCGGTGCTCCTGGGAAACTACGACGAGATAACAACGCAAAGATACAGAACTACGGACTCTGTAGGCTCCCACCAGCTGTGCAAATACTGTACTCAGAGCTGAATTCTGGGCTTGAGACGGGGAAGGAAGCCATCCAATTCGGTTCTTCCACAGAGGAAGCCAGCGGCCACCATCTTGGAGAGCTGACGTCATCATCTCTGTTTTTGACTGATCACAGCTATTTCAGCTACAGAACAGCGGGGAAAACTTAAGGGCCCTTCCCAGCTCTCCTGTGAGCGTGATAGCCAGACCAAGGGAATTAGGAGTGGGGCGGGAGCCGCGGCGGAGGAGTGGGAGCCGTGGCGCGGGACTCCCGGCTACCGCTCTCACCAGTGCTGACAACTGAGGTCTCTTGCACCAGAAACTGGGGGCGTGGCTACCAGAAGGTAAGCAAATTCCCTGGGGGTTCTCAGCCCCAAGCTCTACAAACTTAGGGTCTGAGGGAGGCAAACACGGAGAGTGTGCCCAGGCGCTAATGAAAACAAGGCTTCCAGGAGCAGTAGACCTGGTGTGTAGCCAGTATTGTGGTGAGCGTCACAGGTGAGTGGGGCCTGGCTCGAGGAAAAACAACAGAAGGCCCTAGACACTCAGGATTGGAGACCCGCCCAGTCTGGGAGGAAGAGCTGCTGCACAGTGACTGGTTCCCACCTATTGAGAGGAGAAGCTTGACCGAGTGGGCACAGCACCACCTACTGGAAGAGAAGTAAATCAAACTCTATGACTGCATTTATTATTACTATTATTATTATTATTGTTGCTATTTTTTTTAATTTGGGTTTTTTTCTCTTTTCTTTCATTTTCATTTTCTTTTTTGTGATTGTTGATCTTTAATTTTTTTATGTTTTTAATTTTTTTAACCTTTTTAAATATTTATTGTTATTATTTTTTTTTAATTTTAACTTTCATTTTTTTATTATCATTATTATCTTTTAAAAAAATTTCTTTCTTCCCCTATTTTCTATTTTTTTGTCTTTTCATCTCTTTACAATTTTCTTATTCCCCCTTTCTTGAGTTCTACTTGCCTACCCTCATTCTCTTTAGTGACTTTTTCCCGTCCCTTCTAATATCTTTCCTCCCAAGCATCAAATAAATTTACAGTAACTCAACAATCAAACAGAACAAGAAGTAATATGAGCAGTATAAAAAAGCAAGGAAGAAAGGGAGTACAAACAATGAAGGACAGCCTAAATATTCAGGAGAACCTTGAGTCACCAGAAAAATGGTCATATAAAGAACTCAAGGAACACCTTAGACAGATGGAATGGAACCTTAAAGAGGATACGAGACAGCAAATTCAAACAGTGAAAGAACACATTGAAAATGAACTACATAAACAGATAAGAGAAGAAGTAAAGCATCTTTACCAGGAGATAGAGATTATTAAAAAAAAACAAACAATAATTCTAGAAATGAAGGAAACGATAAAACAAATTAGAAACTCAATTGAGAGCATTACAAACAGAGTGGAGCAAGTAGAAGCCAGAACGCCAGATAATGAAGACAAAATATATCATCTTGAAAAGAGTCTAGCCAACTCAGAAAGGCTGGTAGAAAATCACGAGAAAAACATCCAAGAGATATGGGATAACATAAAAAAACCAAACATACGAGTCATTGGGATAGAGGAAGGTACAGAGAATCGAACCAAGGGAATGAATAACCTTCTGAATGAAATAATAACAGAAAACTTTCCAGAAATAAAAAAGGAAACGGATATACAAATTGTAGATGCATACAGAACTCCGAGCACACAAATCACAGTAGACCAATGCCAAGACACATTGTTATGAAGATAGCCAATATACATAATAAAGAGAAAATATTAAAAGCTACAAGAGAAAGGAGGCAGATTACATTCAGGGATAAACCAATAAGGTTAACAACGGATTTTTTATCATAGACGCTGAAAGTGAGAAGATCCTGGAATAACATATTTCAAACACTGAAAGACAATGGATGCCAAACAAGAATTCTGTATCCAGCAAAATTAAGCTTTATGTATGATAACAAAATAAAAATCTTTCATGATAAACAAAAGCTAAAAGAATTTGCAGCCAGAAAACCAGCATTGCAAAGCATCTTGAGCAAAACACTACACGAGGAAGAAATGAAAAACAACAACCAAAACCATCAGTGGGAAGAGCCTCAGTAATGACAGAGGACAGTGGGTAAAGCTAATCATGGAGAAACAAACTAAATTTAAAAAAAAAAGAGATAAATAATCAAACATGGCTGGCAGTACAAACCATATATCAATAGTAACTCTAAACGTTAATGGCTTAAACTCACCAATAAAGCGACATAGGCTGGTAACATGGATTAAAAAAACAAATCCAACAATATGTTGCCTCCAGGAGACACATCTGATCGGAAAAGACATACACAGGCTTAAGATGAAAGGGTGGGAAAAAATATATCACGCACACGGTCCTCGGAAGCAAGCATATCCTCATATCGAATAAAATCAACTTCAAGACTAAGTTAATCCAAAGGGATAAGGAAGGACATTATATACTGTTAAAAGGAACCATTCACCAACAAGACATAACAATTATCAATACTTGTGCACCAAATAATGGTGCTGCAACGTTCATAAAAGAAATTCTCCTCAAGTTCAAGAATCAAATAGACCACAACACAATAATAATGGGTGACTTCAACACACCTCTCTCACCATTGGACAAATCCTTCAAACAAAAGTTGAATAAAGAGACTATAGAGCTCAATATCACAATCAATGACCTAGACTTAACTGACATATATAGAATATATCAACCATCATCAAGTGGATATACTTTTTTCTCAGCAGCACATGGATCCTTCTCAAAAATAGACCATATATTATGCCATAGGGCAACACTCAGTAAATATAAAGGGGTGGAGATAATATCATGTATTTTATCTGATCATAATGGAATGAAACTGGAAATCAATGATAAAAGAAGGAAGGAAAAATCCTACATCACATGGAAAATAAACAATATGTTACTGAATGATCAATGGGTTACAGAAGACATAAAGGAGGAAATCAAAAAATTCTTAGAGATAAATGAAAATACAGATACAACATATAGGAATCTATGGGACACAATGAAAGCAGTTTTAAGAGGGAAATTCATCGCCTGGAGGTCATTCCTCAAAAAAAGGAAAAACCAACAAATAAATGAGCTCACACTTCATCTCAAAGCCCTAGAAAAGGAAGAGCAAAACAACAGCAAATGTAGCAGAAGGCAAGAAATAATTAAAATCAGAGCGGAAATCAATGAATTAAAACAAAAGAAACTATTGAAAAAATTAACAAAACTAAAAGTTGGTTCTTTGAAAAAATAAATAAGATTGACAGACCCTTAGCCATGCTAACGAAGAGAAGAAGAGCGAGAACTCAAATTACTAACATACGGGATGAAAAAGGCAAGATCACAACAGATGCTACAGAAATACAGAAGACAATTAGAAATTATTTTGAAAATCTATATTCCAATAAAATAGAAGAGAAAGAAGACATCGATAAATTTCTTAAGACATATGATTTGCCCAGACTGAGTCAGGAGGATACACACAGTTTGAACAGACCAATATCAATGGATGACATTGAAGAAGAAATCAAAAGACTACCAACAAAGAAAAGTCCAGGACCGGATGGGTATACAGTGGAGTTTTACAAAACCTTTAAAGAAGAATTAATACCAATACTTTTCAAGTTATTTCAGGAAATAGAAAAAGAGGGAGCTTTGCCAAATTCATTCTATGAGGCCAACATCACCCTGATTCTGAAACCAGACAAAGACACCTCAAAGAAAGAAAACTACAGACCAATATCTGATGAACCTAGATGCAAAAAAACCTCAATAAAATTCTGGCGAATCGGATACAAAGGCACATCAAAAAAAGTGTGCACCATGATCAAGTAGGATTCATCCCTGGGATGCAAGGATGGTTCAATATACGGAAATCAAGAAATGTTATTCACCACATAAATAGAATTAAAGATAAGAACCATATGATCATCTCAATAGACGCAGAAAAAGCATTCGACAAAGTACAGCATCCCTTTATGTTCAAAACATTAGAAAAACTAGGGATAACAGGAACTTTCCTCGACATTGTAAAAGCTATCTATGCTAAGCCTCAGGCTAGCATCATTCTGAATGGAGAAAAATTGAAGGCATTCCCTCTAAAATCTGGAACAAGACAGGGATGCCCTCTATTACCACTTCTATTCAATATAGTTCTCGAAACACTGGCCAGAGCAATTAGACAGAAGAAATAAATTAAAGGCATAAAAATAGGAAAAGAAGAAATTAAATTATCACTGTTTACAAATGACATGATTCTATACCTAGAAGACATAAAAGGGTCTACAAAAAAATTACTAGAACTAATAAATGAATTCAGCAAAGTGGCACGATATAAAATCAACACGCATAAATCAAAGGCATTCCTGTATATCAGTGACAAAACTTCTGAAATGGAAATGAGGAAAAACACCCCATTCACAATATCCTCAAAAAAAAATTAAATAAAATACTTGGGAATCAACCTAACAAGAGGTGAAAGACTTATACAATGAAAACTACAGAACCCTAAAGAGAGAAATAGAAGAAGATCTTAGAAGATGGAAAAATATACCCTGTTCATGGATAGGCAGAACTAACATCATCAAAATGGCGAAATACCAAAAGTTCTCTATAGATTTAATGCAATGCCAATCAAAATCCCAACGGCATTTCTTGTAGAAATAGAGAAAGCAATCATGAAATTCATATGGAAAAATAAAAGACCCAGAATAGCAAAAACAATTATAAGCAGGAAGTGTGAATCAGGCGGTACAGCGATACCAGATTTCAAACATATGTGACCCCTGTCACATATGGCTACTGAAAACTTGAATAGTGGCTAATGTGATTGAGAACCTGAAATTTAAAATTTTAATTGTTTAATTATTTTAAATTTAAATAGCTACCTGGAGCAAGTGGTTACCATATTGCACAGAGTAGACCTAGAACAACAAAGTAAATTTTTATCTTTGTATTTTGATTATATTTTGCATTGATTTCACAGAAAGACTTAGTTGGACATTACCCAGAAAGATTTTTGAAGTTCAGATTTATTATAGACTCAAATCATAGTGTCTTTTCTTTTTTTGTAAAGAAGGGATTTTATTTATTTTTTTTAAGAGAGAGAGAGAGAGAGAGAGAGAGAGAGAGAGAGAGAGAGAGAGAGAGAGAGAGAGGGAATTTTTAAAATATTTATTTAGTTAGTTAGTTAGTTTTCGGTGGACACAACATCTTTGTATGTGGTGCTGAGGACTGAACCCGGGCCACACGCATGCCAGGCGAGCACGCTACATCCCCAGCCCATAGTGTCTTTTCTTAAAGGTAGAGAAGATATCCTTTCCACTTGTAAAAGCTAGGGCATGAGGCACATTGCTCTAGCCTACAAGAGAGATAATATATGAATGAATGAATTGCCTAACCAATGCCCCACCCAGTTCCAAGGGATATGGAAGAAACAAGGAAGACAAAGAAGAAGAAAGAAGGCCAGAGGCCAGATTCTTGGCAAGGAGTAAGAGTGAGGAGGTGGTAGTGGGAGGAATGTTGATAGATGCGCTTGAGCCATCATTCCTGGGCCCACATGAAGGGATGTCATACAGATGATCCAGCAAGTCCTCTGTGTTCTGACCAGACACTGAAGTTTTGAGAGCACAGAGGTACATCAGAGGACTCTGGTCAAAAAAAAAGGAGTAGCTGAATAGAAACTTTGAGGTGACCAGAATCATAATTCCAGAGATAATCCCTTTATTTCAAAAGGTTAGACTGGAAAAATGGTACTTTTGTGGTCACCAGTGCAGTCACTCTGCCACTAAGGAATAAGGATCCAGGTAATAGCAGTTACATGGCTTATCTAAGCTCTCATAGACTTCAGTACACACAGACATTAACTTGAGAACAAGACCATGGAGAGAAAAGTGTAAATACTTAGTGTTTTACCTAAGGAAACTAAATAGAGTTCACATAAAGGAGCCATCTGAAGTATTGAACTGAACTAAGTTTAACTGAATGGGATCATTTTAGAGTTCTTTTTTTTTCAATTCCTTATGGACAAGTGGTAAGTCATAGAAAAATAAAGAAGCAGGTGGCAGTTTCCTTGCCCATCTAAGTATAGAAGAAATGAATTTGTGACCCCACTATAAATAATATGTTTGACTTTTTGCCAAGCCAGGTATGGACAGCAATTCTAGTCCCAAGCTTTGGCACAGGTGGAGTGTGGGGGGAGGAGAGGCAGAAGGGAAGGATACTAACCTGCTATATTGAGTCTGGGAGCCAGCTACACCAGCATCATGACAGAATTGACCATTTAACCCATAGATGACCCCTCTTTTTTTGTGTGTGTGTGGTACTCGGGATGGAACCCAGGGACACTTTACCACTGAGCTAAATCCCCAGCCCTTTCAATGTTTTTTTTGAGACAGGATGTTGCTAAGTTGGCCAGACTGACCTCCAACTTGTGATTCTCCTGCCTCAGCCTCCAAAACTGGAATTGTAGATGTGAGCCACCACACCTGCCCTTTAGTAGATATTAGCAACCTTACATGGGAAGAACATCTTGAGTGTATCTGGAAGTTTTTTTTTTTTTTTTTGCTCGTCACCTATCTGCACATGAAAGAGCTTATAGATATCTCCGACTACCAATCCAAGAGCTTTGAGATCAATGGGAGAGGGGTAATCTGACATTATGGTGTCCTTTTACCTGTGCAGAGTCATTGTCATCTTCTTGGGTTGAATGAATCATATCTGGGTGCAAGATCTACTTAGACAAAATTCTAACAACAGGTATCTGGATCTAATGTCCCATCTAGTCCTTGCCTATGTAGTCCTCTGTGGGCTACACCACCACCTGCAGGCCAGCCCTGAAAAGTACATGTTAAAGAAAATGGAGGAATTCCTAGATGGAATTCTGTCTAGCCATGTTATCTGCTCAAGTCTTCATAGTCCCAGAGCAAGAGCCCATATGATTCATCAAACATATTTATCAATTACTGGAATTCATTAGATAATTTCTTACACATTTCTTCTTGATTTTTTTTATAAAAATTGACATTCTCAAAAGGGAAGGAGGCTTTTCTTTGTTCTCAGATGTAGATGTAGCCTTCTAAGAAGATTTGCTTAATTCCCTTCAACCTTTCCCTAATCTTCCTGACCCAGTCCAGTCCACATGATTGTCTTCAACCATTGAGGTTGGAAACAGTAGACCTCAGGAGGACCCAGCCCTGGTAACTCCACCCATGAGTTTCCTTTTTCTAGAAAATTGTTTTTTGGAGAAGTTTAATTGCTCACCCTCCTTGAGAATAAGAATTATTTTTCAAAGAGGCTTGAGTAGCTAAATGAGAGGTAGAAACTCAGTTTGCAGCAGAGTCACCTACCTCAAGCAGTTTGGATTTACCATTTCATACCATATTGAAGGGAAGACCACAGGACCACCCCTGGAAATCATCTGCTGGGAATTCTGAAGACATTTCTGGTCATCACTGATAGTGGTAATCAAGTCAGGCAGGGGCTCACACAATTTGACTATTGTGATGTCTAGGTACAAGAGGAATAAAGTAGTCAAAAATGAGCCTTAATTTTATTTCCTGAACTATTGCAGTCAACAGCTGCATGAAGAAAACTGGGAGAAATAGGTTTGGGAGATAAGATCAAGTTCTATTCTGAAAATGTTCATTTTAAATGCTTATTAGACATCTAATGGAAATGTCAAGTAGGTGGTAGGATTTGCTAAGTCTGGATCTCAGGGGAAATGTCAGGACTGGAGAATATATATCTGAGAGTTATTGACAGAGAGATAGAAATTAAAGCCATGGGACTGGATAGGATCTCCTACAAAGTGAAGAGTGTATTTAAAGAACAGAAGAAGTTTAAACAGTTTCAAAAATTTGGAATAAGAGGAAGGAGACAACAGACTGAGAAGAAGCCAATCAGGAAAATAGAAGGAAAACTGAGATGGAGCTTTGACTCAGAATCTAAGTGGTCTCAGTAGACCACTTAGATTATAGCACTATATCATTATAGCACTGAAAGGTCCTATAGAAGGTCCACTGAAGGAGAAGAACCAGGAATTGTTCCAAGGATTTGGCGATATGGAGCTCACTGTTGATCTTGAGAAGAATGGCTTCAGTGGAAATATATGGAAGAAAACCTGATTGTGGAAGTCACAAATGCAAATATGAAGTGAAGAAATATGTGAAGACCTTAAGTATTAGTAACTCATTTTAGAAATGGTAATGTAAGAAAACTTGAATGGCAGGAGAAGAGGGGTTCATTTACATGTTGATGGCAATGATTGACTAGAGAGGGGGAAATTTAGAGATGCTGGGGACACTGGGTGATGGAAAGAGCAAAATCTTTCAATAGGTAAGAGAGGCTCCAGGGCTTGAATGGCAAGGTCTAAAAGGCTTAGACTCTAGGACAGTTTTTCCATTATAGCAAGAAAAAAATAGTAAATATGATGATGGAAATGCTGTAGTTGTCTCTGGTTGCTTCTTAGTAGAAATGAGGTCCAGGGGTGGGGATATAGCTCAGTTGGTAGAGGGCTTACCTCACATGTACACGGCCCTGGGTTCAACCCCCAGCACCACAAAAAGAAAAAAAGAAATGAGGTCTATTTACACCAGCTCTTGCTAGCCTTGTTCCCTGAGACTTTCCCTTAGACTTAAAACAAATGAGTTAGAAGAGCCTAGAAATCTTGCAAAAGTGTCTGGATTCCCAGCATAGCCACAGTCATCTCTGGTAACTTGTCCAATAGAAAAGATGACAGTTAAGAGAAGCAAATACATGAAATGTCCCCACCCAAATGAGATCCCACCCAAGCATGTTCAGGCTTGGCAGCCACTCAAACTGGACAACACAGTCCATTGAAGTGAGAAGTGGAAGAGTCAGGCCTGGTTAGAGCCTCCACCTACATCAGGGTAAGGCTGCTGGAACCCTATAAAAACAGTCAGGAAAACTACCTTAATGTGTGCTAGCTTTTACCTGTGTTTAAGTATAAACATTTATATTCTGTTTATAACTTGCTTGTTCTCAGTTGGGGTTCCTAGTTTGTCATCATATTTGGATTCTCTCTCTCTCTCTCTCTCTCTCTCTCTCTCTCTCTCTCTCTCTCTCTCTCCAATCTTGTAAAGTGTTGGCTCTTTGGAACTAAGTGGTTTTTAATTCAGGGTCCCCCTAAAATATTCCACCTCTTTAGCTCCAATTAGCCTCAGATATGTCCCATTCTCACACGGCCACATCCCTTCCCAGTCTTCCTCTTTTCCATGGAGGCAGGTCCTCATACAAATGGACTTTAAAGAGATAAATTATGGATTATTCAAAGTGGTTGCAACGGACCCTTCTGAGCAAGGCTTTGTCATCTGGTCCTCTTCATATCTCTCTAGCCCTTAAAAATGCCTTCTAAAGGAACAACACATTTCTTGGTAAAATGAGTGAACATGCAGATGAATTAGTTTGGAAAAGAAGATGATAAAGAAGGTTGTTTCCCCATGGAAGATCACGCACACGCGCTTACGTGCGAGTGCACACACATACATACACACACATATACACATTCTCTCTCTGTCTCTCTCTCTCTCTTTCTCTCTCTCCATACTACACACAGTAACTGCATTTACTGTAGTTTACAGATGAATGAATGACAAATTTGAATGAATGTCTTTTTTCCAAGTAAGAATTTTATAGCAACATATAAAGAGATATTAATATAAAATGAAAACATACATGATTGTACATAAATACTTCAATTTACTAAGCAAGCTGTCTTTAGCTGAACATTGTGGAGAAGTGTTTGGACCTTGTATTTGAATCAAAGTATTTAAGTGCAGGTTCATCAAATTACATGGGAGTCAGGGTGAACATTATTTTCTCACATAGTATATGACTAAATTAATTTTGGTTTGAAATAACACTTATATTGAAAGCTAAACACCTAGTTTATCATACCCCATGACTTCAAATACATTTGAAATATATTGTCTGAAATTACCTAAAGGGCATTTTTTTTAAATAGGGTGATGGACCATGCTAAATTTTCCCAGGACTGGGGAGTTTCCTAGGACATGGGACTATAAAACTGGGAAAGTCTTAGGCAAAAATTTTTTGTTTACCTGAAACTGAGGAAGATTTCCAGTCTTAAAACTGGGAAAGTTCCAGGAAAAATGGGTTGAGATTTATCACCCTGTTTATAAACCACACAAGAACCATTTACCAACACATTGCTTTATAATTTTAACAGTGTTACTTAATTTAATACACTTCTTATACTTGGCCCTAAATATCTTTGGCTGTTTCTTTCTTTTTTTAGAGAGAGAGAAAGAGAGAGAGAGAGAGAGGGAGAGAGAATTTTTTAATATTTATTTTTCAGTTTTTGGTGGACACAACATCTTTATTTTATTTGTATGTGGTGATGAGGCTCAAACCCAGAGCCCCACGGATGCCAGGCAAGAGCTTTACCGCTTGAGACACATCCCCAGCCCTCTTTTGGCTGTTTCAAAGATCAAATCTATCTACCCCACAAAATAAATATGTAGCCACACTCAGAACAGTCTGAATTTGGAAGACAATTTTACAAACTTTCCTGTCCCCACTCTTTTGCTCTCTCCTTTTCTTCTATTTTTCTTTTTCTTCTTTCCTCCTGATCTCCTTTTCATGTCTGGTTCACTGTATGTAAAAGCATATAGTACTACAATAATGGTGCATGCCTGTACTCCCAGAGACTCAAGAGGCTGAAGTAGGAGGATCACAAGTCTGAGGCCAGCCTCAGCAACTTAGCAAGACCCTGTCTCAAAATTAAAAAAAAATAAAAACAATGGGGATTTAGCTCAGTAGTAGAGGGCCCCTGGGTTAAATTCCCAGAACTGAAAAAAAGTATGTAGTACTAGTGAGTTTATGACTAAGGCTCTTCTCCACCTAAATTTAATCTCGATCCCCTGAAACATCTTTTCAACTAGCTTTCTACCATGACTCTTATCCTGTCTGTGGCCTGTCTAGCCCAGTTTTAATAAGAATCCTGCTAAGTCAATATTGAGAATATTTGATATCTGATCACCCCTGATAACAGATTAAATTCCTTATCTCTTATCCCTTGACATTGGAACACCTTGGCCTGCCTTCAGCAACAGTCTGTCAGTTTAGCAAGAATCCCCTACCCTTGATGTCTCCTCTTAGGCATTCTGCTTGTTGGTCACAAATCCCCACCTGTCCTTGTACTGAGGACTGAGGTGACCACTTCCTCTTACTGCAGTGGAGTTGATCCCTATTGCTATAATCTCGAATAAAGTCTTCCATACTATTTTAACAAGTGTCAGGATAATTTTTTACTGTAATAGACACATGAAGAAAAATGGGGTTTTTTAATCAGTAAATAAGCTACGAGAGACATTAGAATCATCATCTCTACTTTAAAGGGCATTTTGTCCTATTTTCTACCCAGTTTTGGAATCCCTCAAACCTCAACTGTAGCACAGTTACATTATTCTTTCCTTTTACTTTTGGCTGCTTAACACATTTCATGGTAATCACTAATTTATCACATGGAACTGAATAAGAACCATTTAATATGATTATCTTCTCCATTAAAGCTGACATCATAATTAGAGCTTCAGTGAACTGTTTGCCAGGAATTATAACTTCTGCCAAGAAAAACTTGGGTGTCATTTTAGAAAAATTCTTAGGTGGGGGAGGAGATCAGGACCATCTGTGTAGGGATCCGAAGCTAAATAACTATCAGTAAAGCCCCTTTTCCCTTATGTCTGCCAAACTCTGGCCAGTCAGCCAACTGGACCTTGCCAAAGACTTTGGAATGAACCAGCTTTCAAGGTAGTCCAAAGAGCACACCCTTCTCTCCAGAGAAGACAGCTTTTGGAAAAGGCAGCAGCAAATAAAAATTAGGCCTTCATGCATAAGGCTTCTTAAAAGTTGTTCCAAATGGTTTTGTTTGCCATCCTACCATTTCCAGGGCAACCACCTAAGCCAGGACAGAAGTAGAAGGAGACATGAGGCTAGAATGGGACCACCCACTGCAATTCTCATTTTATCCTGATGGCAAGAACCTTTATATCGACTCAAAGTGTTTGCTGTGAATCACTGGAATAACATTTTGCCTGATGGAAGTGTGTCACAGGCTGCTGCTCCCTCATCCCCCCATACTGAGGTGTTTTTAAATGGAATGAAATATCCCAGGGGAGTTTTCTCTGCACTACAAGCATTGCTTTGTCACACATTTTTAGATTACATACTGTAAATTATAGATAAAAAAATACATTATGCAAATTTCTCCCATGGTGTCTTTTAGTTATTTTTAGGAAAAGTGTTTTTGGAATTCAGCTTCGCAGGTAAATGTTTTAAATGAAGAGAATAATAAAACCATGGAGGAGGATGCTCAAGGCTTAGACTGCAGCTGCTTCACAGTCCAGCTTGTTTTGTTTTGTTTTTGTGATGAGAGTCTCATGATGTGGCCCAGGCTGCCCTCAGACTTAGGATTCTCTAGCCCCAGTCTTTGAGTAGTTGGGACTCCAGGTGTGCACCATCACACCTGGCTCTGAAATTGTTCTGGATGTGTCACTTCGGAGCAATTTGTTTCATTTTTCTAAGAGATTTCCTCATCTTTGAAATATGTCTTCGGCAAGACCTCTAAGGTGACTTCCACTTCTTGCACTCTGGGGTATCCCATGCTAAACTAAGTAAAATGTCCTCAAATCATCTGAGCAGATTGTATAGAACATCTTTTAAAAGGATGAATAAACTCTACCTGTGAGAATTTTAAAAATTCAACAGCACAAAGTCTTTCAGTTCATACTCATACACTCTCTTGTCTCACCGGGCAACTGATTTTTTTCACACGGCATGCTGGATCTCCCACCTTGGTCCCATCAGAATCTACTCCCCATCTCTCTCCTCCACTCTGGAAAGCTATCCTGGATGGTTTATGGCACCATCTATTGTCTTCTGGCTTCCAAGTGCGTTTAGTGAATGTGCAGGAGCTTGGAAGAAGGGCAGGTTGTAAGATGGTTCCCTCCCTGTGGGGTCCAGTGAGTGGTTGCATTTCTAAAACTCAAGCCACACCTCCTATAAGGCACCCTCCCCACCAGGCTTTTTCCAAGTTTCCACAGTGTCTTCCTCCATTTGCTCCTAGAGTCATTGTACAACCTGTGTGGTTCTCCAAACCCTACCCATTCCTTTAAAAATTAATCTTTTTTTTTCTTTTTATTGGTTGTTCAAAACATTATAAAGCTCTTGACATATCATATTTCATACATTAGATTCAAGATGGTTATGAACTCCCAATTTTACCCCAAATACAGTTTGCAGAATCACATAGGTCACACATCCACATTTTTACATAATGCCCTATTAGTGATTGTTGTATTCTGCTACCTTTCCTATCCTCTACTATCCCCCCTCCCCTCCCCTCCCACCTTCTCTCCCTACCCCATCTACTATAATTTATTTTTCTCCCTCATTGTTATACAAAATTACATATAAGAGGTTGTGAGGGGAATGGGAAAATTAACAAGGAGAGAAATAAAAATTAATCTTTATTGAAGTCTTCCCAAATTGTCCAGTGTGAATGAGTCTTGCTTCCTGCAAGGACCCTGACTCATACACTCAATTTCTTGAGATTACAAGAGTGGCAAGACTGTCAGGCACAATTGTGCACACCTCTAATCCAGTGTCTTGGGAGACTTAGGTAGGAGAATTCCAAGTTAGAGGCCATCCTGGGCAACTTGGTAGGACTGTGTCTCAAAGACTGGGAGATATAGCTCAGTGGTAAAGCACTCCTGGGTTCAAGCTCCAGTACAGAAAAGAAAAGGAAAAAAAAATGAAGAAAAGAAAAGATAACTGAAAAGGCCATGATGCTTATTATTGGAATATAAAAATTGAATACATGTTCTCTCCCCTTAATTGCAACACTGAGGAAAAATGAGAATCCCTGTGTATTGCATGGTTATAATGTGCTTGAGCTCTTTACATGCTAATTTTAGAAAGGATTCAAAAGAAGTAGAAACCATTCAAGTAGTTTAAGCAAGGAAGAACTGGATGTAGGGATCAGGTACTCAATTTCAAGGGCTGGACGAGTGGGCTCTGGGCTGGGTTTCCAAGAATGCTCCCAGTACACTATTATAGAGCTGACCTGTCTTGAGAATGTCTCTCAGCAAAAAATTGGCAAGCTGGGGAATCAAGAAGCCCTGTGGCACCTGCCAACTCTAGATCACACTGGCTTGTCATAACTCAGGAGTCAGAGAGACACAGCCTCCATTCTTGACCCTAAAATCTTGCTGTACCTGATTTGTACCATTAAAATGAAGTCCTCAGGGAGGTTTTCCTCCTACTTGAGTCAGTTATAAGTTCAATCTTCACACAAATGCATCTAATTGGTAAAGCCTAAATCATAATTGGAGTTGCCAGTGAGTCTGGGAAACATGGCTTTTAGATTTCTAGATTTTGTATGGGAAGAAACAGTAGAAGATTGGAATGAATTCTGAGTAAGCCAATCTGTTCTATCTGCCACAAGATGATTTCTGAAAACATTTTTCAAATGACATACTACAAAAGTATGGACTTTGGAGATTAAAACAAAAGGCTAAAATTCAAATCTCTGCTCTAGAATTTGTTAGCTATGTAGCCTTATTAATATTAGTTATTAATTATTAATATTGTTAATATGAAGAGAAAGATGTGTTAAATATTACTGAATCTATTTTTTATCTGTACATTGGTGTTATGGTTTGGATGAAATATCCACTAAAGGTCCATGTGTAAATTTGGTCCCTAGGGTAGTGCTATTGAGAGGGAACAGAACCTTTTAGAAATGGAGCTTTTTAAAAGGTCCTTGGGTCATTGGGGATGTGCCCTCAAATGAGATTGTGGGACCCTGGTGTGTCTTCTTGCTCTGCTTCTTCGATTATGATGTGAATGATTTATTCCACCCCATAATCCTGCTGTGATATACCATCATCACCAGAGGTTCAAACCAATGGAATAACTGATCTTGGATTTGAACCTCTGAACTAAGTAAAATCAACTTTTTCTCTTTACAAATATCCTTGTTTCAGGTAGTTCTTTGTAGGAACACAAAGCTGACTACATTAAAAATAGGAATAATAATATCTCCCTTTCAGAATTGACATTCATTCATTTGTTCATTCATTCATTATATATTCACATATCAAATGACTTACTGATTGCAAATTAGTACAAGAAGTTTTAGTTTAAAATGACAGAAACCTAACTGGTTGGTTAAGTCAATAAAAATTTGTGAAAGGATATTTGGTAGGTCACAGAATTGCCACGAGGTCTGAAGAGTTAGGTTCAAGGCTGAGTTTTTAGGATACCACCTAAAACAGGTATCAGAATGAGCCTAAAGATGCTGCTACTGCTTCGACCTCCTGGCATCACCAGCAGGAACTGAACTTTACCGATGTGGGTGCTCCTGCCAGTTATTACCAGGAACTCACCAGTGCCACCTCTGAAGGCCAAGTGGCAGTGGTGTCACTGTCACTGGCACAAGTAGATGCCACATGGCATTTCTTTCTCACATTACTCTCTTCTCAAAGGAAGTTTCACAACAGTGTCCGATAGGACCGGGTCACCTACTTGTGTACAGCTGCAAGGGGTGCTAGCAAAGGATGATTTCTGATGTCTAATTTGCAGAGGAAGGAAACTCTCTAGCCAAAGGGAAGGTGTTCTCAAGGTGCTAGGCTCCAAAAAAATGTCCATGGCATATACTCCAATGGCTAAACAAAAAGGTTATGTATTGGTTCTCATTCTTTGGTTCTTACTCTGCTTTGCTTTGCTCAAGATTCATTCTCAAGGACTCTCTACCTGAAATGATAGAAGGTTGATCCCTGAGAGTGCAAACTTATATTTTATTCATTTATTTATTTAGGCATGGGAATTGAATTCAGAGGTACTTAATCACTGAACCATATCTAAAATGTTTTTATTTAGAGACAGAGTTTTGCTAAATTGCTTAGGGCCTTGCTTAGTTGCTGTGACTGGCTTTGAACTAGCGATCCTCCTACCTTAGCCTCCTGAGCTGCTGGGATTATAGGCATGCTCTACAGCTCGCAGCTACAAATTTATATTAGATCAGTCAAGAAGTCTCTATGTAAATAGAGTGTCTCTTTCTCAGTAATTCAATGAAAACTAGGAGGCTGACTCTATTGATAGAATTTGGAACACATACATTTTCCTAAATCATTCATTGAGCCAGGAGGATTGGAATAAATTTATATGCCAGGTCTGCTTTATACACTAACCAAGCTGGAGAGGCATAGGTTTCGTCCTTCTAAAATTGTTTAACTCAACTATGAAGGTGAAAAAGGTTTTGTAAAGGAAACCCCTGGGTGCTGGGCAGGTAAAAGTGTAATCCTCCTGACCATTCAATATCCACACACACACTCTCCTCATGTGTACAAAGTGTCATAACTGTTACCATCCATGGTAGTACAACTCTTCCATGTACATACTGAAACTCCTTCCTTCCCCAGGTTCTAATCCAGTTAGTGCTTCTAGCTTTAGGGTTTCTTGGAAACATTTATCACTCTCAGGTTGGCCCAGAAGCTTCTGTGTATTGGTAAACTCTGGTCAAATGATCAATTTAACCTAATAAAAGTGGAAGAGTAAGTATCTGGATGATTAATTAAAGAAAAAACAAAAGCCATGTGGAACAGAAAGGGGATGAAACAACTTAGAGTGGTCACTTACCAATAGCATTGATCATATTCTGCTTCCTAGACATGGAATGTACTCCCAGCCCCAGTGATGGGGTGAATCCCTTAGTCAGCCAAAGTAGTTGGTTCTCTCCTCCTGGAGTACAATCAGTGTCCACTGTCATTATATCTGAACAAGACAGTGGAAGGATCACTTGTGAGGGATAAGCTAATTTAGGATTCTATTTTCTACTGAGAAGAGTTCTGAAGACTCCCTTGGAAGACATGAAACCAACCTGGGCTTCCATTCCCAGGAATTTCAGTGGTTGGGCTCTAAAGTAGGGGCTTAGTGAAAACTTTACCAGGCAAAGCAGGGCCAGTAGGAGGTGCTTGGTAAAGCTGATCCAGGACCCTGTTTCATCTTTTCTTCAGTTTCCAGAATTGTGGATTTTGCTTCCATTATCTTTATCTTGGGTCAGAAAATTCAGCTCAGGATTATTTACTTACCCTCTTTGACACAGACCACAGTTACAGAGCATCTCTTAACAGTTCCTGTTCTCTGACTTCTTTTTTTTCTGAATGGTAATGGGGATTGAACTTAAAGTTGCTTTACCACTGAGCTGTATCACCCCAGCCCATTTGTTTATTTTTTTTAATTATTTTTTTTATTTATTTATTTATTTATTTATTTATTTTTGTATGTGGTGCTGAGGGTTGAACCCAGGATCTTGCACGTACAAGGCGAGCGCTCTACCGCTGAGCCACAATCCCAGCCCCCATTTGTTTATTTATTTTTATTTTAGACAGGGTCTCACTAAATTCTCTGTCTGGCCTTGAACTTCAATCCTTCTGTCTCAGCCTTCCCAGTCACTGGGATTACAGATGTGAGCCACTGTACCCAACTTTCTCTCTGATTTCTGATGATCCAGTTGTCTCTTACTTGTAACTTATCTTGCACTATAAAAACCAACCTGATCCAACCAAGTAACATTTTCCTATTGACTCTTCCAAATCTCCAGCCTGAGTGGACACCTTGACTGAGTTTCTAGATAAAATATGCTTATGAAGATTGCCATCTTCTCAGCCAGGAGAGGGAATTTCAGTCTTTAGCCTCACCATGAGCTTTCCAATCCCTTACTTAGCAGTCACTTTGTACCGCATTTATTGTACCATACTTATTATCGTTATGCTATAGGATTGATGAAGAACAAAGCTATAAAAGTGTCCTAGGTATGTCTGCCAAATAGATATTTTTATGCAAGCATGATATCTTGAGTATTAAAACCACTGTGAAGTTGGATTTTCTGTTCCATTTCTGCTAATTCCTATAAATATAATCTCATAAACAGTAGGATCATAGTTCTTTGAGGTCAGGGATGTTATCTGCCTTATTCATTACTGTATCTATCTCTAGAATCTAGAATGATGCATGGTGCACAGTAGGTTTTCAGTAAATATTTTTAATGGAAGGAATGAGTAAAATACTAGATGAGAATGAGCAACCAAAACTAATGACTGAGACCAGTGTTTCCCACATGTAGAGTTTTTTTGTAATTAAATACACATAACATAAAATTTATCATCTTAGTTATTTAAACTATATACATATTTTAAATTAATATTTGAATTTATTTAGTACTACTGATATCTATCTCTCTCTCTCTCTCTCTCTCTCTCTCTCTATATATATATATATATATATATATATATATATATATATATATATGTAGTGCTTCTAGCTTTAGGGTATATATATATATATATATATATATATATATATATATATATATATATATTTGTTGTTGTTTTTGTTGTTGTTAACTATCCTCATCATCCATCCCTTAAATTTTTTTTCAATTTGAAACACTGAAATCCATATCCTTAAGGAATAACACACAATTCCCCACTGCTCTTCTAGTCCCTGAAAACCACCATTCTTCTTTCTGTCTCTATAGATTTGACTATTCTATATAATTCATATGGGTAGAATCATACATTTGTATCGTGTTTGTGTGTGTGGTGCTGAGTCAAATCCAGGGCCTCACACATGCTAGGCAAGTGCTCTACCACTGGGCTACATTCCTGGTCCACATTTATCCCTTTCTGACTACTTTGTTTCATTTAACATCATGCCCTCAAGTTCCAAATGTAGCATGTGTCAAAATTTTCTTCCTGGCTGGAGTTGTGGCTCGGTGGTCCAGTTCTCTCCTATCATGTGTGAGGCACTGGGTTTGATCCTCAGCAGTAAATACATAAATTAATTAATGTGTTATGTCCATCCATAACTAAAATTTTTTTCTTCCTTTTTAAGACTGAACAATATTTCATTGTATTTATATAACCACATTTTGTTTATCCATTCCATCAGTGGACACTTGAATTTCTTCCACTGTTTGTCTACTGTGAATAATGCTGTTATCAATTAGGGTTTGCTGAGGATGTTCTTAAATTTTTCAGATTACTTAGATTCTCTGATTTACTGAACCAAAATCTTGGAAGTGAGAGGAAGGGGGGGATGGCAGCAGTTTGGAAGATGTATTGTAAATGTTTTCCAGGGACTTTGGAGTATAGATGATGTAGTTCTTGAATTGACAATTGGAAGCTACTGATCCCACACAGTAAGTGTACCGGTCTAGAAGTAGAGAAGACACAGATAATAATGTTGTAAGGTATGAATTTTCTGTGTTGTTAAAAACAGAAGAAGCTGGGTATGGTGACATGTGCCTGTAAGCCCAGAGACTTGGGAAGCTGAGGCAGGAAGAGAGTAAGTTCAAGACCAGTCTCAGAACTTAGAGAGGTCCTAAGCAATTTAGCAAGATTGTGTCTCAAAAAATAGAAAAGGAGAATGTATCTCAGTGGTAAAATGCCCCTGGGTTCAATCCCCAGGACCACCACCACCACCACCACCACCACACACACAAAAAAATATATCTATATCTATATCTATCTATCTATCTATCAGAGTAACAACATTGCCAATTTAATTTTCTCATAAACACCTATTATTTCTCTGGTATAAGGATAGATCAGCAGGAAAAAATTGATACAGAAATATGACCTCTTAAAACTGAAATTCATTTAAAATTGTCTTTTGACTATGATGGAAACCTGTGAAATTTGTAATTCAACAAAATCATTCCAAACTCATTTGTCCAATAGCCGAAAGTCTGTATATCAAGACTTGATCCAACATTTAAATGGAATTGCAAACATTTTAACAGCTTCTTTGTTGTGGCTCTAAACCAGAGGAGGAAATTTGCCAAAAATTCTGCTTTTCCCCCAAGTTACCCCCATTTACTTCTAAATTGACACCTTGGTCATATTTTTCCCCCTTTGGTTGAGTTATATTAAAAGCAAGCTTAACTTTCAACCTTTTACCCTGAAAGGGTAATTCAATGTTAATTCAACTGTTTAATTTATTATCTAGATAAAATAATGTGTTTCCAATACATCTGTTTTAAAACTTTCCCATTTTTGCAAATTGCTTGGATATGACCAGTTGAATCCTCTTACATGGCTTTCAAATAGATTTTACTAACTTATTTTCACTTTGTAAGCAAAACAGTAATATTTGCTACAACTTTCTGCTACCTTTCACATGAGGTTAACTGAAACTCATTATGGTAAGAGATTGTCTTCCTCTCATTGGCTTTTAAGACTCCTTAATACATTCAACAACAACAACAAAATGTTAAATACTTACTATGCATCAGGGACTCTCATTAGTGAGCAAAAAGAGACAGTTTCTTTTTTTTCTTTTTCTTTTTCCTTTTCTTTCCTCTCTTTCTTTTCTTTCTTTCTTTCTTTCTTTCTTTCTTTCTTTCTTTCTTTCTTTCTTTCTTTTTTTGTATTCGGGATTGAACCCAGGGGTGCTTAAACATTGAGCCAAATCCCCAGTCCCCTCTTTTTTAAATATTTTATCTAGAGATAGGGTCTCTAGACCTTTATTTAGTTGCTTAGGGCCTCACCAATTTGCTGAGGCTGGCTTTGAACCTGCAGTCCTCTTTTCTCAGCCTCCCCCTAGCTGTGGGGATTACAGTCATGAGTCACTGTGCCTGGCAGAGACAGTTTCTTACATGTAATTTACAGTTAAGAGAAAGGAATAGTTATTGGTGAAATAATATAACAAATAAATATAAATTTTATATACTTACCATTACCAAAAAGAAGTCCCTACTGCGCCTTAAGAGTGAATAACAAGAGGCATCTAGTCTATTTGAGGGCTTTGAGAGTAAAGTAGGATAAGAGGCATAATATTAGCTGTGTGGGAGGCCAAAAGGTTTTAGGAAGAGGGAGTGGCATGAACAAAAGTTAAACGTAGGCCTCTGTGGATGGAGCCAATGCAGCAAATACAAACGTGCTTTCAGCTCTATGAAGGACTTCTGCCTTTCTTTCATGTGCATGGAACATTAGTTTCAAAGGATATTAACTACAAATATTTGCACTGCAAGAATGGAAACCCTAATCCAACCTTCTTTAAACAAACAAGAATTGTTGTCTTATGTAATGGTGAAATCCAGAGTTTAGCTCTAAGTCCAGGCAGTTTCATCTATAGGACGGAGTTTTTGTGCCTTAGCTCTGGCTCTCTGGGATCTATTGACTCCATCCTCATCTTTGTGCTACCTTAATTTTCTGTCTGCTTCCTATCATGGTGGCAAGAACCAGTCAGTTTACCTGATTAGATATGATTTTGTCACATTCCCACCCTGAAAAAAAAAAAAACCTCCTCTTGGTAGGGGAATGCTGTGCTCTCAGTGAATTAGGCATGGTTAAAGTGTCCTTCCCTAAAATATCCTTTGTGGCTAGGGAAGAGCAGGCCAATTAGAACATCCATCATTCGAACTGGAAATGGGGTAATCCTACACTAATGGGGGAGGTGGTTTCCTGCAAGTAATTCTGTTATTGCCACAAGGAAGTTGGGAATTTTCTGGAAGGATATCATTAGATGTCCAAAATACTTTGCAGTTTTAAGGGAGTGTAGAATGGAGGAAATAACAAACAGATCTTCTTTAAAGATAAAACAACAAAGATGGCCTCCAGAGTGGAAAAAATGGGTTAAAATGGATGAAAGGGGAGAATGCAGGGGAGACCACTTAGTATTTTAGACTACTAATCCAGTCTGATGAAAGTGTGAACAGAGGAAGCAACAAATGAGTTGGAATAAGCATAGAGTCAAGAGACAGCTAGAAAATGAAATGAATACAACTTGTTGATTCACTGGATATAGAGGATGAAAAAGCAAAAATGTAATTAAAAATAACTCACTGATTTCTGTATTCCATTTGTAAGTTTGCAAATGACGTTATCCTGATAAGGGACAGGAAAAAGAAATCGGGTTGAAGAGATAGAGTCTAGGTTTAATATTAATTTTTTAAACTGTTTTAGTTGTAGATGGACCCAATACCTTGATTTTATTTATTTATTTTTTTGTGGTGCTGAGGATCAAACCCAGTGCCTCACATGTGTTAGGCGACTGCTCTACCACTGAGCCACAACCCCAGCCCCTTCAGATTAATTTTAAGATTTTCTTTTTCTTTCTTTCTTCTCTTTTTAAGACAGTCACATGAAAGTGGCCAGATGACAATTTAATTGTTTTGATTTACTCAGATACATTTATTAAAGGTTTTGGAAGAAATCACTTTTCAAAGATGGCTAAATTTCCCTAAACCTTTTCACAAGAAAAAAGAAAGCTTTCCATTTTATCTAACTCCTAGAAAGAAGAGTTTATATTCTTACTGTAATCTCCCCTTTATTCACTGCCAAATGAGACAATTAAGAAAAGAATCTTCTCGTAGCTGGATGTTGTGGTGCTCACCTGCATGCCAATGACTAGGGAAGCTGAGGCAGGAGGATGGATTGAGGCCAGCCTCAGCAATTTAGTGAGACCATCTAATAGTAAAATAAGAAAGGTTGAGTATGAAGCTCAGTGATAGAGCACCCCTGGGTTCAATCCCCAAAACTGAAAAAAAAAGGAAAAAAAATCTTCTTTTCTTTCTGAAATCTTTTTTGACTGGGTATACCCTTTTTTGTCACTGTGACCAGAACACCTGACAAAAACAATTGGAAAAGTTTAATTTGACTCACAGTTTCAGAAGTCTTAGTCTGTAGACAGCTGACTCCATTGCTCTGGGCTGGAGGAGAGGGAGAACATCATGGAGGAAGGGTATGGTGGAGGAAAGAAGCTCAGGACATGGCAATCAGGAAGCAGAGAGAGAGAGGGTGCTCTCCTTACCAGGAACAAAATATAAACTACAAAGGCACATCCCCAGTCATACCCTACCTTCCTTCATTTATCACCAGTTAATCCATATCATGGATCAATCTATTGATTAGGTTAGAACTCTCATAATCATTTCACTCTGAACCTTCTTGCATTGTCCTGCCCAAGAACTTTTGGGGGACTCCTCATATTTAAACCATTACAACTCTCATCTCCATTAACAGATCTCTTGGTGCAATGGAAAGTATGGAATCTTGCTGTACCATTCCCTGAGGATTGAGGTGCTGTTAAAGGATGTTTATAGTGGAGGGAGGGGGGACTCAATATTACAATGTATTCCTGTCAGTTTTGGAGTTGCTTTTCCAATTTTTGTATAAAGTATTTTGTTTGCAAGTGATTAAAATCCAATTAAAGATAACTAAAAAAGTAAAAGAAAATTTTATTTACTTTTTTTTTGGGGGGTGGGGGTATAGGGGATTGAACGCAGGGCACTTTACCACTGCACTACACCCCAGCCCTTTTATTTTTTTCCCCTAAAGACAGGGTCTCACTAGTTGAGGCTTTCCTTGACCTTGTGATCCTCACTGAGATTACAGGTATGAGCCACAGCCCCCCAGAAGAAATTTATTGACTCTTCAAAAGAGAAATACAAGGAGAAGCTGCTTTATAGGGTTTTGGTGACTTAAAAACCTTTCTAGGTCTTGTTTGCTATCCTTAACCCCTTCATTTCCTGCATATCCCTATGCGTTTCTTTGAACCACTTCAATTGAAGATGGACCTTTCTTCTCATGCTGTGGTAACAAGGACATGTGAGAGCTAGGCATAAACAAATTCAAGTTTACGTCACTACATCTTTGCAAACTGAGGAGATCAAGATAGTTTCTTTCCTCCTAGCCCCTTAAAACATCTAAAAGCAGAAGTTTTATCTGGTGTCAGTGGTATACCAAACTTCCAGAAAAACAGGGGATTATGACTGACAGTTGTGGGGTATCTGTACTTTTTTTGGAACAGGGACAGAGTCTCGCAAATTGAGGGACAGATAGTTTCCTAAAGGATGTATGCATGTATATGTGATAGTAGAGTATAGGGAGGCTACAGTTACAAAAAGTGGGTAGAAAGGGATGCTGAGCATCCAAAACAATGATTGGTCGTTCAGGTGTCAGGTTATAAAAGTCTCTTCAAGTGTTTGCTCCACAGAAAAAAAGAGCTTTTTTATTTTTTCCTAGCTAAGACTTAGGGGTTTTAAAGATTATACTTCCAATTTAAGTTCCTGAGAGAGAACATCTGTTTGGCTTTACTAGTAACCATTATGACATTTGAGCAGTGTCTTAAGTTGGTTTCCCACAGAAGGTGACTTGGAGGTCAAGATTTAAGAATTGGTAGTTAATTTGGGAGGTGGTTCCTGGAAGCACTTTTATGTGAGCAGGGAATTGAGACTGGTGCTGCAGTCTCTGGCTGGGCACAAATCACGAGCCTCCACACAGCTTGTAGATTCAAACAGCAATTCTTTCTTCCGGAACTGTCACCAGCACTCTACAAACACGTTCTGGGGAAATCCACGTTCTCTGCCCAAATCCACCCCTCTTGGGCTTCTGTCTCCCAAAATATACTGTCTGACCCTAAGAACTCAAGAGGAACTTAGGCAGCAGGATACACCCTATTCTAAACAAGGAACACCCTAATCTCCTATTATGCTAAACAGGGAACACCCTAAACACAGATCCGCCCTGGTTCTTGAGCAAGGTCACCTTACATGCAATGTAGCTGCAAAATGTCCTATTTCCATGAGTCCTTCCACTAAAGAAACATGGGGGTACGCTGGCAAGGAAATTGTCATACCTACTTGGCTGATGGCTTCCAGCAAACCGGGAAGGCAAGGAATCCAATAAAGGATTCATTATAGAGCAAGTTACTGTTATGCAACTGGATTTGACTCCTCCTGGAGAACTCTGGTCGATAGTGTAAAATATTTCTCAGAATTAATTCCAGTTGAGAGGCAAAGAAGTTGGATATTTTCCTACCGTTTCCACCTGTCATTCACTGAGGGCTGATTCCAGCAGCATTAACTTCCATCTAGTTTGCCTATTTCCCTCATTGTAAACTGTATTAAGGAGTATGGAAGGGGATATGCATAGGGAAACAACCAACAGCAACTCTTGTACACAAAATCTTGCAGACAACTTGATTTCTGACTTGTAGCCTTCAGAATGAGGGAAAAATAAACTTCTTATACTTAAGCTACCTTGTCTGTAGCACTTCTTCATGGTGGTTCTACCAAACTAACAGAGCTTGTAAAAATGTGGCATCCAGAGTTGAAGATAGTAATATGGTGACTCCACAGTTTTGCTTATGAAATTTAAGATTTTTAAAACTGCATATAATAGAGATAGTCTGTCACTGAAAGTTCAATAGAAAGACACATTTCGGATATTAAAAAATAATTGGAAAAAAATTTAATTTTACTTAATCTCTTAAAACCCATACAAAGTAAGGCAATATTCCTAACACATGACAATGTTTTCTTAAAAAAAAACCCACAAAACTCTTCTAATCTAAAAAACCTACCTTTAGTCTATGATATAATTCTTAACAAATGCAAAAAAACCCAATATAATTCCTTGCACATTATCAGATCATAATGGAATGAAATTAGAAATCACCATGACAAAACCCTACAGAAGCTACACAAACACATGGAGATTGAACAATATATTTTTGAATAATGAATGGGTAATAGAAGAGATACAGGGAGAAATTTAAACATTCTCAGACTCAAATGAGAATAGTAATACAACATATCAGAATCTCTGAGAAACGATGAAGGCAGTTCTTAGAGGAAAGTTTATAAGTGCCTACATAAGAAAACCAGAAAGCATTTCTTTAAAAATCTGGGACAAGGATGTCCACTCTCACCACTCTTATTTAATATAGTACTAGAAATTCTGGCCAGAGCAATTTTAAGGCAAGAGAAGAAAATAAAAGGTAAAACATAGGAAAGGAAGAAGTCAAATTATGGGGCTATTTGCAGATGATATGATCCCATACCTAGAAGATCAAAATAACTCCACCAAAAGACTCCGACAGGTAATAAACACATTTAGTTACAAAACCAACATACAAAAATCAATAGCTTTCCCATATACCAACAATGAATCTGCTGAGAAAGAAGTCAGAAAAATAATTCCATTTACAATAGCCTCAAAACAAAACAAACAAACAAACCACTACCCCAAACCAAAAATCTAGGAATAAATCTAACATAGGAGGTAAAAGACTTCTGCAATGAAAACTATAGAACATTGAAGAAAGAAATTGAAGAAGACTTCAGAAGATAAAAAGACCTCACATATTCATGGAATTACTATTGTTAAAATGGCCATACTACCAAAGGCAATATACAGATTCAATGCAATTCCTATCAAAATACCGATAAAATTCTTCATAGAACTAGAAAAAACAAAACAGTTCTAAAATTCATTTGGAAGAATAAAAGACCCAGAAATGACCAAAGCAAATCTAAGCCAAAAAAGCAATGCTGGAGGCATCACATTATCTGATTTCAAATTATACTACAGAGTTATAGCAAGAAAAACTGCATGATACTGGCATAAAAACAGACATATAAACCAATGGTACAGAATAAAAAAAACAGAGACAAACCCACACATCTACAGTCATTGCATCCCTGACAAAGGTGCCAAAAACATATATTGGAGAAAAGACAGATTTTTAAACAAATGGTAATGGGAAAATTGGTTATTCATATGTAGAAGAATGAAATTAGACCCTTATCTCTCACTCTGCACAAAAATCAACTCAAAATGGATTAAAGACCTAGGAATTAGATCAGAAACTATGCAAGAAAACACAGGATCAACATTCCAGCTTGTTTTTCCTATTGAGAAAATCCAGCCAATGACTTCCTCAATATAAAACAATGCCAAGAGTTAACAAATGGGATGGCATCAAATTAAAAAGCTTCTGCATAGCAAACAGTTACGAATGGAAGGAGAGAAACTGCAGAATGGGAGAAAATCTTTGCTAGCTACTCATTTGACATAGGATTAATATCTAGAATATATAAAGAGCTCAAAAAAAACTTTATACCAAGAAATTAAATAACCCAATTAATAAATAGGCATGTGGGGCTGGGGTTGTGGCTCAGTGGTAGAGCGCTCACCTAGCTCATGCATGGCCCTGGGTTCGATCCTTGGCACCACATAAAAATAAATAAATAAAATAAAGGTTTTGTGTCTAACTACAACTAAAAAAAATTAAAAAATAAAAATAAATAGACACATGAGTTAAACAGATAATTCTCAAAAGAAGAACTAAAAATGACCAACAAATATAGGAAAAAATGGTCAACATCATTAGCAATTAGGAAAAATACAAATCAAAACTTACAATGCAATTTCACATTACAACCAGTCAGAAAGGCAGTCATCAAAAATACAAATAATAATAAATGCTGGAAATGGTGTGGAGAGAAAATAACAGTATTACACTGTTGGTGAGGTTATAAATTAGTATAACCACTGTGAAATTAGTATGAAAGTTCCTCAAAAGACTAGGCAGGGAACCACCATGTGACCCAGCTATACCACTCCTAGGTATTTATCCTGAAGAATTAAGGTCAGCATACTATACTGCTACATGCATGTCCATGTGTATATCAGCATAATTCATAATAGCCAAACTATGGATCCAACTTACGTGTCTATCAACAGATGAATAGATAAGGAAAATGCAACACACACACACACACACACACACACACACACACACACACAATGAAGTTTTATTCAGCAATAAAGAAACATGAAATTATGTCACTTGCAGGAAAATAGATGGAACTGGAGACCGTTATGCTAAGCAAAATACGTCAAAGTTAGAAGGCTAAGAGTGGTATGTTTTCTCTCACATTTGAAAGTCAGAGAGGAAAAAAAAAAGATGGGGACAGAGCTCATCAAAATCCAAGGGAGATTAGTAGATAAAAGAGACTAAGGAGTGGAAGGTTTAGAGGATGGGGAAAAGTTCAGGGGAATGATTTTGGCCAAATTATATTGTCATATAGTGTATTGTATTCATGTATGAATATGTAACAAGTCCCATCAGTAGTGGAACTATAATGCTCCAATTAAAAAAATATGGGGAAAAATAGAATATAGAATTGCTCCCTTTCAAACTTATTTGAAATCTTCTCCAATTCACATCTTGATTTTCATAACATAATAAAACTTTTTTTAAAAATCTGAAAGGCTTCAAATTTCATGTGTTTTACTTTTAATACTGGCTTACCTACTTATATCATAGAAGTATTATAATTTTGTGTTAGTTTTGATTTCATGTCAATAGAGTTATTGAAAAATAAATAAAAAGCCTACCTTATTAGAATACAACAACTAATCTAATTTCTTTCTCTTGGTTTTTGTTATTGTTGTTTTTTCTGCTTGGCCTCACACTAGCTGGGCAGGCACTCTGATGACATCCCTAGTCCACTCTTCATAAACTTTCCTAATTCACTCTGATGACATCCAGGTCTTTTCAGTTTTTGCCTATCAGTAACTCCTCTCCATCTTCAGGATTTGTCTTTTTCCTTGTGCAACTCTCCCACTTTTCCAAGGAATTAATCAAACCCTTTTTCTTTTACCCAATCCACCAATCTCTTAATGAGGCCAAGGAACTGATGTTGCCAGGAAAGAACTCTCTTTGGCACAGGGAAGGAGGGAAAGGCTTTAATAGCCAGCCATTAATTTTTTTTCCAGTAAAAAAAATGCATTAAAAATTTTGGCAGCAATTTCACATTGTTAAAATATTAAGTTTACAGTGATTTAAATTGTGTTAGTATTTGTATGTTAAGTGAAATAATCTATTTTGTACTTTTTTTGTAAACATAAATGCAAAACTTTTTTTTTAAATGATTTTGCTTATTTTCACTTTTTGGCCAAATGTTTCAAAATTCCAGAATCTTTTTGAATCTTTTCCTGTCATCCAACGTATTAGATATTATTTCTAGTTTTATGAACTTGATAGCCTGGGACCACCAGCTGATTATGAGTCAGCAGTATAAAGCAAGTGGTTTTATAAAGCTAACAGTGAGAGTTAAATATATTAATAGGCCTATGACATCCAAGAGTTAGTAAAGTATCCCTCTGCTAAACTTAGAATTGGTCACACTATTAAAGCAACATACCAGTTTGGGGCACTGGCATTTTAATACACATGTCAAATGGCAAAGAAGATTTAAGAGTAAGGTAACAAAAATGAAACAAAAAAAATATGAAATGAAATGTGGTTAAAGTAGTTGGGATTACTGAAACCATAGCATTTGCTGTGAAAATAGTGAATATTTTTTTATCATATTGGAGTAAGGAAGGACTAAGTATTATGTAAAACCCAAGCCATAAAGTAAAAATGTATTTAGATTTCCACTGGGAAGAAATTAACCTGAAGAATGTTTAAAAAAAACACCAGAATAAAAAATGGGCAAAATATTAATTTCTTTAATGTATAGGAAAACCAGACAAATCAATAAAAGAAAAACTATCCAATAGAAAAATGGGTAAATAATTTGGAGAAAAAGTTCATATTAAAGTATGTGCAAATGTAATAAAAATAATACAAGTTGTTCAACTTCACTGATGAATGTATTTCATAACTGGGCCTAAATATATTTTTAAATATCCTGTCAAAATGGCAAAGTTGAAAATGTTAAACTTAGAATTTTCAAGATTATATCCAAGCAAGCACTCTTACACACCATTGGTGGTACTATGAATTGGTACAACCATTTAGGAAGTAATTAGGTGATATTGATAAAAATTTAAAATATGCATAACTTTTGATTCACTTCTAGAAATTTGCACAAGTACAAAAAGATATAGACATAATCTTTTTTTTTTTGGTATTGGGGATTGAACTCAGGGGCACTCAGCCACTAAGTCACATCCTCAGCCTTATTAGCCCTAGTTTGTATTTTATTTAGAGATAGGGTCTCACTGAGTTGCTTAGGCTCACCATTGTTGAGGCTGTCTTTAAACTCACAATCCTTCTGTCTCAGCCTCCAGAGCCACTGGGATTACAGGCGTGTGCCACTGCGCCCAGTCTATAGACATAATCTTTTTAGGTGGCATTTTAGGAATCAAAAAAACCCAAAATGTCCATCAATTAGAAAATAAGTAAATTATGATAAATATATAATATGAAATTCTAGGCAGTCATTTAATATTCCTATGCATAGACATGAGAAGATGTCTTAGATACAGAGTTAGATGAAAAATAAATTTTAAAAAAGGCATTATATATAATCTTATCTTTGGAAAAAAGTATTTATATACATATATATGAATGGGTGTATGTGTGTGAATGTGTATATCAATGTATTCAGCTGGTGGTCAGGTCTATATTCCTTAAATAAGAGAATAGAGGATTATTCTTTAATGAAACTGTCTGTCTAAAATAAGTACCAGCAATTAGATACTGGATCCTATTTCTTCTACAACAAAGGACTCATCAGTTGAGCAAGCTTCACTAGATGTTGGAGACAGACCAAAGAAAGTGCCCAGTGACAACAGGGTCATATGGTTTATGGGAGAAGACTGCTCTAAGAAGATGGTGACAGGCTGATAGTACCTCCATCCTTCACGATGCTTTGCCAAGCACTGCCTCCTCTCCCTCACAGTGTTTCATTCAGTGGTGGCTGGCTGCATGAGTGACCTAGTTCTTTCCACAGTGGCCTCAGTTCCATTCCCGTTCCCACTCAGAGAGGAGTTTTATATGTCAGGCTGCAGAGGCAGTGACATCATCAGCATTAGCTTGCTTAGTTTGCCTGTATGACCAACATTCCAAAGAGCAACTGTATTGGAAAACATGCAAGAAAGCAGCTTTCTACAGATGCTTCTGTCCTGGTTCCCAGTGTGCATAAGAAAAAGTCAATGTCCCACTAGACAATATGTTTCTAGACCTTCTGGCCCTAAATTGCTCTCATTGTTCTTTTTTTTTAATTAATTTTTATTGTAGGTTGTTCAAAACATTACATAGTTCTTGATATATCATATTTCACACTTTGATTCAAGTGGGCTATGAGTCATTGTTCTCTTAACTTACCTAAGTCTTGGGAGCAGAAAGGAGGCATTCAGGGACATGGTGTTTTACTGCCCCCTGCTTTTAGGAATGATACAGGCACTAATCAAATCAGTTTTTTAGTAACTCGCTAAATATGAAAAGATAGGATTATCAGACACTTGAGGAATGCCTCTATTATAAAGTAGGGACCAAAACAAACAAATGAAAAATAATCCAGAAAAAAAAACACACAAACAATACTTAGAGGAAAAAAAAAGTTTAAAAAATGATAACTGCTGGTACTGGACATAGTGGCACATGCCTGAATTCCAGCAATTTGGGAAAGTGAGACAGGATGATCATAGGCTCAAGGCCAGTCTGAGCAACTTGTTGAGGCCCTAAGCAACTTAGCAAGACTCTGTCTCAAAATATAAAAGAAAAAGGATTGGAGATGTAGCTTAGTGGCAAAGCACCTGTGGGTTCAATTCCCAATACTCTCTCCATCCCACCAGAAAAGTTAATAACTTCAGCACAAAAAAGAATTTCCTTCCTCCAAAACAAAAGTAAACCTACATAGATAATAATCAGCTATGGAAAAACTCAATAAAAGAGTTGGAAGATAAAGTTTCAACATTTCCCCCCAAAAAAAATAATACGAAAAGATGAGAGAGAGAGAGAGAGAGAGATAGAAAAAAAAAAAGATTATCATTTGAGAGAGCCAAAGTCTGAATAACAGAAGTTCGAAGAACAAAAATAAAATACAGTAAAGAAATGATCACAGAAAAACCTAACTTTTACAGAACTATAGGATACAAGTTTGCAATTGAAAAAGCATAAAGAACATTGCAGGGTGAGGTGGTATACATCTATAATCCCAGTGATTCAGGAGACTGAGTCACAGGATTACGAGTTTGAGGCTGGCCTCAGCAGTTTAGCAAGACCCTGTTTCAAAAAAAAAAAAAGATGGGGGGGCTGGGGATGGAGCTCAGTAGTAAAGCACTCCTGGATTCAACTCTAATACCACATACATGAAACAAAAAACACAAACATAGTAAATGATGAACACACTAAATAAAAAAAAAAAAAACATGACCCGTATCAAGGCATATCATTGTGAAATTTCAGATTCCAAACATAAAGAAGGAATCTTAGAAAGACAAGAAAACACACACACACACACACACACACACACACACACACACACATACACCCCAAATAGTTTGAAGAATCATAAAGCAGGTGTGTCAACAGCAATTCTGGAAGCTTAAACATAGAATACAGCCTTGAAAATTCTGAGGGAAAGTTATTTCATCTTATACTTCTATACTTAATCACACTACCAATAAAGTGAGGGAATAATAAAGATATCTTTGGCTGTTAGGTGAAAGGAGCTTTCTCTCTGCCCTTGCAACTTCTAAAATTGAGTCTGCTGAAATAATCTGACAATACACAGATTAACAGGAAAAAAGGCATACAAATTTATTTTTATGTGCATGCACACAGGAGCCACACAAAATGTGGGACTCAAAGAAGTGCCAGATGGTTGAGGCTTAAAAAGCATTTTGAGTTATAGAAAGAAATAAGAGGAAAGGTTTTATTGAGGGGAGGGAGAGTAAATAATTTTTAGGGGAGATGCATGGGCCTGAAGAACAGACCATGCTTGGGACAAAGTTTGATCTCTGGGTATGGTGTCAGTTCTAGTCTTCCTATGAGTTGGTTTTCCCTGTTAAATAATATTACAGAGAGAGAGGTCAAGAAAATTACATTCTTATTGTAAAATCTTCTCTGAGTCAGATAAAAAAATATCAGAGTTGGGCACCATGGTGCAAACCTGTAATCCCAGTGACTTTGGAGGCTGAAACAGGAGAACTGCAAGTTCAAACCATCCTTCACAATTTAGCAATGCCCTAAGCAACTTTGCAAGACCCTGTCACAAAATAAAAATAAAATTAAAAGGGCTGGGGAAGTGACTCAGTGGTAGAGTGCTCCTGGGTAAAATCTCTACTACAAAAAAAAAAGAAAAGAAAAATAGGAATATCAGGGCTGGGGTTGTGGCTCAATGGCTCAACAGTAGAGCACTTGCCTAGCACATGTGAAGCACTAGGTTCCATCCTTAGAACTACATAAAAATAAATAAAATAATGGTATTGTATCTGTCTACAACTAAAAATATTTTAGAAAAAGAATTAAAGCAAGAAAAAATATTGGAATTCAGGAAGCAAGAGATCCAACATAGGAGAGAAAGTGAAGTAAGATCAGAGTGAAAATTTCACTTCAATGGACCAGAACTATGGAGGATATCAAAAGTGGTGTTGTCAAAATGAATAAAGGAAATGATGTTTTGGACTGTATTGACTAAAGTTTTATAGCTTTAGTGGAAGGTTTGGATCAGTTCCATAAAAACTAAGTCAATATGAAAACAAAAACAAAGACCAAGGTGATTACTGACTTTAGAAAAAATAAAAGTTGTACTAGAATTGAAATTTAGTTCAGGAAATTAAATACTTGTGAATAATATTATCATTTTTGGCAGATTTGGTTTTAAAATTGTGATAAAACAAACCAAAAACATTTGTAGCAAAATATACATAAGATTTGCCATTTTAGCCATTTTAAGTGTATAGTTCAGTAGCAGTAAATACATGTTTGTTTTGATGTAAACATTAAATGATGATTTGATAAAGATTGTTATGTATATAACTCAAGAGGAGGTAAAATTTGTACATTGGAGGAAGAGTTCATGAGTTCTAAATTTTGGCTTTGCTTTGTAGAAGACATTTTTCAATGCCTGTAGATTAAAACCTAGAAATAATTATAAAGGCATTTTAGCTAGACATACATAGATCTATTTTTAGGAGAAAGAAGTCAATTCTAAATATCTGACCTCGGGGAATGAAAACCAAAGAGGAGGAGGGATGGCACAGAGGACTGATGCAACTCTTCCTAAGTTTTAAAATATTATTTGATGTTAAAACTTATTAAATATCATTTCAGTAAGTCAATTTAAAAGGATTTAAAAGGAATATGATAGAATGGCAAAAACTTTAAAAAATATGAAAGCCTTATTGTCTCAGAAACCTGGAGCCTAGAAATGACTCCACCTGGCTTTTAGTTAGGCGTGTGGAATATTTTAAGAGGGAGAAGAAATGGAGTCCCTAGGACACATGTGTCAGCTTTGCCTCACTGTGACCAAAATACCTGACAGGAACAACTTAGAGGAAGAAAAGTTTATTTTGGCTTACAGTTTTGGAGATTCAGTCCATGGTCAGTTGCTGGGAGCCATCAGCCAAGTAGGTATGACAAATTCCTTGCCAGCTTACTCCCATGCTGTCTAGTGGAAGGACTTCTGAAAGGTGACCTTGCTCAAGGACCAGGGCAGGATCCGTGTTTAGGGTGTTCCCCCTTTAGAATAGGGCGGTTTAGCATAATAGGAGATTAGGGTGTTCCCCCTTTAGAATAGGGCAGTTTAGCATAATAGGAGATTAGGGTGTTCCCCCTTTAGAATAGGGCGTATCCTGCTGCTGAGTTCCTCTTGAGAGCTTAGGGTCAGACAGTATATATTTGGGAGACAGAAGCCCATGTGGAGAGGATTTGGGCAGAGTAGTAGATTTGGGAGAGAGTGGATTTGGGCAGAGAACGTGGATTCCCCCAGAACGTGTTTGTAGACGGCCGGTGTGAGTTCGGGAATAAAGAATTGCTGTTTGAATCTACAAGCTGTGTGGAGACTCGTGATTTGTGCCCAGCCAGAGACTGCGGCAGTCAGTGGACTCCACTGCTGTGGTCCCAATGTGAGGCAACATGTCATGGGGGAAGGGCATGGCAGAGGGAAGCTGCTCAGGACACGATGGACAGGAAGCAGAAAAAGGGGAAGGGACTGCAGGAAAGATGGACTCTTCCAGGGCATGCAACCAGTGACCCACCGCCTTCAGCCTTGCTCCACCTGCCTACTGTTACTACTCAGTGCATTCCACCAAGGATGGACTGATTAGGTAACAGTTCTCATAATCCAATGATTTCAGTATTAACACAGGTGCTAAGCCATAACAATGCATATGGTGTAAATTCAAAGCAAAAATGAGTAGAAGAAAAGGAAAAAAAGAAGTAAAGGATAAGATACAGTGATGGTGATTTTCATCACAAATTACATAGGCATGGAATAAAATGGGTCTTGTGTAGCCTATGTAATACACTACTCATTTCCTTCTGGAACCTTGGCTACATTTTTAGGACTTGAAAGTTTCTCTGATCAATTGGCCCGAAATGTAATGGAAATAAGGAGCTTCTTTTCCTAGTGCCATGACTGCAACCACACAAATGTTCCTGATATTCCATCTTAAAATTCTTAATATATCTTCCCACAAAAAACGTTGCTTAATTTTTCCCCCCTTGGCTCAGTTCTGTTTGTATCTTGAGCCTTCCCCCACCCAACAATCCTCACAATTCCATTATCCAGCTACACCATGTGTAGCAGAATTTTTCACTTCTCTGGTTGTACATGGAGTTACACCAATTGTGCAATCATACATGTACTGAGGATAATGATGTCGGTCTCATTCCATCATCTTTCCTACACCTTGCTCCCTCCCTGCCACCTATGCCCCATCCAAAGATCCTCCACTCATCCCATCCACCCCCATTATGCATTAGCATCCACTTATCAGAGAAAACATTTGGCTTCAGGTTTTGGGGAATTGGCTTATTTTGCTTAGTATGATATTCTCCAACTCCATCCATTTACCAGCAAATGCCATAATTTTATTCTCTTTTAATGCTGACTAATATTTCATTATGTATATATACCTCAGTTTCTTTATCCATTCATCTATTGTGTGTGTGTGTGTGTGTGTGTGTGTGTGTGTGTGTGTGTTTACAACAATTAAGATGATAACTTTTGGCAAAGTTCTTTGCAAATGCATCTTGTTTTTCTTCTCCTTTTCCTTTTTGGCTTTTTATTCTTATTTAATTATCCTTATATCACTTGGTTATTTGTCAATCTATTAATTTACTATACAAACTAAAACAGCCCATAAATTCAACAACTTATGGACAGAACTCTTCCAACTGGATCACTTACAGTTACAGGTCCTTAGTGGTCTATTTAAGCAGCTGTTCTGACCATGCCTGTAGTGGTGCTAGACTATGTTAGGACAACTGAGATGTCCATAATTGTTGGAGTAACAAGGTAAAATGAGTTACCTACTCATCCATCCATCTATTGAAGGGCATCTAGGTTGGTTCTACCGTTTAGCTATTGTGAATTGTGCTGCTATAAACATTGAAGTGGCTGCATTACTGTAGTATGCTGTTTTTAAGTCCTTTGGGTATAGACCGATGAGAAGGATAGCTGGGTCAAATGGTGGTTCCATTCCAAGTGTTCTAAGGAAACTCCATTCTGCTTTCCAGCGTGGTTGTCAACAATTTGCAGTCCCATCAGCAATGTATGAGTGTGCCTTTTTCTCCACATCCTCACCAACATTTATTGTTGCTTGTATTCTTGATAGCTGCCATTCTGACTGGAGTGAGATAAAATCTTAAAGTAGTTTTGATTTGTATTTCTCTAATTACTAGAGATGTTTAACATTTTTCATATATTTATTGATCAATTATATACTGAGAAGTGTCTGTTCAGCTCCTTAGCCCATTTATTGATTGGGCTTTTTTTTGGTATTAAGTTTTTTGAGTTCTGTATATATTCTAGAGATTAATGCTTTATCAGAGGTACATGTGGTAAAGATTTGGATTCTTTTTTTTTGGTGTTTTTTGAGTTCTTTATATATCTTAAAGATTAGTGCTCTATCGATGTGCATGTGGCAAAAATTTGCTCCCAAGATGTAGGCTCTTTCTTTACCTCATTGCTGGGAGCCATCAGCCAAGTAGGTATGACAATCTCCTTGCCAGCTTACTCCCATGCTGTCTAGTGGAAGAACTTCTGAAAGGTGACCTTGCTCAAGGACCAGGGCAGGATCCGTGTTTAGGGTGTTCCCCCTTTAGAATAGGGTGGTTTAGCATAATAGGAGATTAGGGTGTTCCCCCTTTAGAATAGGGCAGTTTAGCATAATAGGAGATTAGGGTGTTCCCCCTTTAGAATAGGGCGTATCCTGCTGCTGAGTTCCTCTTGAGTGCTTAGGGTCAGACAGTATATTTTGGGAGACAGAAGCCCATGTGGAGTGAATTTGGGCAGAGTAGTGGATTTGGGAGAGAGTGGATTTGGGCAGAGAACGTGGATTCCCCCAGAACGTGTTTGTAGACGGCCGGTGTGAGTTCGGAAATAAAGAATTGTTGTTTGAATCTACAAGCTGTGTGGAGACTCGTGATTTGTGCCCAGCCAGAGACTGCGGCACCTCATTGATTTTTTTTAATGAGAAGAAGCTTTTTAGTTTGAATCCATTGCATTTATTGCTTCTTGATTTCTTGTGCTTTAGGAGTCTTGTTAAGGAAGGAAGTTGGGACCTAATTCGACATGGATGGTGATTTGGTCCTACTTTTTCTTCTATTAGGTGTAGAGTCTCTGGTCTAATGCCTAGGTCCTTGATCCACTTTGAGTTGAGTTTTTATTTTGCATGGTGAGAGATAGGGGTTTAGTTTCATTTTACTGCATATGGATTTCCAATTTTCCCAGCACCATTTGTTGAAGAGGCCGTCTTTTCTCCAATATATGTTTTTGGCACCTTTGTCTAGTATGAGACAACTGTATTTATGTAGATTTGTCTCTTTGTTTTCTATTGGTCTACCATGGGTCTACATGTGTATTTTGGTGCCAATACCATGCAGCTTTTGTTATTATAGCTTTGTAGTATAATTTAAGGTCTGGTATTGTGATGTCTCCTGCTTCACTCTTTTTGCTAAGGATTGCTCTGGCTATTCTAGGTCTCTTACTTTTCCAAATGAATTTCATAATTGCCTTTTCTATTTCTATAAGAAATGACATTGGGATTTTAATTGGAATCACATTGAATCTGTATGGCACTTGAGGTAGTATGCCTATCCAAGAGCATGAGAGATCTTTCCATCTTATAACATCTTCAATTTCTTTATTTAGTGTTCTGTAGTTGAAATAAGCACCTTGAGATCCTAAGGGATAGGTCAAAAGAATCCCAAAGATTTGTATCCTGATATCCTTGAGCTACTAAATCAATGCTAATACCTATCCCTAGATTTCTTAGTACAGGACAAACATAAGCCTAAACTTTGTTTAAACCCCTATTGGTATTTTCAGCTAAATGCAGCCTAATGTAATTCTTCATTTATTTATATCTTTACATACTACTTCTACTGTCTGATATATTCTTCTTCTACCTTGTGTAATAATGAACTACAACTAATACTTCAAAACTCATCTAAAGGTATTATTTTGGGGCTGGAGTTGTGGCACAGTGGTAGAGCACTTGCCTAGCATGTGTGAGCCCCTGTGTTCAATTCTCAGCACCACATGCTACCAACATCTAATATATATATATATATAAAATAAAGGTATGGACTGGAGGTGTGACTCAGTGGTAGAGAGCTTGCCTCTCACATGTGAGGCACTGGGTTTGATCCTCACACCACATAAAAATAAATAAACAAAATAAATTTATTAAAAAAATAAAGGTATTGTTTCCTTGTAAAGCTTTTTCTTACATTTGTAAATTCAGCTAATTACAAATTATTTTGTGCTTCCATACACTACAAGTTGCTAATACTTACTGTAAGCCCTTTTGATGATCTATATAATGATTTATCTCTTATTCTTGACCTTGAACTCCTAGAGAGGAGGATTGAGTTTCATTTATTTTTGCATTTCCTTTCATAGTCACAGACCCAGGCAGGGGCTCAATAAATATTGGCTAAATGAATAAAATCAGACTACCTTGAAAACCCAAATTAACTGTTAATTTCCTGATTGTAAATTTATTCTCTGAAGTGCACATGTAAAATGATTTTGCCTTTTGTGTCACAGACTTTAGCACCATGAAAAAATACTAAAATAAAATATGTGGGTATTAATTAACTTAAACTGTATTAACAGTAATAAAAATTTATATTTTAAAATTTAAACTAGGTAGAAAATGAGGGAAATGAATATTCATTGAGTCCATATTATGTGCTAGGCAGTATGTTCTGACGCTTATCTCATTTTACCGAAGCAAATTTACAGTTAGGTTAGGTATGAATTCCAATAACCAAAAAAGAAACTGAGGATATAGATACTAAGTTTGTTTCCTTGATATAGAGCCAGTAGGAGTCACAAAACTAGCCAGAGCTTCAGCCACAGAATGCCTTCAGACTTTTTTATGGTATAGATAAAAGGTGTCCCCCAAAACCTCAAGTGTGAGACAATGCAAGAAAGTTTAGAGGTGAAATGATTGGATTATGGCTCTTAACCTAATCAATGAATTAATCACCTGATAGGGATTAGATGAGTGGTGACTGTAGGCAGGTAAGGGGTGGCTGGAGGAGGTGGGTCATTGAGGACATGCCTTTGGGGTATATATTTTGAGAACTGAGCTTAGTATCTCTTAGTATCTCTCTGCTTCCTGCTGTCATGTTCTCAGCTGCTTTCTTCTGCCACATAGTCTATGGTCTGAGACCTCTGAAATTGTGATCTGTTCTTGTCAGATCTTTTGGTCAGAACACAAATCTCATCTGTGTTAGAGATATTGTTAAAATTGTCTTTCTACCACCAAGATTTTTTTTTTTACTTTCACACAATTGAAGTGGTTCCTCTTCTTCTTTTTAATGCTATTGTACCTTGCTTATATTGCTTTTTTTACATTTAATTTTTCTTTGTAAACTATTTTTTGTTCTGCACTATATTGTGAGCACCTAAAAGGTAAGACCATGCATCTTCATTTTTTAAATCTCTCTTTCCAACATTGAGTATAGACATAGTATCAGGTGCTTAATTGTAAATGAATGATAAAATGTACAAATAATTGCATCTTGCTCATCATTGCTTTTTGTTTTCTAATTTTTTTTCATATATGGTGTTGCCTTAATTTCAAACATGAATGAAAGTAGGCTCACAATTTCAGTATTATACTTTCAAAATGTTAAATAAGTCTATTTCACTTCTATTTCTTCTCATCCTCATTAAGTTATATATTATAATGGAAAAGCAGTGAATAAAACCAAGCATTCTAAGTATTTCAGCAACAGCTGGGTGTAATGGCATATTCCTTATAATTCCACCTACTCAGGAGGCTGAGGAAAACTTGCTACAAAAGTACCAGAGAATTCTACCTCTGTGAACAGTGCAGCCAACAAGTATTTCTAAACTTCAGTGTTACCTGGGGCTAGAGGTGAGGATGGGTGTGCTACCCTACCGATAAGAACTTCTCAAGGATGGTGAACATTCTAATCACAAAAGACTAGAGGAGATTTAAAGAAAGTGGCTGGAGTGGGGAGGAATATATACTTTACCTTATTTAAAGATAGTTTAAAAATGAAAGAGTAGTCAAATTCATAGAGATTAAAAGTAGAAGGATGATTAGCAGGGACTGGGAAGGAGAATGGGGACTCACTGATGAGCATAAAGTTTCAGTTTTGCAAGAGAGAAAGAGTTCTGGAGATTGGTTTTGCAAGGCAATCTAAATGTCCTTAATATTACTGACCTGTTTGCCTAATAATGGTTAAGACAGCTGACATTCTGGCACACGCCTGCAATCCCAGCAACTCAGGAAGCTGAGGCAGATGGATCACAAGTTTGAGGCTAGCCTCAGCAATTTAGTGAGACCCTGTCTCAAAATAAAAATTAAGATAGATTGGGGATGTAACAAAGTGGTAAAGCAACTGTGTTTTCAAACTCCAGTAACCACCCCCCCCCGCCCCCCCACACACACAAAGAGGTTAAGATAGTAGCATTCTGCGGCTGGGGGTAGAGTGCTAACCTAGCACATGTAGGCCACTGGGTTCGATCCTCAACACCACATAACAATAAAATAAAGGTATTGTATCCAACTACAACTAAAACAAAATATTAAAAAAGATAGTAGAATTCTATGTTGCATATATTTACTACAATTAAAAATTTTTAAGTTAAATATTATGAAAGGAAAGTAAGATCTAGACCCAAAATGATAAAACTCTTTCCAAGTAGCTTAACTGGATCCTAAAACAAGATCCTAGAACAATTTAAATTTTTATAATATTTTTAAAAAATCATGTGGACTGTATCTCCTCATGAGCTTTATAGTGACTTCCTTTCAGAGTACAGTATGGAAAGGGGGAAGGGCAGACAATAACTTTACAGCTGAAAGACCTAACTGCAGACTATTACAGGCTGATCAAGGTTAGTTGACATCAGCAACATTGAGTCACGTTGATAGTATATGCCCTGGAAACAATATCACAAAAATGTCACTATATCTCCATGGTCTTGCTCTCTAAAACACTCAGTCTAATCATGGCAGAAACATTGGATAAATCCCAGGTGAAGGACATTCTATAAAATACCAGATCTGTACTTCTCAAAACTGCCAAAGTCATCAAAAAAGAAGGAAGGTCTGAGAAACTATGAGAGCCAAGAAAAATCTTGGAAACATAACAGCTAGTTGTCATATGGTCTCCTTGATAAGACCCTGGAATAGAAAAATTACATTATGTAAAAACTAAGAAAATCTGTATAAATGATGGATTTTAGTTAATAATAACATATTATTAATTATCAGTGATGACACTGTATTACACCAATGAAAGAGATTAATAATGAACTGGGTATGCAGTATAGGGAAACCCTTTGTACTATCCCCTCAGTTTTTCAGTAATTCTAAAACTGTTATAAAAATAAAATCTATTCAACTACAGACAAACAAACCATACCCAGGTCCCAGTCTAAGTCAACTTAATCAGAATTTCTTGGAATAGAATTCCTGCCATGGTCTATTTTTGAAGCTCCCTATATGATTCTAATGAGCAGCCAGGATTAGGAGCCACTGTGGTAGACTCTTTCATTGATTCTGGAGAAGTACTGGCAATCTGCTGCTTTTGAAAGTGTATTAGGTACAGCTGGAAGTAACATAGACCAATGAAGTGATGAAAAAGCCTCCATGAGAAAGTTCTTGCTTCAGAACTGTAATTTCCCCTCTAAAGATTTCCTGGTACATTGTAGACACCGAAGATGTTTGTGATTAAATAATATCTAAAAGAAAAAGATAATTACCAAAAAGAATTTTGGATATAAACATTTTGTCATGGGAGAAGAGATGCTCTGAAGAAGGGTCCCAGGAATTCCTGGAGAGAAGGGGGACCTTGACATAGGACTGGCAGGGTTCTTGGCATGTGCAAGAGAAAAGAATTTCAGTCCTCACCAGTTAAAGACATAGACAGATTTATTTGGGAAAATAGACACCAATTTAAGAGAGAATGGGGCTTTCTCAAGAGAAAGATGCCTTCGTGTAAGGCAAGGAATACCCATTCGAGGGAGAATGCAGGCCTTCTCCAGAAGGAGCGACAGCAACCCTTTGGTGTGGGTTTTAATAGTTGTAAAGGGAAGATTGCTAAGGGCTAGACTAGAGGTGGAGCCAGGGTGGAGTAACACAGTTTTGTGCCGGTTTTCACTGAACTTGCTCATCGCCCTCATGTTATTTTGCAGATGAGGTCATGAGTCAAAAGCATAGATCAAGGGCATGAACTGAGTCACTCAGGAGTTGGAACTGTTCGTGAGCACTTTCTGCATTTGAATGGTTCGTGGGTGTTTCCTGAAGTTCAATAGTTCATGGGCACTTCCTTTGAGACTCATTGTCTCTCCCTTTATTCCCAAATTCCAATCTCAATTTGTCAGGTACAGTTTCCTATTAAGAATACTTAGATTGGGCTGGGGTTGTGGCTCAGAGGTAGAGCGCTTGTCTACCACGCATGGAGGACTGGGTTTGATCCTCAGTACCACGTAAAAATAAAAATGAAGATAGTGTGTCTACCTATAACTAATATATATTTAAAATATATTTAAAAAGAATACTTAAATTTATTTGGGGTCAGTGAATATATGTATCTTAAAAGGTACTCAAGAACCAATAATAAGAAACTAGGAGGAAAGATTGATTACCAATGGCTGAGGTATACTCAGAGTGTAAAATTTTTTTAACTCTTTGGAGAAATGAAACATTTGCCTAAAAGGTGAAGAAATAAGAAGACTCAGAGGGGAGTAAAGGAGGAAATTACACCTTTTACATTTTGGGAATCTTGGCTTGAAGAATGGAAGGCTACTTGGAGGACTTCTACAAAAAACGGTTGGAAATAAGGCTGATGACAAGGCTACAAGAAAATTAGATTTTAGGCTTTAGAGAATAGAGGTGGAAAGGGATGACACCTTTCTTTACCTACCATAAAGGTCAAGACTGAGAGCCTCTAGCAAAAGACTAATTAACAAGAGAAAGCATAGCATATTTATAATTAAAATTTCACATAGCACAGGAGACCTCAGAAATGAACGTCCAAAGACTGAGGAAAAAATGTCTATTTTCATATTTACATTCAACAAAGAATAGACACCTGTGTTAGAAATGTGGTTGAACAAAAGAAGTATGATCTAATGGTAAAACGCTGAAAGTGGGAACGTGGTGGGGAGACTCTGGAAAGCTTATCTGTTCAGATTCTTCTTGGCCTCCCTGTGTATCATTCCTTTTTCCAGATGTTGGGGAAGACCCCTCTGCAGTGAGAGTCTTCTAGAGAAAGAAGAGGGGGAGAGAGTGATCTTTTCTAGGTTTTATGGCTTGCTTTTGGGGAAGAGGCATTCCAGTTTAAATGATCTTCCCTGAGGAAGAGGAATACTATGACTCAGTTTGGGGAGAAAAAGGGGTGAGAGATGGGAGGCCAGGAGAAGGTCAGGAGACCATGCTTCAGAGGCCTTTCCAGTCTCTTCAGTTCTCAGCAAGCCAAGGTGCCAGATTTTGGAGTAGTGTGTTCTGTGCTCCAACAACAGCTTAATTTTATTCTGAAATCAGAGGTCAGCCATTAAAAAATAGGAAGGGGATAGTTGGTGGGGGGTGTAAACAATGGCATTTTAGAAAGATTTGTCAATATTGTTGTGGAGAACAAACCGGTAGGTGAAGGGACCCATATGGTGGTAAGAGATATTAAAGGACTAGAGCAACTGTATAGTCATAAGTAGGGGCTTTGACTAGGTGGGCTGTGGTAATACAAAGACATAAAAACAGTTTTAGACACGTGAGACATCTGGGTATGGTGATGGGTGCACACTGGTTAAAAGGAAAATATAACATATGCCATCCTTAAGGAAAGATCAAAGCAGGGAAATATCTCTATAAACTTTATCCTCTTCCTAAATGCAGCAGTTTTTCATTTTTATAATGTAGCATATTCTTTTTAAAGGCTATTTAAGAGCAGATCTGTTTAAAGCATACTAAGCCAGGAAATGATGCTGGTAAAAATTGGCTCTCCTTTCCTCCATTTGTGTTCTTTTCCTGGATGATAGTGGGCAAGTCATTAATTTTTGTAAACATCAGGGTTGTATTTTTTTGTTTGTTTGTTTTGTTTTGGTATGGGGATTTATCCCAGGGGCACTTAAACACAGAGCCACATTCCCAACCCTTTTAATTTTTTATTTTGAGACATGGTCTTGCTGAATTTCTCAGGGCCTCGCTAAGTTGCTAAGGCTGGCTTTGAACTTGTGATCCTTCTGCCTTAGCCACCCCAGCCACTGCGATTATAGGCATGCACTGCCTCACCTAGCTAAGCTTCAGTTTCTTAATGAATAAAATGAGGACAAGAATACCAGTTCTTCTTGTCTTGTGGGGATATTATGAGATTCCATGTATTCTAGTTTAATACTTTTAAAATATTATTAATCATCTATGGTATGAAAACTCTATGCCAAGAACAATATTCATTATAAAGATGAATGTGAAAGTCCTCTGAAATTATAGAACAAGATGATCAAACAAAAATAAAAGACAGAATAAGCATATTAGAGACAAAGTCTTTAAGGGTTCAAGTGAATGAACTCAAGAATAGCTGCACGAAAGAGTGAACATTTGAGGTAAGGCATCAAAAATTAGAGAAAGGAGATAAGAGAAGAGTAATTCATCTATCCATCCACTCATCTACCTATTCATCTTTTTAACATTCTAGGGAGACCCTCCTCTGTGACAGATCATGGAAGTAAATACTTTGTCCTTGTGTAGCACATAGTCTAGGTAGGAATTTAGTTCAGAACTCAAGGAGGTTGAATGGAAAATGATTTAGTACTGAACAAATTGAGGCATTGAGTATTAACTACACAAAATCTAAAGTGGAAGAATCCTAAAATGATTACAAGAGCAAAGTACAGAGTGTTAAAATGTAGGGGTTGCCTGTATAACTAAAAGGTTTCTTTCTATTCAGAGGGTAGGAGGACTTTGGTTACATTTGAGTAGCAGAGACCAGGTCTGAGAAAGAGAAAATATTTAAATAAACAACCTGAACTAAAGGATAACTTCTTACACATATATTCTATTTACTTTGGTTCCTTCCTTTTGGTCATGCTTCATAAATCCTGTGCAGGGTTATGAGCACCACTGGAAATCCAGCTAAGGCTGAAGACTCTAATTGCACAGTTCAGCATGTCTGTTATTATGGTTTTACTCTTTTTTGGGGTAGATCTTGAAAGCCCTTCTTTCTTTCCTTCCTCTTATGTCCTTGATGGCTAATATTCCTTAGAGTTTATGAGGAAAACTGTGGGGCCAACACATATTTGAGAGCATGCTTTAAGGGATAGGGAGAAAGGAGAAAGGTAAAAGGGAGAGATAGTGGAATTGGTTGACTGGCTCTCGGGTACAAAAATGCTGTGTAATGTGAAGTGAGAACTATTGATGTTTCTGTTCATAAAATGGAATAAACACATGATTTTTGTAGAAAGTGGATATTTGGGATACGAACATGAAAATTTAGCATGTTAAAACTTAAATAAGTCAGGAAGGATGTGTTTTTCACCTCTTTGATCAAGGAATTAAGGAAGAAAGAAAAGACCTGTTCCTTACTGATTCTCAGTCCTACTTAAGTTTTCTCTTCTCTACTCTTCTCCAAAAAATGAATTTACAGAAATGACACCAGCCGTACCTCATAATTAGACCAATTATATATGTTCTCTTAGATCCAAAGGGGAATATTCTCCCATCCCAAATACCATCATGTATCTGGAGGAAGTAGTCATTTTCTTCTCTCACAGCCCTCGCACTGCATCCCTTTTCCCAATTGCTCTCTCTTCTTTGAGTGAGTCTACATGATATCCATGAAAAAAATCTTAAAGCCTTAAAACCTTGAATTCTAACATGCCTGCACCCTGCTAGTTCATTTCCCTTAATGATTCCCTTCTAAACTACTGCCCAAGCTGTGTGTACCATAAAAATGCCTGCAACAGCCAGGTGCAGTGGTACATGCTGTAATCCCAGTGACTCAGGAGGCTGAGGCAGGAGTATAGCAAGTGAGAGGATAGCCTCTGCAATTTAGTGAGACCTATCAAAATAAAAAATGAAAAAGGGCTAAAAAGGGCTAGGGATGTGGCTCAGTAGAAGAGCATCTGTGGGTTCAAGTCTCAGAGGATGGGGGGAAGCCCGCAGCACAGTTGTGAAGATGTTGGAATTTTTCTGACTATTCTCTCCTGTTCTTAGCTTTTAACTTTTTTCCCCAGACAGAGTCTCACTATGTTGCTGAATCTGGCCTCAAACTCATGATCCTCCTGTCTCAGCCTCCAGAGCAGCTATAATTATAGGCAAGTGCCACTGACCTGGGTTTAGACTTTCTTATTCTGGTCTGGTATATTTTATCATTAGTCTTATTATAGATGATTTATACTGAAATTTGTATTCATCCACTAGCACCTTCAGAATGATAAATCAGTTGGACCATATGGCTTTCTATTTCATTTTTGCTTGAGGCTGTGTCTAATGAATAACCCTGAACTCCTGATATGAGTTTCAATTTTCCCCCACACTGACACCCAACTCTATTGTAACCATCCTTTGTTTAACCCTTTTATATCCTTCATCCAAACTCTTCCATTTTCTTAGGATAAACAGGATGGAGTAACAAAAAGAATAATGGACTTAGAATTGGAAGAAATAGATTCATGTGCTGCATGATGACATTTTAGTCAATGACAAATTGCATTTATGATGGTGGTCAAGTGAGATTATACTATAGCCAGCTGTACAGTAGGCTATGCCATCTAGATTTGTGTAAGTACACTCTGGTGTTTGCACAACAATCAAATTGCCTAATTTTATTGAATTTCTCAGAAATGTGTCCTTGTCTTTATGCAACACATGACTGTAGTTTCCACTCTTTGCTCTACTGTTTTCTAATCATGTAAACCCTGAAATTCACTCTTTGAACATGAGTTTTCTCATCTGTGATGCAGATGATGCTAATGCTTACTAATTAATAAGGTAGATGTGAGGATCAAGTGAAATAATGTGTGTTAAAGAAAATTTATCCTAGAAGGTGTCATTTTCATTTTGAAGAGCTAGAGGGACTAGGGGAGAGGGACAGAGAAGATGCTGGAAACTGGCCTACTTCTCTCGATGTGCACTCTATTTCATTCCGTTTTGTCTCTTCAAGAACCTTGTTCCTGGAATTATGGTCTGTGTCTCCTGCATCAGTAGTTTCTCCTTTTTTATCAGATAAATCTGATCAATATACAAATAAGAATGCAACTACCAATATACAACATACAACTAGCAACGGACCTAGATATCATGTTGCCCCATGTTTGTTCCTCTTTATGATATGTATTTCCTCTTATTCTTAATCTACTCTGTATTAGTTTGGATACTCTGAAAAGCTGGCCCAAAGATGAAATTAGATGAGTAAGAGATTTTTGGGGGTAAAATGCCTGTGGAAGATAAAGGGAGGGAACAGGGATAGTTCGGGAAAGCCTGGACTTTGCAGGTCTGATGACTGTGAGAGGTCAGGGAGCAGGAAAGAGGACTGGGGAGAGAGGGTCTGAGACTGCACCAGAGTTCTAAAAATTTTTGGTGAGGTTGATAGTGTGTCCTTAAGCCAAAGTTTCCTGTGGGAGGGCTCCTGTGCTAACTGTAGCCAGGTTCAATCTATCCTGGTGTAAACTTGGTCTAGTAGTGGATCTACAGGAGCTTCAGCTGGGGCTGTCAGTCAGCTGTGCTCCCTGCAGCAGATCTGAATGACACATTTCCCTAGCAGCACAACTTCACTACAACTTCTTTTATTGAAAGCACTATTTCCACTTTGTCAAATTCATTGGCAGTCCAATTTAGTCTTCATATTGTTTACTTACTCAGTTGGCATTTGAGACTGTTGATACTTTATTCTTCCCAAAATACTTTCTCCACTTAACTTCAAGGAAGCCATGTGCCCTTGGTTTTCTTTCATTTTCACAGACAGACACCTTTGCTGACTCATTCCTTGTTGAAATCTCTAAATGTTGAAATGTCCCATGACTCAGTTCTCAGTCTACACTCACTCCTTTGGTTATCTCTGTTAAATGCCATCTATATGACAGCATTTCCTAAATTTACATTTCCAGTTGAAACCACTCCTTGAGCTCCAGAATTAAAGTCTATGTACTAGACAACTATTTGAAATCCTCAATTGTCTAACATATCTTACACTTAAAATGTTCAAAACAACACTTTTGATTTTTTTTTGTGTGAGGAAATTATGGATAGTGGATGAAAATAGCCTTAGATAGAAGGCTATTGCTGAAATCCAGGTAAGACAGAGGTAAGAGATGATGCTAATTTGGATGAGTGCTATAGCAATTTTGCAGAGGTGATTAGTTTACACACCTTGAGATGGGGAGTTTTCCTCGATTATCAGGTGGGTCCAATCTAATCACAGGAGTCCTTGAAATTAAAGAGCTTCATTCAAGTTGTGGCAACATACAAAGCTGTGACAATGAAAGGATCAGAGAGATGTGAAGGTCTGGGCTTTGAAGATGGAGGACGGATTTCTAAACCAAGGACTAAAGGCTCCCTATATCAGATAAAAAAAGTCAAGGAAACAGTCTTCTGTTGCATTTCTGACCTAAATAATTGTGAGATAATAAATTTATATTGTTTTAAGACGTGAAGTTGTGGTGATTTGTTACAGCAGTAATAAGAGACTAATACAACTTGTGTAGTGCAGTCCCAGTATCAAAAGCAGATGTGGACACTAACATGAAGTATGGAATTGTGATTATTTATGAAATTTGTGTTCTGATTTCTGAACTGAGACTGGATTTATGGTTAAAATGACACAGGTCTTTCTAGTACATTGGAGTCACCAGAAAGGTGATGAGGCTTTCCCAGGTGTGCATCCAGGTATGAGAGGAACACCACTCATTCCATCTCACCTTCACTGAGTACAATTTTAAGTACAATAGTTACATTTTCTATAAACAAAATGTAGATGTGGATATGGAGGGACAAAGGTACTAAATCAAGGTGGACAACAGTGTGACTCAAAGAACAGATCACATTAGAGAATATATGCAGACTTAAAATAATTTAATCACAAAACTTTAGATGGCCACAACCAAGTGAAAAAGAGGGAGTTTGATACTGTCATACAGAGAACAACATAGATTCCATTACTTCTCTACAAGTTTAAGCTGTTATAAAATTAAAAATTTAAATTTACCAGTTATATTTGACCTCCTATGTCACTGGAATTACAGAGATGCTCCAATGCACTGGCCCTGATTTTTAATTGCATTGAACTTAAGAAAATTTGCTTCTATTTTTTTCAGGATCTGCCATATTAGGAATATTTCCCTTATTTCCCTTCTCTTTTAGCCAGAAGCTGAGAGGGAAATGTGCCAAGCAGAAAAGCAGAGACATGGAATACACAACACAGAACTTGCCACACAGAGGTAAGAATCCACTTAACAAAGCCCCAAGTGACATTTCAAAGAAAGGATATAGGAGGGTGTTAGAAGGGAATTACTGTGAAAATTCCCAAGTGGAGCCTGAAATTCCTCTGGCTGCAGTCATGGAAAGAAGGATACTGTATTCACATTATAACCATTGTTTTTAAGCATGGTAGGCCAAAGTTCATGGAGCAATATCTGCATGTTTGCATGGAGAAAAGATGAATAATATATTTAAATTCAATGCTTAAATTTCCCTTATTTAGAAATTTGGCTTGCTTGATTTATGTCTCCCTAATCTACTTAGGCAGAGACCTTTTCCTGTGTTTTAATATCAAACAGGCTTTAACTTTGTCAGGTCTAAGGGGACCTTGCCATTGGTGGAAGCTTAATAAGGCATCAGGAGATTACAGGTAAATTTCATTAAGAAGCTGTAAACCTCTACCTCAGGAAAAATTGTGTGTGTGTGTGTGTGTGTGTGTGTGTGTGTGTGTGTGTGTGTGTGTTTTAAAAGTAGGAAGCCAGGATTCGCCCTGCAATTTGCTAGAGCAATATCCTAGAAACACCCTGTAGGATTACCTATAGATCTCTGATATCCCCTCAATTGCCCATGTCCAGTCATGAGAAAGCCACATAAACTCAGGGCCCAGGACTACCTGGACAATTTAAGTTTTTCAATTTTGAAACAAACAGTTGAAAAGAATATGGTTAAGTATAATTATTTTTTGGACATTGACTTTGTTAGAATATGTAAGGGTACTGTAATCATCTCTTGGCCATTTTTTCTCTCTCTCTCTCTCTCATCCTGAATTTCCATCTTATTATTAAAAAATAACTAAAATGTGTTTTATCCCAGAGAAGGGAAATAAGGGAAATATTCCTAATATGGCAGATCCTAAAACAAATAGAAGCAAATTTTCTTAAGTTCAATGCAATTAAAAATCAGGGCCAGTGCATTGGAGCATCTCTGTAATTCCAGTGACATAGGAGGACAAAACAACATAACAACAATAACAATAAGAAAAACAGATAAAGTTAGAGCTTTATGAAGACTTCTGTTTCAAGGAAGAAGTTTTGAGTCTTTGCATGTGAATACATACAATAATTACATGAAATTAGTCTTAAAAGCCTTGTGGCAAGGAAGCATCATTCTTATGCAGGATATCATAGTAATATGAATGGATAAGCCTCAGAAAATGGTGGTAGATGGCCCAGAACTTGTTGACTAAAAAAAGCAGAGGCCAGAACAGGGACATTGCCATTAGCCCTTCTTAGCTAAGAGGATTCACAGATTCCCCACAAGATAGATCACTCTACCAGTGAACTCTACCTCCAGGCTCCTTTATCTGCTTATTTTAAAGATACTTTCATGTCTGGAGGTCTGCCACCTCTTGTCTCATTCCTTTCATGGCTCTCCATCTTTCTGAGTCTTGTATCTCTGCTTTGTGGTCTTGTTTGACATGGGAAGCCATCTATGAGCTGTGTGTGAACTGATGGATGTTGGAGCCATTATGCAGGGAAGCCTGGTCTTGGGAATCCCCAGGTGGAATCCACTGGTTCGAGAATGCCCAATTCACATCAGCACCCTGTTCTAGCTCACAGCTCAGGTTCAAACACAGCGCTGGAGAGGAGTAGCCTGCTAGAGCCAGCCTCCTGGAGAAGGGTGTAGCTTTCCAAACACCAATCAACCTGTTTATCGCAAGACTCCTGCCACACTGAGAAGCAAGCACCAAAACAACACTCCTCCCACTGAAACCTTATTCCTGCCTTTGAGATGTACTCCCCCTTAAATAAAGAATTGAGGTTTTTTTTTTCAGTTGTTCAGTTCCAGTTCCCATCAGGATTGGAAGACCCATCAAGTGCCCGCTTTTTAAATTTAATCTTTGGCTTTGTATTATTTCTTACTGATTATTTCAGACTTTTTATTTTCCCATGTGGTTCACATCTCCTGAGCAAAACCTGCTCTGTCAGGGTACTGGTTACCCCATCATTTGACTTTTTAAAAATTATGGTAAAGTATATATAACACAATACTATTTACTATTTTAATCATTTTAAGCCTACAACTTTGTGGCACTTACATTGTTGTGCAATCATCACCTCTATCCACCTCCAGAACTTTTGATCTTCCCCAATTGAAACTGTACCCTTTAAATAGATAACTTGTATTCTCCCCTCCCTCCCCAGCACCTTGCAATCAGCATTCTACTTTCTATCTCTATGAATTTGACTATTCTAGGTATTTATTAAGTGGAATCATACAGTATTTGTCTTTTTACGACTGGCTTATTTCATTCAGCACAGCGTCTTCAAGATTTATTCATGTCTCATGTGTCAGAAGTCCTTCCTTTTTAAGGATAAAAATATTCTCTATATGTATATATATAGTCTTGTTTAATGGATAGGTTGTTTTATGTTTCCATGGCAAAACATTCAGTTTGAACTTTCACCTGTTCCACAGAAATACTTCTTTGATCAGTGCTCACCTGCATTTGTTTTCCTATTTCTTTTTTTCTTTGTCCTTATAAAAAATTCATAGACATGTGCAAGTGTGCACAAATGTGGGCACATGCACACGTGCACACACACACACACACACACACACATCTTGGTTTATTTTATTTCAAATTTTTTTTTAGTTATAGATTGACATGATACCTTTATTTTATTTATTTATTTTTATGTTGTGCTGAGGATTGAACCCAGTGCTTCACACATGCTAAGCAAGTGCTTTACCACTGAGCTACCACTCCAGCCCCACCTTGGTTTATTTTTCATTCTTGTTTTGCACTGTGGGCTTTTCTTGACCAGTTATTTGCAATGGTTCATATATTGGAGATGCTAGAGCTGTGTCCAAGGCTAGAAGCAGGTTTCTTAGTGCCTTCACTTAAGTGTGAGAGTCCATTGATCTGTTACCTCTCCCCAACTGCAGGAGGTAAGCAGATATCAGACTGTCATCAGGCACACTCTATTTTTAATCCTCTGTCTCACCAACAGAATATTTCTTAAAATATGGTTTGTCAAGGGAGTCCTTCTTTAATCCTGCTACCTCTGTTTTTCAGAATCAAACTAGTACATGGTTTCTTCTGTCACTACCTCCCATGCCCTCTCCTTGTAAGGACACTGAGGATGACAGCTCTGATTCTTGGGTGTGCTCCTCATTTGGAGGAGGTGCCAACTCTCAGGGATTTGCATTCACAAGCATCTCCTACTCTTCCTCCCACATCTTGTTTGTTCTTTGCTGTTTTTGGCAGCCCTTCTACCTACTTGTGGCTGGAAGTTTAATATGTATCTTAGCTTGCATTTCTGTTTCTCATTCTCCTTTTGGGTGATCTCCTAGAGAAGAAGGAGGAAATGCCAATTGTATTCTGCTACTTTCAAAAGGGAAATCTGTATCTAATTCTTCTTCAATAGTTTAGGTTATATCATTCTCAAACTAATGTTTTATTTGTTTTTAAACCTCCAATTTAGTGAATGCTTTGGGTAATATGGATGTTTGAACCAAGAAGATCCAGCTGACAACTGCAATCAAGGGCATTGTAAGAGGGCAGAGCAGGAAACAGCACCTCTCACAAATGTGGATGTAACATCTTCTTATCTTTTGATTCTGTGATCAGAATCATCAAGTCTTTACTATCACCCAAGTGACAGTTTCAGACTTGAAGGACACAGCTATCCTTGGCCAACTTTGGGATTGTGATCTAACAACTCCCCTTCCTCCAGTTAAGAATACCTAATCTGTAGCTCTGACCGTCAAGTGTTTACATATATGGGTTATAGCAAAGCTTGCTCACTGCAGAAAAGATAGTGTGGATTCAGGTGAAATACATCACTGATCTACATGCAAAATGTGAAATTCCATCATTAATAATTTACTACTTTGTGTTACTATGACCTCTTTCAAAATACCTACATTTCTTTGATAATAAGCAAGTTTTCACTAACATATTTGTGTAAATAACTTTAGTAATGTTTCTAGAGGAAAGAACATCAAGAAAGGAAACACAGAAAATGGATATGAAAGAATCTCAAGATAAACACTGCCCATCTAACAATTTGATCTAACTGGACTTATGTAAAAATAATCCTAGTTAAGTTGCTACTCACATTATTTTACTAATAGTTAAAATTATAAAGATGTATCTTCAGGCAAAACAAACCTTAAGTTTGATATTTGAGTCCTTCCTGGTAAGAAGGCAAAAACTTAAAATGCCCATAACTAAGTTTCTGATTTCTTTCATTATTTTATGGAATTTTTAAGCCTTTCATTCCACATTAAGTCTAGTTGACTTTACTGTTCTTTCTAGAGCATACTTCTGCTCTATGGAAGCTTAGCTACTGTTCCGTTTATACTCTGTAAAGCAATACTGGCTGTACAGCTAGTTTAAGGGAAATTAAAAGGAGATCCACCTTGGGATTTTGCAATAACAACAGCACTTATTTTGTATGAAGAGTGATGTTAGGATTAGATTTAAGCTTTCCTGTACCAGGCTGGCATGAATACTTGTTGCTCAAAGTTAGAATTATCCAGTCATTTCATTTTTAGAAATGGATTTTTAAAAATAAACTGACAGGGAAATATGGACATTGAATAGGATCTAAACCCAGAAAGGATTTTAATGTAAAATATAAGTTTTCTGAATTGGAAAGTATTTCCTGACAGAAATGTTGTTCTGATTGACAGTCTCATAAGGACATAATTTAATCATCCATACATCATGTATAAATTTACCATTATTTCCAAAGCCAAGCAGAACACATTGTTACTCCTTCTCAAAAATACTCTTAATCCCTTGGCTTATACAACTGGGGTGATACTGCCAAGACAGTCATTTCAATTTCTTATCCCATAAACAGAAGAACTTAGGCACAAATACTTGGAATAAGAAGATATTTTGAAAGGCATTTTATTAATAGTTATAGCTTTGGAAATGATTAGTTAATAGGAATTGTGCCTATAATGAATATTATGTTCTGGATACTCATTTATCTAGTGATCATTCACCTAATTGAGACCTTTTCAAAGTTCAATACTTTTTTCTTCTTTTCTACCTTTTAGTCATCTCACATTTTAATACTAAGGGCCAAGAAAAATGATAATAGCCAAATGTGGCAATATTCTAAATGTCCATCCAGTGCTAGAATGAATAAATAAAATGATATATCCATACAGTGAAATATTATTTGTCAATTAAAAGAAATAAGATACTGATATATGCTACAATATGGATAAACCTTGAAAACATTATGCCAAGTAAAAGAAGCCAGTAACAAAAGACACACATAGTATGCTCTCATTTACATAAAATACTGCAATAGCAAATCTATAGAGATAGAAAGTAGATTAGTGGTTACCTAGGACTAGGCAGAGGGGAGCAGGGTCAGAGTGATTACTAAGACATGAAGTCTCTTTTCAGGGCAACAAAAATATTCTAAAATTGTTATAATGGCTGCAAACTGTGAATACACTAAAAATCATTGATTTATATACTTAAATAGGTGACTTGTATAGTATATGACCTATATCTAAATTAAGCCATTAAAATGAAAAGGGATTGAGATTTTTACATTGGTCAAATTTTCTGAGATAACTGTCATTATAGGAAAATATCTGGTAGCAGTTTTATATAGAGTATCAATGAATAATTAATGATACCACAGAAATTGTTACATTTCTAAAACTTTTTTTAACTGAAAAAATGTTTTTACTACTTCAATGCTTAATTTAGTGCTTTCTCACTGGATTATTAGCCAGGAGAGCTTTATTTAAGCAACTGGCTCACTGGATCATAGGATGGTTGGGGCTGGTAAGTTCTGAAATCTGCAAAGCCAGCCACTAGACTGGAAACTCAAGGAAGGAATGATATTGCAGCTTGAGTTTGAAGACAGTCTGGAAGCAGAATTTCTTCTTCCTCAGGAACTTTTTCTCTAAAAGCCTTCCTGAAAAGATGAGGTCCACCCACATGATAAAGGGTAATGTGCTTTACTCAAAGTCTTTTGATTTGTTAATCTCATCATAAAAATATCTTTGGAGTGACATGTTGATCAAATGTTTGGAGAATGTGTCCAAGCCAGGATGACATAAAATTAATCACTCTACTTACTTACGTGAGAAAATAACTAATTTTAATCCCAATTTGGCTATGAGCAGAAATAGCAGGCCAACTCTCTAACAAAGAGAATCCAATAATCATACAAGCACCACGTACGGCTTTTGGAACTTAATTTCTCTGCATGGATGGTGGAAGGAGACCCTCATTGTTATACAAAATACATGTATGAATATGTGAAAAAAAAAGAATAGTGTTACCCTAGATTAGGTAGAGAGAAGTGATGCGAGGGGACAAGTGGGACTGGGGAGATAGGGAGGATAGTAGAATGAAACATATATTATTATTACTGTGTGTATATATGTGAATGCATGACCAATGTGATTCTGCAACCTTTATACTCAGAAAAATGAGATATTGTATGCCATGTGATTCAAATGTATGATATGTCAAGGTCATTGTACTGTCATGTGTAACTAGTTAAAACAAATAAAAAAAGAAATTGGGATTTTACTAGAAAAAAAGAAAAATTAATGCATACTTATTAGAATTTTTTTAAATGTCAAAAAATAGAATTAAAAAATCAATCTTCCCCATAAGTTTGAATTATCATTTTCAGTTAGGCTTTTGTCTAGAATGACTTCATAAATTGGGAATTAAGGTTTTTATATACATATATTTTTAATTTTTATTTTTTAGTTGTAGGTGGACACAATACCTTTATTTTATTTTTATGTGGTGCTGAGGATCGAACCCAGTGCCTCATGCATGCTAGGCAAGCACTCTACCACTGAGCCACAACCCCAGCCCAGGTTTTTATATAAAAAATTTTATATGAGTTTTATGTACAACTGATTTAAAAATCAGTTATAAAGTTTATTAAGAAAATTTATTTTATTATGAAGTAAATAAATATGAGTTATCCACAGTACATAGTAGATCATTGCTGCTTTTTTGTACAGTGAAGTAAATCAGGAGACTTAAACAATGGTGTTCGTGAGTGAGGAGCTTTTTATGAGGCCATGGCCCTTACATTTACAACTGGCAGTTTTGCATTTAACACAAATAACAAAGTTTTGCCTTTCATCTTAAAACGTTTGCACCCTACTTCATTACCCATAAATATTTTCTCCTCAAATTTAAACAAGTTGGCAATGAGTTTCTGTGATGAGAACATTTTTATCTTTTTTTTTTTTATTTTTTATTTTTTTTATTGTTGGTTGTTCAAAACATTATATAGTTCTTGATACATCATATTTCACACTTTGATTCAAGTGGGTTATGAACTCCCATTTTTACTCCGTATACAAATTACAGAATCATATCAGTTACACTTCCATTGATTTATATATTGCCATACTAGGGTCTGTTGTATTCTGCTGCCTTTCCTATCCGTTACTACCCCCCTCCCCTCCCCTCCCCTCCCCTCTTCTCTCTCTACCCACTCTACTGCAGTTCATATCTCTCCCTTGTATTATTTTTCCCTTTCCCCTCGCTACCTCTTGTATGTAATTTTGTATAACCCTGAGGGTCTCCTTCCATTTCCATGCAATTTCCCTTCTCCCTCCCTTTCCCTCCCACCTCTCGTCCCTGTTTAATGTTAATCTTCTTCTCATGCTCTTCGTCCCTACTCTGTTCTTAGTTACTTTCCTTATATCAAAGAAGACATTTGGCATTTGTTTTTTAGGGATTGGCTGGCTTCACTTAGCATAATCTGCTCTAATGCCATCCATTTCCCTCCAAATTCTATGATTTTGTCATTTCTCAATGCAGAGTAATACTCCATTGTGTATAAATGCCACATTTTTTTTATCCATTCGTCTATTGAAGGGCATCTAGGTTGGTTCCACAGTCTTGCTATTGTGAATTGTGCTGCTATGAACATCGATGTAGCAGTGTCCCTGTAGCATGCTCTATTTAGGTCTTTAGGGAATAGACCGAGAAGGGGAATAGCTGGGTCAAATGGTGGTTCCATTCCCAACTTTCCAAGAAATCTCCATACTGCTTTCCAGATTGGCTGCACCAATTTGCAGTCCCACCAACAATGAACAAGTGTACCCTTTTCCCCACATCCTCGCCAGCACTTGTTGTTGTTTGACTTCATAATGGCTGCCAATCTTACTGGAGTGAGATGGTATCTTAGGGTGGTTTTGATTTGCATTTCTCTGACTGCTAGGGATGGTGAGCATTTTTTCATGTACTTGTTGATTGATTGTATGTCCTCCTCTGAGAAGTGTCTGTTCATGTCTTTGGCCCATTTGTTGATTGCGTTATTTGTTATCTTGTTGTCTAATTTTTTGAGTTCTTTGTATACTCTGGATATTAGGGCTCTATCTGAAGTGTGAGGAGTAAAGATTTGTTCCCAGGATGTAGGCTCCCTATTTACCTCTCTTGTTGTTTCTTTTGCTGAGAAAAAACTTTTTAGTTTGAGTAAGTCCCATTTGTTGATTCTAGTTATTAACTGTTGTGCTATGGGTGTCCTATTGAGGAATTTGGAGCCCGACCCCACAGTATGTAGATCGTAGCCGACTTTTTCTTCTATCAGACGCCGTGTCTCTGATTTGATATCAAGCTCCTTGATCCATTTTGAGTTAACTTTAGTGCAAGGCGAGAGAAAGGGATTCAGTTTCATTTTGTTGCATATGGATTTCCAGTTTTCCCAGCACCATTTGTTGAAGATGCTATCCTTCCTCCATTGCATGCTTTTAGCCCCTTTATCAAATATAAGATAGTTGTAGTTTTGTGGGTTGGTTTCTGTGTCCTCTATTCTGTACCATTGGTCCACCCGCCTGTTTTGGTACCAGTACCATGCTGTTTTTGTTACTATTGCTCTGTAGTATAGTTTGAAGTCTGGTATCGCTATACCGCCTGATTCACCCTTCCTGCTTAGCATTGTTTTTGCTATTCTGGGTCTTTTATTTTTCCATATGAATTTCATGATTGCTTTCTCTATTTCTATAAGAAATGCCATTGGGATTTTGATTGGTATTGCATTAAACCTATAGAGAACTTTTGGTAATATCGTCATTTTGATGATGTTAGTTCTGCCTATCCATGAACAGGGTATATTTTTCCATCTTCTAAGATCTTCTTCTATTTCTCTCTTTAGGGTTCTGTAGTTTTCATTGTATAAGTCTTTCACCTCTTTTGTTAGGTTGATTCCTAAGTATTTTATTTTTGGGGGGGATATTGTGAATGGAGTGGTTGTCCTCATTTCCATTTCAGAGGATTTGTCGCTGATATACAGGAATGCCTTTGATTTATACGTGTTGATTTTATATCCTGCCACTTTGCTGAATTCATTTATTAGCTCTAATAGTTTCTTTGTAGACCCTTTTGGGTCTGCTAGGTATAGAATCATGTCATCTGCAAATAGTGATAATTTAAGTTCTTCTTTTCCTATTTTTATGCCTTTAATTTCTTTCGTCTGTCTAATTGCTCTGGCCAGTGATTCGAGAACTATGTTGAACAGAAGTGGTGAGAGAGGGCATCCCTGTCTTGTTCCAGATTTTAGAGGGAATGCCTTCAATTTTTCTCCATTCAGAATGATGCTAGCCTGAGGTTTAGCATAGATTGCTTTTACAATGTTGAGGTAAGTTCCTGTTATCCCTAGTTTTTCTAGCGTTTTGAACATAAAGGGATGCTGTACTTTGTCGAATGCTTTTTCTGCATCTATCGAAATGATCATATGGTTCTTATTTTTAAGTCTATTGATGTGGTGAATAACATTAATTGATTTCCGTATATTGAACCAGTCTTGCATCCCAGGGATGAATCCTACTTGATCATGGTGCACAATTTTTTTGATATGTTTTTGAATCCGATTTGCCAAAATTTTATTGAGGATTTTTGCATCTAGGTTCATTAGAGATATTGGTCTGTAGTTTTCTTTCTTTGAAGTGTCTTTGTCTGGTTTAGGAATCAGGGTGATGTTGGCCTCGTAGAATGAATTTGGAAGTTCTCCCTCTTTTTCTATTTCCTGAAATAGCTTGAAAAGTATTGGTGTTAGTTCCTCTTTAAAGGTTTTGTAAAACTCTGCTGTATACCCATCCGGTCCTGGGCTTTTCTTAGTTGGTAGTCTTTTGATGGTTTCTTCTATTTCCTCAATTGATATTGGTCTGTTTAGGTTGTCTATATCCTCCTGCCTTAATCTGGGCAGATCATATGACTTAAGAAATTTATCGATGCCTTCACTATCTTCTATTTTATTGGAGTATAAGGATTCAAAATAGTTTCTGATTATCTTCTGTATTTCTGAAGTGTCTGTTGTGATATTGCCTTTTTCATCCCGTATGCTAGTAATTTGATTTCTCTCCCTTCTTCTCTTCGTTAGCATGGCTAAGGGTCTGTCGATTTTATTTATTTTTTCAAAGAACCAACTTTTAGTTTTGTCAATCTTTTCAATTGTTTCTTTTGTTTCGATTTCATTAATTTCAGCTCTGATTTTAATAATTTCTTGCCTTCTACTTCTTTTGCTGTTGTTTTGCTCTTCTTTTTCTAGGATTTTGAGATGGAGTATGAGATCATTTATTTGTTGGTTTTTTCTTTTTTTAAGGAATGAACTCCAAGCAATGAATTTTCCTCTTAGAACTGCTTTTAATGTGTCCCATAGATTCCGATATGTTGTGTCTGTGCTTTCATTTATCTCTAAGAATTTTTTAATTTCCTCTTTGATGTCTTCTATAACCCATTGATCATTTAGTAACCAATTGTTCATTCTCCAAGTGATGCATGTTTTTTCCTTCCTTCTTTTATCGTTGATTTTCAGTTTCATTCCATTATGATCAGATAAGATGCATGGTATTATCTCCACTCCTTTATATTGTCTAAGAGTTGCCCTGTGACATAATATATGATCTATTTTTGAGAAGGATCTATGTGCTGCTGAGAAAAAAGTGTAACTGCTTGATGTTGGGTGGTATATTCTATATATATCAATTAAGTCTAGGTTATTAATTGTGTTATTGAGTTCTATAGTTTCCTTATTCAACTTTTGTTTGGAAGATCTGTCTAGTGGTGAGAGAGGTGTGTTGAAGTCTCCCATGATTATTGTATGTTGGTCTATTAGACTCTTGAACTTGAGAAGAGTTTGTTTGATGAACATAGCTGCACCATTGTTTGGGGCATATATATTTATGATAGTTATGTCTTGTTGGTGTATGGTTCCCTTGAGCAGTATGTAGTGTCCCTCTTTATCCCTTTTGATTAACTTTGGCTTGAAATCTATTTTATTTGATATGAGTATGGACACTCCTGCTTGTTTCCGAAGTCCATATGAGTGATATGATTTTTCCCAACCTTTCACCTTCAGTCTATGTATGTCTTTTCCTATCAAATGCGTCTCCTGTAGGCAGCATATTGTTGGGTCTTGTTTTGTGATCCATTCTACTAGCCTGTGTCTCTTGATTGGTGAGTTTAAGCCATTAACATTTAGGGTTATTATTGAGATATGGGTTGTTCTTCCAGCCATAATTGTTTATTTATGTTACTATACATGGTTTGTTTTCCTTTTTGATTATTTTTCCCCCCTTTACTGTCCTACCTCCCACTGTTGGTTTTCATTGTTATTTTCCATTTCCTCTTCCTGTAATGTTTTGCCGAGGATGTTTTGAAGACATGGTTTTCTAGCTGCAAATTCTTTTAACTTTTGTTTATCGTGGAAGGTTTTAATTTCATCTTCCATCCTGAAGCTTAATTTCGCTGGATACATGATTCTTGGTTGGAACCCATTTTCTTTCAGTTTTTGAAATATGTTATTCCAGGATCTTCTAGCTTTCAGAGTCTGTGTTGAAAGATCAGCTGTTATCCTGATTGGTTTACCCCTAAATGTAATTTGCTTCCTTTCTCTTGTAGCTTTTAAAATTCTCTCCTTATTCTGTATGTTGGGCATCTTCATTATAATGTGTCTAGGTGTGGATCTCTTATGATTTTGCACATTCGGCGTCCTGTATGCTTCTAGGATTTGGGATTCTGTCTCATTCTTCAAGTCTGGGAAGTTTTCTCGTATTATTTCATTGAATAGGTAGTTCATTCCTTTGGTTTGGACCTCTATACCTTCCTGTATCCCAATGACTCTTAAGTTTGGTCTCTTTATATTATCCCATATTTCTTGGATGTTCTGCTCATGGTTTCTTAACAGTTTTGCTGAGCTATCTATGTTCTTTTCAAGTTGAAATACTTTGTCTTCATTGTCTGATGTTCTATCTTCTAAGTGTTCTACTCTGCTGGTAGTATTCTCAATTGAGTTTTTAAGTTGGTTTATTGCTTCCTGCATTTCTAGGATTTCTGTTTGTTTGTTTTTTATTACCTCTATCTCCCTGTATAGTTGATCTTTTGCTTCTTGGATTTGTTTATGTAATACATTGTCGAAGTGGTCGAAATGATCTTTCATTGTCTGATTTTGCTGTCTAATGTCTTCCTTGAGACTCCAGATCATTTGCAGCATGTATATCCTGAATTCTTTATCTGACATTCCATCTGCTGCAGCTATAACCTCTTCTAAAGTTGAGTTGACCTGCATTGCTTGTGGTCCTTTCTTTCCTTGTCTTTTCATATTGCTCGTGTTTCTTTCTGCTTAGTGAAACTGTTGTGTTTTTGAAATTTTCCCCCTATATATTTATATTGCTCTTGTATAGTTGAAAAGTCTCCCTTGCAGGGGCGGGCGGCAGCTCTGCTCCTCCTCCAAATGGGGTGATCTGTCTACCACGCTGGCGGGCCGCTGGGACTGTTCTGCCAGTCGGTCGCAGGTCTGCCTACCTTGGAGGCGCGGGCAGCGGCTCTGCTCTGCCCTTCCTCCTATTGGTGTGACTTGTCTACCACGTCACCACGTCCGTGAACCCCTGGGCCTGTTCCACCAGTTAGTCGCGGATCTGACTACCTTGCAGGCGTGGGCGGCGGCTCTGCTCTGCCCCTTCTCCAATTGGGTTGTCGTGACTACCACGCCGGCAGGTCGCTGTGCCTGTTCTGGGCGCGGGCTGCGGCTCTGCTCTGCCCCTCCCCCAGGTGGTGTGACGTGTCTACCACGCCGGCAGGCCGCTGGGCCTGTTCCGCCAGTCTGTCACAGGCCTGCTTACCTTGCGGGCGCGGGTGGAGGATCTGCTTTGCCCCTACTCCACTTGGGGTGTCTTGACTACTACACCGGCAGGTCGCTGGACCTGTTCTGGGCGCGAGTGGCGGCTCTGCCCTGTCCCTGCTCCAATTGGGTTGACGTGACTACGACGCTGTCGGGCCGCTGGGCCTACACCGACCGCGGGAGAAGGCTCTGCTCTGCCCCTACTCCATTTGGGATGACGGGTGACGTGTCTACCACACCAGCAGGCCGCTGGGCCTGATCCGCCGGTCGGACGCGGGTCTGTCTACCTAGCGGGCTCCGGGAGGCAGCTCTGCTCTGCCCCTCCTCCAATTTGTGTGACGTGTCTACCACACCAGTAGACCGCTGGGCCTGTTCCGCCGGTCGGTCGCAAGTCTGTCTACCTTGCAGGCTCGGGCGTCGGCTCTGCTCTGCCCCTACTCCAAATGGAGTGATGTGACTGCCACGCTGGCGGGCCGCTGGGCCTGATCCAGGCTCGGGGAGCGGCTCTGCTCTGCCCCTCCCCCAAGTGGTGTGACGTGTCTACCACGCCGGCAGGCCGCTGGGGCTGTTCTGCCAGACTGTCACAGGCCTGCCTACCTTGCGGACGCGGGTGGAGGATCTGCTTTCCCCCTACTCCAATTGGGGTTTCTTGACAACCACGCCGGCAGGTCACAGGACCTGTTCCGGGCACAGGCGGGAGCTCTGTTCGGCCCCTGCTCTAGCCGGAGCGACGTGACACCACGCCGGCGGGTCGCTGGGCCTGTTCCGGGCTCTGGCGGCGACTCTGTTGGGCCCCTGCTCTAGCCGGAGCGACGTGACACCACGCCGGCGGGTCGCTGGACCTGTTCCGGGCGCAGGCGGCGGCTCTGTTCGGCCCCTGCTCTAGCCGGAGCGACGTGACACCACGCCGGCGGGTCGCTGGACCTGTTCCGGGCTCTGGCGGCGGCTCTGCTCCACCCCTCTGGCCTTCACAGTATTCAGCAGGACCCGGACCGAGAGACAGTTTCCGCGGGTTCTTTATCCCTGGGCCAGAGCAGTTCCGGGAGCCAGAATTCGGCCTCTCCGGACTTGGTGCATGCTCCGACAGGAGCAGGCTCCAAGAAGCAGTTTCCGCGGGTTCTATAGCCCTGGGCCAGAGCAGCTCCGGTAGTCGGAGCTCCGCCGCTCCGGGCTCGGTGCGTGTTCTGATAGGAGCAGGCTCCAAGAAGCAGTTTCCGCGTGTTATTTAGCACTAAGTCTGAGCAATTTGTCTGCGAGACGCAGACAATTGTCAGCCTGAAATTACCTGTTCTATAGCTGAAAGAGCTGCAATCAGTCAAAAACAAGGATGGTGACGTCAGCTCTCCAAGATGGTGGCCGCTGGCTTCCTCCGTGGTCTGACCGGTGTGGAGAACCGAACTGGACCGTTTCCTTCCCCGTCTCCAACCCAGAATTCAGCTCCGAGCTCAGCAAATGCCTAGCTGGCAGGAGCCCGCAGAATCAGCATCGCTGTATCTCTGCGGCACCAGCCCGTCGTTTCCCAGTGCGCGCCGCAGACTCCAGCCGCAGGGCGATCTGCCGAACAATCAGCGCTCCGTACGGACAAATCGCTCGCTTTTGAGCCCCTGAAGCTGATCCTCCTGCAATGAAAATCCTTCCACTAGGTTTTGGAGCACCCCAATTTTGCTGGAAATTCCTGACAAGATAGCTTTTAGCCGTTCTAACTCATCATTTTCCCTCACAGTGACGCAGTACTCGGAGTTACTGCACTCCCTTCGCGGCCATCTTCCCCCCCCCCCGAACATTTTTATCTTAATGGTTAAGCATTTGATCTGGTGACCACATGTGAAGATTATATTTATTCACTGAGAGTACACTAAGTCACAGATAGTTAATCTACTCTACAATGTTACCCGCCTGAGAGAAGAAGAAGGGAATAAACATGAATGCATACTGCATCTCATGTCCTAAGGCCTATAACATGATTTTATCTTCCCAACAATCCTGTGAGGTAGATAACGTGTTCCCAGTTACTCACTGAGTGGCAGATTAAAACTCAAAAAAGTTAACAACATTGTCCTAGATGATGCAGTGAAGAAGCTGGAAGGCTTTCTCCTTCTAGAGATTATTTTTATCCTCAGTAGTCTCGAATAAGAAGAAAGTTGATATTTTCTGAGCCTTAGCCATTGTCCCTGGCAATTACTTTCCACTTCTTTTAGGATCTCCCAAGCATACTTGAGCTCCTGTGTTTCACCCTTCTTAAATATGTTCTGGTTTCTCAACAGATGTGAAAAACCTTGGTACTTATATTCCTTGTATACTCTGAAGTTGTCTTGGCAATGGTCCAGGGACCAAACTATCTAGTGAGAATACAGAATTTGTGGTTTGTTTGTTTGATTGTTTATTTTTTTTTTGAGAGATAGAGAGAGAGAGAGAGAGAGAGAGAGAGAATTTTATTATTTATTTTTAATTACTGGCAGACACAACATCTTTGTTTGTACATGGTGCTGAGGATCCAACCCGGGCCACACGCATGCCACATCCCCAGCCCCAGAATTTGGTTTTTCTCTTAAACTACAGTCTTTATAATATTTGCTGGAATTTCTGAAATTGGCAGTAATGTCTGAATTTGACTCTTTTTTTCAGAGTGAGGTCTTTGTTCAGGGATGATGAGATGTACATGGATTCTTATAATTCCCAAGAAGTCTTCATGTGTCATGAATTCTGGGATGAAACCTTATAAAGGACTAGATGAAGAATCTAGTGAACAGAGGATGGTCCTTAGGTATTTGTCTTTGGCTATTAGGTAAATCATGATGCAATTTTCTGACACTGGGAAGACTGGAAGCATTTTAGCAGGGAAGTTGCAAAGAAATATGCTATTTTTAACTTCAGGATTTTCCCTCATTTTTCATATTCAATCCATAATGGTGTATAGGTTAAAAACCAAATGAAATGGATAGTGTGATATATGAATTATATCTCAGTAAGGATATTACCAAAAAGAGGACCAGAAATAAATATAATTGTCTACTCTTGGCCCTTGAAATATTTTTAGATGACTTATACCCAAACTATTAAAGGTTGAGTTAGTAAACTTTTTGTTGCTGTGACAAAACACTTGAAAAATCAACTGAAAGGAGGAAAGGTTTATTTTGGCTCACAGGTTCAGAGGTTTCAGTGCAGGGTCACTTGGCCCTGTCACTTTGGGCCTTTGATGAGGCTGAAATCTTGGCAGGCAGTGCATGGTGGAGTGGAGGTACTCTTCTCATGGTGACCAGGAAGTGAAGAGAGAGAGAAAGAGAGAGAGAGAGAGAGAGAGAGAGAGAGAGAGAGAGGCGCCCTGGACAAAATATACCTTTCCAAGGCACAACCCCAGGTACTTCTTCCAACTGGGCCTCACCTGCTAAAGTTTCCACCATCAGCTGAGGACCATGTCTTCAAGATATTCCAGATCTGATCTATAACATATGTATATGTTGAATTTCAGGTTGAAGGGTTGACAGATAGGAATATATAGTCTCTAAAGGTCTTATATAATTGAAGTTTTTTCTTTTATTCTTCTCTTTCTTCCTTCCTTCCTTCCTTCCTTCCTTTCTTTTTTTTTTTTTTGTATTTTTTTCCAGTCAATTCTCAATGCTGGCTAGGAGATAAATTTAACTTTGATATTAATTATATAATTTATCAATACATCTGGCATGTATTTCCTTTTCTGTGACAAGTGCCAGGCACTGTTTTTAATACTGAAGATGCAGAAGTGAACAGGACAAATTGCTGTCGGCTTACATTCTACTGCGGGAAACAGAGTTAAGTTGGCATGGGGGAAGGGCCTCTCTGAGGAAGTGATATTTGCACAGGGACCCGGATAACATGAAAATCTGGAGGAAGAAAATACCAGGCAGATGATGCAGAAGCATAAATATCCCAAGTTGAGAGGAAGTTTAGTCCACTAGAGCAGTGGTTCTCCAACTTGAGTGCACACCTGCATCAACTTGAGGACTTGTGAAAACAGATTGCTGGCTCCACACACAGTGTCTACATCAGCAGACCTGGGATGAGGACCCCAGAATTGCATTTCTAACAAGTTCTCAGGTGATGTTGACACTGCTGGTCTGGGGACCACACTTTGAGAATCACTGTGTTAGAGGAATAAGAAAGAAACAAACGTGGCTGGGAAACTTGAGTAATTGAGAGAACAGTAGGTAGTGGTGTGCTGAAGCCAGCTTATTCTAGCTCACAGAGCTGAAATTGAGCATCTTTTCCCAACCTTATGTTAAGTGATGTTACATTGGTGGCCTGATATCAGCCACCGTGGATGTATTTGTAACTCAGAAATCGGTAGGTGCTACAAAATCAGAGATTCCACTTCTGGTGGTAGAGATGAGATCTAAGAGGTAGGCAGATATCAGAATTTCAAGAGTCTTGTATTCCATAACATGGAAAAAAGATTTAAGTAAGGATAATGGGAAGCCAATTTTTTTGAGCAAAACAAGCACAATCTGACTTTTGTTTTAAAAGGGACATTTTGGCTACTAAATCTAGTGTAGTGCTAAAGTTTGGATCTTGAGTTTCTCCCACAGGCCCATGTGTTAAAAGCTAACTCCCCAGCCCATGGTGCTATTGGCAGGTGTGGGACCTTTACAAGGTAGGGCCTCATGAGAGGTTTTAAGGGTCTCCTACATGCATGTGTGATCTCTCTCTCTCTCTCTCTCTAGCTACATTCAACCACTGAACTACATTCCTAGTTCTTTTTTCTAAAATACATTATTTCTAGGTGTAGTTGACACAATGCCTTTATTTATTTTTATGTGGTGCTGAGGATCGAACCCAGGGCCTTGCACTTGCTAGATGAGCACTCTACCACAGATCCACAATACCAGCCCCCCTGCTCTTTTTTATTGTTTATTTTGAGACAGGGTCTTGCTAACTTTCCCAAGTTGGTCTCAAACTTTTAATCTTCCTGCCTTAACCTCCCAATGCACACACCACCATGCCCAGTTTGCTCTTTTTTCCCTGGCCACATGAGGTGAACATCTTACTCCACTTTATGCATTACACTATGAGGTACTGACTCACTATGGGTCCAATAGCAATAGGGTCAACTGAGTATGACCTGAAAATTCCAAAACTGTTAACCAAAACAAAACTTTCTTCTTTTTAATTTTATTATCTCAGGTATTTTGTTACAATAATGAAAAGCTAACTAAAACAGATTATAGGGAATATGATTATATACCCCAAATTCAATCTATTTCTGTTTGGGTTTATTGAGCTACTCAGCTAATGGCTACATTTCTCAGCTATCCTTGCAGCTTTATGTGGGTGTGTACTTAAGCATATGACAATGTCATATGAATAAAATGGTGTGTGAAATTTCTGTTACTGGATTAAAAAAAATTCCTTTTCCTAAATATCCTCTTTTTTTCTTGAAAGTTACAATGCAGACACAGTAGTGACCCAATGTTGCCCATGCAAATGGCAACAATATTCCAGGAGATGAGAAACTGATTCAAATTTTCCAGCCACGTTTGTTTCTTTCTATTCCTCTGACACAGTGATTCTCAAAGTATGGTCCCCAGACCAGCAGTGTCAACATCACCTGAGAACTTGTTAGAAATGCAATTCTGGGGTCCTCATCCCAGGTCTGCTGATGTAGACACTGTGTGTGGAGCCAGCAATCTGTTTTCACAAGTCCTCAAGTTGATGCAGGTGTGCACTCAAGTTGGAGAACCACTGCTCTAGTGGACTAAACTTCCTCTCAACTTGGGATATTTATGCTTCTGCATCATCTGCCTGGTATTTTCTTCCTCCAGATTTTCATGTTATCCGGGTCCCTGTGCAAATATCACTTCCTCAGAGAGGCCCTTCCCCCATGCCAACTTAACTCTGTTTCCCGCAGTAGAATGTAAGCCGACAGCAATTTGTCCTGTTCACTTCTGCATCTTCAGTATTAAAAACAGTGCCTGGCACTTGTCACAGAAAAGGAAATACATGCCAGATGTATTGATAAATTATATAATTAATATCAAAGTTAAATTTATCTCCTAGCCAGCATTGAGAATTGACTGGAAAAGAAATACAAAAAAAAAAAGAAAAAGAAAAGAAGGAAGGAAGGAAGGAAGAAAGAGAAGAATAAAAGAAAAAAACCTCAATTATATAAGACCTTTGGAGATCAACTAATCCTATCTGTCAACCCTTTAACCTGAAATTCAACATATACCTATGTTATAGTTCAGGAATATGTTGAAGACATGGTCCTCAGCTGATGGTGGAAACTTTAGCAGGTGAGGCCCTGTTGGAAGAAGTACCTGGGGTTGTGACTTGGAAGGGTATATTTTGTCCAGGGCCTCTCTCTCTCTCTCTCTCTCTCTCTCTCTCTCTCTCTCTCTCACTCACTCTCTCTCTCTCTTCACTTCCTGGTCACCATGAGGAGAGTATCTCCACTCCACCATGCACTGCCTGCCAAGATTTCAGCCTCATCAAAGGCCCAAAGTTACAGGGCCAAGTGACCATGGACTAAAATCTCTGAACCTGTAAGCCAAAATAAACCTTTCCTCCTTTCAGTTGATTTTTCAGGTGTTTTGTCACAGCAAAAAAAGTTTACTAACTCAACCTTTAATAGTTTGGGTATAAGTCATCTAAAAATATTTCAAGACCAAGAGTAGACAATTATATTTATTTCTGGTCCTCTTTTTGGTAATGCCCTTACTTAGATATGATTCATATACCACACAATCTATCCATTTAATGTGATTTTGTTATATTCACCATTATGGATCTATCAACATAACCAATTTTAAAATATTTTCATCCTCTCCAAAAGAAATCCTGTCTTTTAGCAGTTAACCATCTCCCATGCTTTCTATTCTCCCAACCCATGGCAAATGCTAATCTATTTTCTGTCTCTCTGGGCTTGCCCACTCTAGGCATTTCATATAAATGAAATAATAAAACATATGGTGTTCTGTGAGTTGCTCCTTTCAATTAGTATGATATTTTAAAGGCTAATCCATACTGCAGTGTGTGTCAGTACTTCATTTCTTACAAATAATATTCTATTGTAAGAACACAGCACATTTTATCTGTTCATCAGCTGATAGTCATCTGGGTATTACTGTATTGCACTATAAAGAATAATACTGCTGTGGACATTACATTTTCACTTCTCTTGAATATATACCCAGTGGTAGAACTGATTGATCACATGGTAACTCTGTATTTAAACTTGGAGGAATGACCATATTGCTTTCTAAAGAAGCTGCTTCATTTTGCATTTCCAAAAGCAGTATACGGATGTTCCAATGTATCCACATCCTTGCCAATATTTGTTATTTTCTGTATTTTTTATTAGAGCCATACTAGTTGTATTGAGGTGTTATTTCTTATTGTGCTTTTTATTTGAATTTCCCTGATGACTAATGACATCAAATATTTTTTGTGTGCCTATTGGCCATGTGCATATCTTCTTCAGAGATATGTTTATTCAGATCCTTCACCCACTTTTAAACTGGGCTATTTGTTTCTTTATTATTGATTTGCAATAATTCTTTGTTAGTTTAGATAGAAGTCCTTATCAGCAATATGATTTCCAAAGTTTTCTCACATTCTGTGAGTTGTCTTTTCACTTTCTGATAATGTATTTTGAAGCAGAGATTCAATATTGATGAATTCACTTGTTATTTATACTTTTGATGTCACAGCTAAGAAACCATTGTTATATCTAAGATAATTCAAGTTTATGCCTATATTTTCTTCTAAGAACTTCATAGTTTATCTTTGATTCATTTGTGTTGGTCTTTGATCTCTTTTGAGTTAAATTTTGTAAGGGCATATGGTAGGGGTCCAATTTTATTCTTTTGCATATATAGAAATTCAGTTATGCCAAGACCATTTTTTAAAAACAGGTTTCTTTACCCATTGAACTGTTCTGGCACACTTGTTGAAAATCACTTGACTATAATTGTGAGGGCTTACTTCTAGACTCTCAATTGTATTCCATTGATCTATATGTCTGTTCTTCTGCCAATGCTTCTGGTCCTTTAATCAACATCTATTTAGTCATATCTTAAGGTCCATTTCATTGCACAAACATATGTCTTATTCTAAAGCAATTTTATCTGCATGTTTTTATTCTAAAAATAACCAAATGCAGTCAGTTTCACCGTCTTAGGGGAGAGGGAGACTGCAAATTATAAAAGGCAATGTCTACTACTTCCAATGAGTGGAAATTCTTCTGAATTACCAAAAAAGAACTAGATGGCTTTAACCAGATGAATAGTAATATTAAAATTAGGATTTCTTCATCTGGCCCCCAGATGTCATAGCCAAGTCTTTCTGAGAAGAGAGAGAGTGAGGGAGGAAGTCATAGGCACAATACAACTAAAATATTAGGAGACACTTATATGACTTGGCAATGTTAGTGCAAGGCTTTAGTGTCTTGATGAAAATTTAGCTGGTTAGCTCTTCTGACAAAATAAGTGATTCTTCTTGGGAAATTGTGGTACCAGCTTTTGCCAACTTCTCTCTACCACTTCTACCTACTATTCTCATATCTGAGGTCCTAGAGTTGTTGTTATATGAACAATTTATGCTGATAAAGACAGTTGCTTTCTCTTTTGTCAAATACAATTGATTTGATCTCTCTGAAAATGAAAATACGAAAAGTCTCATCAGATGTAGCTTTGTACACCATCCTAAAGTAGTTTTATCTCAGCAAATTCAAATACATAATACAAATAAATACCATATATGCTATGGTCGATCAGAGAGAACTTCAAAAGAGAGTGCTCTATGATCTCAATGGTGCTTGCTTCATTTTGGGAAGCACAATTTTTTGGATTTTAATTCAACAGTACACAAGAGACATTTTTTTTCTGAGTACATTTTCAGTTTTTGTAACCATGTGTTATTTACAGAAAATAGAATTCATGTGTTTTTGATTCATTTACACTTAACTCATTAAAAAATTCCTGTTAAACCACTTGGTATTCAAGGACTTTTCAGTTTTCTAAATAAGTTTCCAAAAGCCTTCTTAAAGATATGAAATGGTGTTAAATAAATATGTACATGAGTTTCCAAACCATGTTCATAATTTTTTCTTTAGAATTTTGTGCCTTTAATTAGTAAAATGTGCTTTTTCTCTTAGCCAGAAAGAGATTAATGTGTGAAAATTTATCATTTGTCAATGCAAGAAACCCTTAAATTTACAAATAAGAAGTTTTAAATATCATCAATCAGCAAATAATTTGATTCACATACAAGCTACAAAATAAATGTCAGATAAAAATTACAAATTTAGGAGGAAGAAAGTGAATTAACAATTACTGAGCATACCTTGGGTAATATGTACTGGGCTTAGCTCTTAGAATTTAATCTTTAGGAGACGGGTATTTTCATAGATGAAAAAATTGAGGCTCAGATAAGCTAAATAATCTTCCCAAAGTCACATAGATAGTAAGAAAGAGCCAGAATTCATGTGTAATAAGAATTGTAATGCATTATGCTGTCATATATAAATAAAAAAAATATTAAAAAAAAGAGCCAGGATTCAAAGGGTTGTATGATTAGTAAATCCCTGTTATTTCTACTACTCATGAATCCCACTGGATTTTCAATAAAAAGACCTAATTTAAAATTACCATAATTTTACCAAATGCTGGGAAGATAAATGTGAATTAGCCTTAGCTTTTTTGAGTATAGAAACAGACAGTAAAGCTCACCTTATGAAATGTGATAATGTATGTGTGTATGCAGCTAGACTGAATTGAGTTGCTTCTTTTACCTCTAACCTTGTCTTACTTTAGTAAGTTTTCATATACAGAAGGTAATACTTTGAAATCTCAAATTTCACTGGCATGGTGGTGCATGCTTATAATCCCAGTCACTTGGGAGGCTGAGGCAGGAGGATTGCAAGTTCGAAGCCAGCCTCAACAATTTAGTGAGCCCCTTAGTGACTTAGCAAAATACTGTCTCAAAATAAAAATTAAAAAGGGCTGTGAGTGTAGCTCACTCGTAAAGCATACCTGGGTTCAATTCCCAGTACAAAGAAAGAAATTTCAGATTTCATGTTTTTTCCTTGTAAAATTTCAATGATTCTCCAAGATCTTTACAAATTCCTCCTTCTCTCTCTATTCCCCCAATAAAACTTTAATTTCACTTGGATTAATTTACTCTTACACCCATGGATCAACATGCACATTGTATTTAAAAAAACAACAACTATGGTACCTGGGGTTATAGCTCAGTGGCAGAGCACTTGCTTAGCACTTGTGAGGTACTGGGTTTGATCCTTAGTACCTATAAAAATAAATAAGCAAATAAATAAAATAATGGTATTGTGCATCTACAACTAAAAAAAAAAAAAAAAAGAAAGACAGAAAGATGTTCCTTAAAAAAAAAAACTATGGTAAAATACACATAACATAAAAGTTGCCATTTTAACTATATTTAAGTTTATAATTCAGTGATATTACTTAGTAATACATTCACATTTTTTGTTACCATCATCAGTATTTCACTTTTCTAAGCAGCATTTCACATACCCCACAATGAAACTTTCTCCCCATTTCTATATGTCCAACTCTCTGTCTTCTAGCCAGATCTAACTCAAACTACATGTCCCTACTGAGTTTGTCTTACTTATATCACTTATTAAGAGGCAGTTTTGCATAGTGGTTAAGTGTATAGACTCTGGATCAGATTGAGTTCAATTCTATCAGTTACACCCTAACTGCATGACCTTAGGCAGGTAAATCAAGCTGTTAGTGTTCTATGTATTTACCCAAATGATTTAAAAACTCGTGCCCACACAAAAACATGCACATGAATGTTTATAGTAGCTTTCTTCATAATTGCCTCAAAATGTGAGCAACCAATATGTCCTTCAGTAGGTGAATAAACAAAAAAACAAACTGTTGTACATCCACACAATGAAATACCATTCTGAGATAAAATGAAATGATCTTTCAAGCTATGAAAAGGCATGGAGGAAACTCAAATACCTATTGCTAAATAAACAAGTCAGTCTGAAAAGACTACATATCATATGATTCTAAATATATGACATTCTGAAAAAGGTAAAACTATCCAGACAATAAAAAGATCAGGGTTTCCAGGGGTTCAGTTGGTGGGTGGGAGGGATGAATAAGTGAAACAGGAATTTTTAAAGCAGTGAGTAAAACTATTTTTCATGATGTAATAATGGTAGATACATGACATGCATTTGTCAAAACCCATTGAACTGTAAAACAGAGTGAATTCTAAGATCAACTATGGATGATTGTAACACATGTATTACACTAACAAAAGATGTTAACAATAAAGGAAACACGGAAGGTATGTGGGGACTGTGTACTTTCTGCTCAACTTTTAGTAAACCTAAGAGTGCTCCAAAAATGAAGTGAGTTTATTAAAACAAAAGCAAGCAAACAAACAAAAAACAAGCAAAATTAGCAAACAATAACAAAAAGATATCTGGGAAATCTTTAAATATCAGAAATTAAATATTACATTTCTAAATAATCTATGTATTAAAGAAGAACTTATAGAAAATTATTTACTGAGTTAAAGTCTTTTTAACAAAGCAAAAGTGACAACAGGTAAATATAACCTGTGAGATGTGGCTAAAGTTGAACTTAGAAATAAATAGCATTCAATGTCTTTTAGAACATAAGAAATAACTTCAGCTTTCACTTTAAGAAACTATAAAGAAAGAAGGAAAAAATTAAACCCAAAATAAGCAGAAGAAAGAAAAAAAATGCAGACAAGGGTAGAAATCAATGAAACAGAAAACAGATAAACATTAAAAGAAATCAATTCAAAGCTGGTTTGAAGGAGGAGATTTAAAAAAAAATTAATAAACTTTTATCCAGAGTGATCAGGAAAAAATGTTAATACACAAATTGACAATATTTGGACTGAGAGAGGTGATATCAATATAGATTATCCAGATGTTAAAAGGATAAAGAGAAGATATTATGAACAACTTTGTGTCACTAAATATGACAACTTGGATGAAATGAGCAAATTTCTTGAAAGACAAATAGCTAAAGTTCATCCAAGAAGAAATTGAAAATTCAAATATAAGTATTATTAATAAAATGAATGCATGATTAAAAACTTACCCACAAACCATGTATGTATAATATGTCAAAATATACTCTACTGTCATATATGTCTAAAAAGAATTAAAAAAAATTAAAAAACATACCTACAAATAAAAATACAGACTCCTATGCCTTCACTGGTGAGTACTACCAAACATTTAAGGAAGAAAAGAATACCAATTATGCATTAACACTTCTTAAAAAATTGAAGAGGAGGAAGGCCAGCATTACTCAGATACCCAAACCAAAGACATTAGAAGAAAACTAAATGGACAAATATCCCTCATGGACTTTGCTGCAAACATATTTTTAAAATTTAGCAATTTGAATTTAACAATATACAAAAAGAATCTAGAGAGATTTATCTGAGAAATACAAGCTTGGGTTAACATTTGAAAATCAGTTCATGTAATTCACTATATTGAAAGATTAATGAAGGAAAAAACCAATCATCTCAACAGATGCAGCAAAAGCATTCAGTAAAATTTAGCATCATGACAAAAACTCCCAGGAAATGAGGAATTAAGGGGAATTTACCCACCTTTATAAGAGGCATTTTAAAAATAAACAACTCTCTATTAATGAAACACTAAATGTTTGTTTTCACCCTGAAATCAGGAGTAATGGAAGGATATACACTGTCACTGCATTCAACATTGTATTGAAGTTTTATTAATATATTAATATAAGAAAAGGAAAGAAAGGCATCTAGACTGAAAAGGTAAAAGTATAACTTTATTTGCAGACCACATGATCATGTATGCAGAATATACGGTGGAATCTATTTTAAAAAAAACTCTGTTATGCCTACATAAATGTGTATCTCTGAAACATATAAATAACTAGTGGAACTAGGAAGTGACTTTGACAAGGTTACAGGTTATAATTCCTAGGTCTCATCTAATTCCTAGGTTTTTTATCACTTTGAGTTGACTTTTATGCAGGGTAAGAGATATGGGTCAAGTTTTATTCTTCTACATATATTTTCAGTTTTCTATCACAGTTTGTTAAAAAGGCTATCTTTTCCAGCTGGGCATGGTAGCACATGCCTGTAATCCCAGCTGCTGAGGCAGGAAGATTGCAAGTTCAAAGTCATCCTTAGCAATGTAGCTAGGCCCTGAGCAATTTAGGGAGACCCTGTCTCTAAATAAAATATAAAAAGGGTTAAGGATATGGCTCAGTGGTAAGTGCCCCTAAGTTTAATCCCTGGTACAAAAAAAAAGCTGTCTTTTCTCTAACATATGTTTTTGGCTTCTTTATCTAATATGATATAACTATATTTCTATGGGTCTGTTTCTCTGTCTTCTATTCTATCCCATTGGTCATCCTGTCTGTTTTGGTGCCAGTTTCATGCTGATTTTGTTACTGTAGCTCTGTAGTATAATTTGAGGCTCAGTACTATAATGCTTTCAGTACTGCTCTTTTTTGCTCAGAATTACTTTGATTACTCTAAATTTTATTTTTCCAAATGAATTTTAGAACAGTTTTTTTTTTTCTAGTTCTGTGAGGGATGTCATTAGTATTTTGATGGGGATTGCATTGAATTTATATATTGCTTTTGGTAGCATGGCCACTTTGATAATATTAATTCTGCCTATCTAAGAACATGGGAACTGTTTCTATCTTCTAAGGTCTTCTTAAATTTCTTTCTTTAGTAGTCTATAGTTTTCATTGTAGAGGTCTTTCACATCCTTTGTTAGATAAATTTCCCAATTTTTTGAGGTTATTTTGAATTGGATAATTTTCCTAAACTTCAGGTTGATATCTTTGATGAACATAGTTACAAAAATTCTGAATAAAATAATGGAAAATTGCATATAAAACATATTAAAAATATAGTGCACCATAATCAGGTTGGTTTAATCCTAGGGATGCAAGGTTGGTTCAACAGATGCAAATCAATAAATGTAATTCACCACATAAATAGAGTTAAGTATAAGAAACACATGATTATTTCATTAGATGCAGAAAAAGCATTTGACAAAGTCCAGGACCCACCCATGTGTAAAACACTAGAGAAACTGGGAATAGAAAGAACTTACCCCAACATTGTAAAGGCAATATATGACAAACCCAAGGCCAATTTAACACTGAACAGAGAATAACTGAAAGCATTTTCTCTAAAAGTAGGACTAAGAAAAGGATGCCCACTTTCACCACTACTATTCAATATAAACCTTGAAACTCTAGCCAGAGCAATCAGGCAAGATCAGGAAATTAAAGGGATACAAATAGGAAAAGAGCTCTAATTATCTCTGTTTGTTGATGACATGACCGTATGTTTAAAAGATCCAAAAAACTCCACTAGAAGAATTATACAGCTGATAAACAAATTTAGTAAAGTATCAGGATACAAGATCAACATACATTATAAATCAATGGATTTCCCATAAAACAATAATGAATCTGTTGAAAAAGAAATTAGTAAACTATCCCATTCACAATAACATAATAGGTTTTTATTGAATAAATTAACAGTCTGATTCTATAATTTATATGAAAATGTTTAGGACCTAGAATAGTCAGAACAAGTTTACAAGAAAGAAAAAAATTGGAAGGCTAACACCATCTGATTTTAAGCTTTACGATGAAGCTATTCTAATAAGACAGCATAATGTGGGTATAAATATAGAAAAATAGATCAACCAAACAGAATAGTCTACAGATAGACCTACACATATATGATTGATTAATTTTTGACAAAGGTGCAAAGGTGCAAAGGCAGTGCAGTGAAGAAATGAACAAGCAAATGATCTTAGATTAATTTGACAGATACAGTCTATAAGTATGAAGGCATAAAATAAATAAGTGTCCTTAATCCATAATTTGTACCATATGTAACCAAAATTCACTCAAAATGGATCATATCCCTAAATCTAAAACTTAAAACTCTAATGCTTCTAGGAGAAAACAGAAGAAAATCTTTGTGACTTTGGGTCAGTCTAAAATACAACACCAAAAGCATAAGCCATAAAAAGAGGCTGATGAACTCCTCTATAGTAAAATTAAGATTTTTTGCTCTTTGAAAGACACTGTGATGGGCTGGGAATGTGGCTCAAGTGGTAGTGCGCTCGCCTGGCATGTGTGCGGCCCGGGTTTGATCCTCAGCACCACATACAAACAAAGGTGTTGTGTCTGCCAAAAACTAAAAAATAAATATTAAACAAAAATTCTCTCTCTCTCTTTTTTTTTTAAAAAGACACTGTGATAAGCCATAGACTTGGAAAAACATTTTCAAGTCACATATCAGATAGAGTATTTTTATCCAGAATACATAAAGATTTCTCAAAATCTAACTATTTTAAAAAATGTGCAAAACACACATTTTATCAAGGAGGTTAGATGGGTTACAAAAAAAACACTTGAAAAGATGCTATCTTGGGTCAGTATTCAATTTAAAAATCAGGCAGGTTTCAGGAGGGCCATTCCAAAATGAGAAAATAACATCTTGATGTTCTATGAATATTTTAGTATAAAGATTTTAATGGTAAAGGATCACATTGGTATTTAAAATATTCCAGACTAAAATTATTGCTGCTATGTTTTATGGTGTGGAATTCTACAAGATCAGTTACCCATTTGTTTGTAGTTTAGAGGGGACACAAATTACTTTCTCAAGACAATCTCATCCTTATTTCTATACTTCATTTCTTTGGCACAACTCCAAGTACCAGGTGGAATGACTCTCTATTCAGCTGGCTTTTTGCATGTTTTAATATTCACCAGAAAATGTCAATGATACCCCCAAGCTCTGCTGGTTTATTAAAACATAAGGCTCTGTACTTAATTAGTCACAATGAATCACTGTATTCTAGGTATTTCTCAGGGGGGTTAATCTCAAATTCAGAGCTGTTCACTAATTTTTAAAAGCTCAGTTGAATACAGTAACACTAAAGAAAATTGCCTGAAGGATTTATAACATACCCATTCCTCTAGATATACTGAAATCTACCCTGGATAAAGGTAGACCATACATAAAATCTTGCCTAGAATGACTCAAAGAAGTTATTTTGTTGTGTTTTTGCTTTTATTCAAGCATAGTTTTGCTTTCCTAAAGAAATCTGTCTGCTTTTTGCATTATAGACAATATAACTGTCCACTTATGAGAAGGGCATGGTGGTGCACAACTGTAATCCCAGCAATTGAGGATGAAGCAGGAGGATTGAAAGTTTGAGGCCATCCTCAGCAATTTAGTAAGACTCTTGGCAAGTTAGTGAGACATTGTCTCAAATTTTAAAAATTAAATTAAATTAAAAAATAGCTCAGTGTTAAAGCACCTCTGGGTTCAATCTCCAGTACTAAAACAAAGCAAAACTGTTTACTTATGATCTAATACTTTATTCCTGCTTTAGGGCTGTAACTTTGGGAAACAGGACATATGCATAACTTTGAATTCTGTCTTCTAACAGGCCACTTTGATGCAGTTGTTATAGACTCATCAAAATGGTCATGGTCATGACAAAACATAAACTCTTATTGTTTATCTTATTCTTGTATACTCATTTTTATCTCTGAACCTCAACACAATCCTGATTTTTCACCCCAGCTGGGGACATCAGTAATTATACAGATCTCAGGAAAGGTTTGAGACAAGTCACTTTGCATGTTTTATCAAAATAAAATAAAAATGTATAAGAGTTTCAATTTTAGTCAGTACTAAAATGTTCCCTTGTTAAAAGAATTGTATCAAAATTTTACACAGAAAATTTTACACTCAGGAAACTCTTAATCTAATAAATGACAAATTTATCTAATAAACTTATTAAGCTTCAGCTGTAAGTCAGGTATTTGGTATATGGGAGTGATGGAGTGATGCTACCAAATAAGCCAAATTTGAAAACAAAGAAATTAATTTATTATTTGAAAGTAATTTTGCAGAATCCACACATACTAGAGATAATTAAGTACATATAAAATAGCAGAAGAATGTATATAAAGCAGTAACTAAGTTTTGAAAAGAAAATGGAAATGAAATTTATTGAGTGTATTTATTATCAGCTGGTTCTCTGTTTTCATCTCATTGAGGAGCACCCAAAACTCCAAACAAGATAAATAGGGAGTAATCTCAGGCACAGATTATTGTACAACTATAATTTAATCTAGCTTGATCTAATCAATTTTACTATATTTTGACAGGAGAAACATTTTAATAAAGAGGTGACATTCTGAAAGGCTTCTCTCATGGTGCAATGAACCAAAAAAAATCAATACCTATATCTATATCTATATCTATATCTATATCTATATCTACACACACACACACACACACACACACACACACACTTTTTAGAATGCTTCCCATTCATTTGTTTATGTGTTTTTTCATTCACCAAACATTCACTGAAGTTTGATAAAGATTTTAAGATAAGCACTGAAAATGTAAAGACCAATAAGAAGTAATCTTCACCCTCAACAATCTTATAATCCAGTGAAGAGCAAGTTATACCAATAAGTATAATATAGGTTAACTATTGCTAGATCTATTAATGATAATTCCATACTGTATTAGTTATGGATATGATACTGCACAATAGTGCATTAACTTAAATAGCAAATTTATTCTCTTGCTTTTAGGTTTGTGGGATGTCTCTGGGATATGAATTCTAGAATACAGGCTGTATACAGGCTGGGTTCAAGTCAACTCCATGTGTCCCTTGTCTTTGGATCTGCAGCTGCCTGGGGTGTGTGGTTGGTTCCATAGGCTTTAACTTTGCAGTCAAAACTGAATAATTAGCAACAACTTGGGACTCACTCTTCTCATCATTGCATCAGGAGGCTAGCTCAAACACACAAAAATATTTCAAGTCTCTGCTTGAATTACAAATGCTGACATTGTGTTGGCCAAAGAAAAACAACTGAACAAGTGCAATGCCCATAGGGCAGGAAACTGTATTTGGAGTACACAGAAGTAAATATTTGCTGAACAATGACCTAAACTCACACATACAAAGTGCAGTAGGAGAGAGCAGGGAGGAATTATACAAGTCAAAGTCCTTGGTCATAAGCAATAGAAACAGATTCTGACTTATTTATGCAGTAAAGGAATTTATTAAGGAGCATTGATTAGTATATAGTATTTTGGCCAGTTTAAAAACCAGAGCCTACGTAAACACAAATAACTTCCAAAATCATACTGAACTAGGCTGGAGAGGATACCATTGTTACGGCCAGTAACAGAGACACTCCAGCTTGAATTGCCCACACCACTGATATAAGTTGCTATAACTACTGGCTTGATGCCTCTAAAAATTGGTTTTAGGTTCTCTTATTGCTGCTATGCAGTGTGAGTTCTGCAAAGAAAACATGCCTTTTTCACATCAATAGCCCCTAACCCCAAATATGGGATAGATGTGTCTAACTGGCAGATCCTAGATCATGTGCAGATACCCTAACCAAGGAAAGTGGGAACACAAGTAGCTGGCACTTTCTACATAGGTGGAAGCCTATGCCCAATGAAAATGGGGGCATCTCAAATGTAGGTAGGGAACTCAGACACTCTGGAGAAAAATGAAAAAATTCTATTATAAGCACACTGATGGAGGCAGACATATCAGGGAATGCTTCCCAGAGTAGGTAAGGTTCTTTTGAATCTTAAAGAACAAATAGGAGTTGGAGAGTTGAAAAAAGGCAAAATGGTTTTTCAAGCAGAGGAGTCATGAGAAAACAGGGTGCGTTTGAGGATGTGCAAGTAGTTCAGCATGGTGTCAGTATAATTTGTGGGGATGGATGTGTATAGAGTGGTGATGGAGCACCATAATAGGTTGGTGAGAGAAAAAGGAGATAGATTATGAAAGTCCCTTTACATCATGTTAATTAGTCAGAGTGTAGTATAGATAATAGAAAATGTTTTAAGTATTTCAGATAGGAAGTTATTTAATACAGGGAAATATAATTTTGGTGGAAGTGTTGGAGGAATAGATGCCAAGGGGCTGCTAAGATTCATGGCTGAGATCTAGGGTTCAGGAAGCTTCTGCCACCACCACTGATGCTGTCTCAGGTGCCTCTCATGAGAGACACTATAACTCTAAGTTCAACTCCTGGAGTTACCACTTAAGACATATATTTTTAATTTACCTTGCTAATAACAACAAAAACAATAAAAATAACAACAATGATAACAATAACAGAGATGGTTTCTACCTGATTTTCATCTTCCAAATCTAGTGCAAGTGTATCAGTTTGATAAAAACCTACTATATCTAGAACTTTAGTAGCAAAACTGTATGGGGTAATATAGTAGCCCCCCTACACACACACACTTTCCATCATCTCTGATTATAAGAGTAAAAGGGATAATGAAGTAGTCAATCAATAGATTCTACCACACAATATAAAGAGTATAAGTTTTATATCAAGGACTATGTTAACAACATGTGTTTTTAAAACACACATACTTGGATCTGTTTTTTGAAAATGTGTTTTTGTGGCACTGGAAGGAGTTAATTACAGGAGTATACAATAGAAAATTTTGCAGTAACTCAAGCAAGATATGGTAGAGAAACTGAAAAGTGAAAGTAGTGCAAGATTGGAAAGATAAAGTTAGAACCTTTGGAACTTGGTGCAGAGTTGAATGGCTATGGTGGGCACTAGAGAAAGACAAAGTAAGGGGTTAGTCTCAGGTTTCAGGGTTGGATAACTGGAGGAATGGGGACATGACCTGACAAAATTAAATAGAGAAAAGAAAAAGAGAAAGGAGCACAATATATTCAGCTTTATAAATATTTACTGTCTTGGGCCTGTGGAACATTCAAATGGGGTTGTCAAGTATGTGATAACACAAAAATAGATTCTGATGTTTTGGAGAAGGTATACTCTGAAAATAAAAACCCAGCAATCATGAGCATATAGATGAAAGTTAATGTTATAGGAAGATTTTTAAAAATATATTTGAATAACTAACACTACTAAGATAAATTTTCTCAAATTTTTAGTAGTTTAACATAAAAATTATTTCTCTTTTATTGGTTCTTTTTAGTTATACACAATGGTAGAATCCATTTTCTGCTGTACAAGCATGGATTATATCTTATTCTAATTCAGACTTCAGTACTTCTCTTTCCTTTTCCCTCTCCCCACCCCCTGTTCCCTTCTCTCTACTGATCTTTCACATTTAACCATAGTAATTTACTTTTTAAAAAATTGATTTTTATGGATGTACATGATGGTGAAATTCATTGCGGTATATTTGTATATGTCCATAGGAAAGTTACGTCAGATTCATTCCATTGTCTTTTTAAGTTTATTTCTTACCTTATACTCTAGTACAGCTGTTTGTGTTTGGTGGAGGAGGGGTCTCTGTTCCATCAATGATTCAGAAAACCTGGCTTACTTCTATCTAGTAGTTTCACTTTTTTTCTAGAGCTCTGGTGGATTTTCTGCAGCTGGCTGAACAAAGAACAAAGAGTTGCAGAGATTTTGTATCAAGAGTATCAAGAAGGGGCTGGGATTGTGACTCAGTGGTAGGGCACTTGCCTGGTGCATGTGAAGCTCTGGGTTCGACCCTTAGCACCGCATAAAAATAAACAAATAAAAGTATTGTGTCCATCTATAACTAGAATTTTTAAGAGTATCATGAGATTTGGGGGGCCAGAATACTGATTCTCAAACTATTTGTACTAAAGGATCACTTAAAAAATTCCAACTATTCTAGACTATTACTTTTATAAAAGATGATGAAAATGTTGCAATATGTTGCCAAGTTCTGGGCTTGGGATATATAGCTCAGTAGTAGAGTGCCTACCTTGCTTTTATGAGGCTCCATGAAAAATTTTTAAAAAGTACTGAAAAAGTACAGGGGACAGCTCTGAATGAATTAGAGGAATCTACAAATAAAACTTAATCCATTAGTCTCACCTATATATTTACCTTCCCAGTTCCCACATTGGGAAACTTGAAACTGTTACCCACTGTCCTGTCATTTTCCTATAAAATTTTGTCCTTTGTTAAAGATGTTATAAGATAGAGTTCTAAGCCATTGCCTTAAATTACTTTCATCAAGGTTTCTCCTACGGGAGGTGCACTGCAAGCATTAATAAATTTGTTTTTCTGCTTTAATCTGTCTTGTTACAGGGTCTATCACAACAACAAACTTGACAAAAGTTGAGAAGAAATTGTTTTTCTCTTGGACATCTGCATCTATGCCAGATCCTTAAGAATGATCCATGTGGCCTTTGGGAAAGATTAATCTGGAAAGTAATCAATATGGAGGCTATAGGAAAGATAAACACCTGAGTAAAGCTGGACCATTTGGATGAGAAATAAGTAACTATTCATACAGGAGGCCAGAATTAGAAAGGTCTGTGTGTTAAAGATCTGGGAGGTTTTGGCAAAATCCTGTAATCCTTGCAATTCAGGAAGCTGAGGCAGAAGGATCAACAAGTTCTTGTCTCAGTGGGACCCTGTCTCAAAATAAAAAGGACTTGGGATGTAGCTCTGTGTTAAAATGGCCCTGGGTTCAAGCCCCAGTTTTAAAAAATAATTCTTAGAGGCTGAAAGAAAAGTGAGGAACCAGGAGACAAGCGTACGAGAAATGAAAAGGAGACCAGGCAGAGATACACACAGGAGTTTATTTTTCAGAACTAACAACTAAAAGTGATCTATCCATAGATGGAGAGAAGCAATACAGGATTGCGTTCCGTGACTTTTATGGGGCAGGCTCAGGGAATAGAGCCAGGCAGCTCCTTCTTTTTGCAGTGCTGCTGATAGGCTAGGGCTCCTGCATGCTAGGCCAGTATTCTAACACCAAGCCACACTCCAGCCCTGCAGTGTATTTCTAATCCCCCTTGGAATGGTAATTTTCTTCTGGTTTCTCCTAGAGCAAGCTTGGCTCCCGTCGCCACATTGGGATAAGCTTCTGTGCCCTGGATCTTCCTCCAGCTCATCTTTCACTGCTCCTCCATTGCACCCTCCTGGGGACTACATCCTCCAGCCTCGGGGCTCTCAGCACCTTTTCCCAGCTCACTGGGGTGTCTCCATCAGTCCAAAGCATGGAATGGCATTTGTTGCTAGCAATGATTAAAAGGTATTAAATATACATGTGTACTATTGATTCTCTTCACTTTATCTAAAATGCTTCTTCACTGCACTAGAAATAATCAATAACAATGAAGAAAGATCCTACAGGATGAAAGAAAATCTTTACCACATGTACCTCAGATAGAATACTAATCTCTGAGATATATAAAGAACTCAAAAAACTTAACACCCAAAAAACAAATATCCCAAATCAACCAATGGGCTAAGGAACTGAACAGACACTTCACAGGAAAAAAAAATTATACATGTATGGACATTTTTTCTTGTCATTATTCCCTAAACAATACAGTATACCAACAGTGTGATATGTACATTATATTAGATATTTTAAATAAAGATGGAGTGAATGAAAGTATAAGGAGGATGTGTACAGATTATAGGCAAATACTGCTCCATTTTATATTAGGGTCTTGAGCATCTGCTGATTTCAATGCCCTTCACTATTGAAGCCCCTTTGCCTGCCTCTATGAAGACTGAAAGTACCTATGAATTTACATTCCTTCAGAGGTAGCTCTGGACCAGTGATAAATGTAGGAGTATGAAAGCTTTATCTTCCAGGTTTCTGTGGGATCAATTTTGAAACATAATTTACAATCCAAAATTTCCCAGTGAAACCAGGCTGAAACCACACTCCCTAAGGTTCTTCCTAAAATTGTACTGTTTTATTTTTTACTTTAACAATTCTTTATTTTAAATTCTCTGTTAAAGTAACTGGTGTATTTTCTCTCTCCTAATTGGATCCTTCCTCTTCTTCCTTGCTCCACATCTCCCACCACAATCTCAGAAAGACAATCTCAAAAATAATTTTAGATGTTATTAATTATATTGAGCTGACTGGGAACAAATATTAGAAATCAACTACATTTTTGAGGAAATTGTATTTGCCAAAGAAACTGTACACCCAATTTAAAATCAGTTTCATTTATTCAAGCTATAAGCCATCTTTGGTTGACCCCCAGCCCCTTCCAGTCCCCAAAAAGAGCAGGCTCAGGGAATAGAGCCAGGCAGCTCCTTCTTTTTGCAGTGCTGCTGATGTGTCTATGGGAGATCATGGACAAGGAAAACCTCCCAGAGGGCAGAGGCAGAGAACATGGAAAGCAAAAGAAAAGAGATTATCTCTCAAAAGAAGAGTTAGGACCTAATCATCTCATCAAGGAAATTTCTTCACTCCTGCTATAGTGGAGAGGAATGTAAGTAGAGCTGGTGTCTAATATATTGTAAAGATGGCCCTTTCAATAAATGATTCTGGGTTAAATGGATACCCCCCCCCAAGAAATAAATGACTCTTGTGAATCTAAATGGGAAAGGTAAAACAAAGCTAAAAGAAAGCAAAATTTTTCTTAAAGGGTCACATTATAAATATTTTAAGCTTTGGAGGACAAGAGGCAAAATTGACACACATACACATATGTAAGTATATGTGTCTATAAATATGTATTTATTTATTTTAAACACTTAAAAATGTGGAAATTGGTCTCATTATATTGTATACATGTATGAATATATAACACTGAATCCCACCATTACATACAATATAATGCACCAATAAAACTTATGAAGGGTAAAAGCCCCCAAAGTGTATTACAACTTCTGATGACTCTTCTAGAGCCAATCAGTATCACGACTTTTACAATACCTGATGGATTTTATCCTATGTTTGCAATGTCCTAAATAATGTAATTTAGTTTGATCTGCTTTGCATATACATATTTATTGTACGTATTTGTACCTTACTTCATTTGCTAGTAAGATGTCTATAGGATTCATTTAGCTAATTGTGCATAGTTGGAAAATGTATGTATTATACAAAGTAAAAACAATTTGCCCAAATAAATAAATAAATAAAAATGTGAAAACTATTCTCAATGGAGAGCACTTTGAACATGATGGACCTACTTGGGCCTACTTTCTAATGAAATAGCTATAACTGGAAAAAATAATTTTTAAATTATTATGGTTTGGGTCTGGAAAGTCCCCCAAAAGCTCATGTGCTGAAGATTTGGTCCCTAATGCCACAATGTCCAGAGTTATGGTTTTAGGGAAGTGACTAGATCATGAGAGCTGTAACCTCATTAGTTCATTTGATAGACTAATAATTTGAATAGACTACTGGGAGGAGGTGGAAACTATAGGCAAGCAGGCATCATTGAAGAATAGATTACTAGAGGCATGGCCTTGGGGACTATGACTTGTCCCTAGCCTCTCCATCTCCCTCTTGCCCCTGGCTGCCATGAGTTGTATAGCTTTCCTCCACCATCCCCTTCCATCCTAATGTTTCTGCCATGGAGCCAGCTGACCATGAACTGAAACCATGAGCTAAAATAAACTTTCTCCTCTAAATTGTTCTTGTGAGGTATTTTAGTCACAGTGATGAAAAACTAACACAAAAACTAAACACTCAAAGCTTTTATGAATTCTCATAAGAGCATATATCAACTGAAGAACTTTTAAAAACATTTATTAAATCTCAGAACAGTGACAGTCTCTGGCAATTGAGTCTCAACCTGTTCTCCTCACTGACCACACCCCCCCTTAAGCAAAATAATAATAATAATAATAATAATAATAATAATAATAATAATACAGTGAAAATTAATGAAATAAAGAGGAAAAATAATAGAATACAAAAACTAGTTACTTAAAAAGATGAACAAATTTGATAAGCCTTTAGCTAGACTGACCAATAGAAAAAATAGAAAAGATTAAAATTACTAAAATCAGGAGAGAAGAGGCATCTTTACTGACCTTAGACAAATGAAGAGAACAGCTATATGCCAACAAAATAAATAATTTTAAAGAAATTGACAGATTCTGAGAAAGATTGAAACTGACTTAAGAAATAGCAAATCTGAATAGATCTAAAAGAGATGGAACTAATAATTTAAAAACTTTCCATAAAAATGTCCAGTCTTCAATGCTTCATTCTACCAAACATTTAAAGAAGACTTAATAACAAATTTTCACAAGTTATTTCAAAAAATGGAGAGAAACAAACATTTTCCAATTTATATCATGAGGATAGTAATAGTTTCATTTGAAAAACAGAAAGACATCACAAAGTACGAAATTAAATGCAAACATTTTCAACAAGATACTGGCATATTAAATCTTGCACCGTATGATTATTCACCAGGACCAAGTACAATTTTTCCCAGGAACACAAGATTAGTTCACCCTTTGAAAACCAAGTTACTAAGATAAAAATATTATTAAATCAACCAAAATAATATGGTTATTACAATAGATACAGAAGATGCAATTGATAAAATCCAATTATCATCCATGATAGTATTTATCAAACTAGAAATAAGTGGGAACCTCCTCAATTAGATGTAGAGCCTCTCTGAGAAACCCCTGTTTAATATCATACATACTGATAAAAGAGTGAATGCTCTTCTGATCAGGAATAAGACAAGGATATCCTTTATTGCCATTTCTACTTAGCATTGTACTGGAGATTCCAGACAAGAAAATGAAGAGGCCCATATTATGAGGTTGAAAAGATAAACTGCCTATGCTTACAGATGATATAGTCTTATATGTATGGAAAATCCTGAAGAATCTACTAGAAAGTTATTAGGCTGTTATAAATTTGATAAGATTGTAGGATAGAATAGTATATAAAAATCAGTTGTCTTTCTGTACATGAACAATTGAAAATGAAATTAAGGAAACAATTTCATTTATAATATCAAAAAAGATAAAATACTTAGGAATGAATTTGACAAACTGCAAGGCATTTTTAAAAGAAATTAAAAGTTAGTGTTAGTGGTTCAAAACTGTTTTCTTCATTCTCCTGTCCCTAGGGGTGGTAGCTACTTCCTGAAATTGCTACCTTCATCATATTTAGTGTACGTAAAGGGGGATGGAGAGAGAAAGAAGGAAAATTATCCGTCTGAAGAGACCTTATACCACTAAGGAATTAGATATGTAGTAAAATAATGATCCACCAAAATAAATAAAAGAATGATACAAGAAAATGCCTAATTCACATGATTCTACAGTCAACTTCTACCAAACATTCAAGGAACAGAAAAAAAAAATTTCAAATTAATAATATATGTTTAATAACCTAGGAAGAAAAAGCAAATTAAAACCAAATGAGGAAGAAGGAAGGAAATAAGATGACCATTAAAATCAATTAAATTGAAAACAGAAAAACAATAGTGAAAATCAAACTAAATTCTGATTATTGAAAAAATAATCAATAATACTTATGAAACTATAGCAAACTAAAGGTAGCAAAACAAAGAAAATAAGAGATGACACAAATAACCAGTAACTGGAATCAAGAGGAAATACCAAGTCAGACCCTGCAGACATTGAAAGATAATAAACTATTATTATTAACAACTCTATACATGTATATTTTATAATTTACATGAAATGGACCAACTTCTCAAAAACTTCAAATTACCACAATTCACCCAAGATGAAATATATATCCTAAATTGTTCTAAAACTATTATGGAAGTTGAACTTGCATTTTAATGCCTTATGAAAAAGATAGGGACTATGGTGCTCACCTATAATCCCAGTAATTTAGAATGCCAAGGTAGGAGGATCCCAGGCTTAAGGCCAGCCTCAGAAACTTAGTGAGGCCTTAAGCAAGTTAGCAAGATCCTTTGTTAAAATAAAAAATAAAAAGAGCCAGGGATATAACTCAGTGAAAGCATCTGTAGGTTCTATAGAAAATAAAAGAAGAACAGAAAGGAAGGAAGGAGGAAGGAAAGAGAGAAGTTGGGGAGAGAGAATGAAGGAAGGAAAGAAGGAATGGACAGGACCTAAAGAACAAATGGGACATGGTGTCATGAACCTGTAGTCCAAAACTACTTGACATGCTGATGTAGGAGAATCACTGAGCCCAGAAGTTCAATCTAGCCTGGATAATACAGGAAGACCCATCTCAAACAAACATACCAAAATCTTATGAAAAGAATACTGCAGGCTCAAACACCTTCACTAGTGAATTCTTGAAATTAAAATCTAAAGATGAGTTAATACCATTTACACTAATCTTTTCTAGAAAATAGAAGAAAGGGGAAAGACAATAAAGGGGGGAAGTACTACATACCAATATTTCTCATGAACATAGATGTAAATATCTGGATAAAATAATTATCCAATTGAATGTAGCAACATATAAACAAACAAGTAGGCTTTATGCTTGGAATGCAAAGAGAGTTCAATATTAGAGAGTCAATCAATATATTTTATATTAACAGCCTAAAAAAGAAAAATTCTATGATCATATCGATTGAGTTTGAAAAAGCTTTTGACAAAATCCAACATTCGTCCATGATAAAAACTCTTGGAAAACTGGGACTAGAAGGGAGCATCATCAACCTGATAAAGGGCACCATCAAAACACTTACAGTTAAAATCATAAAGAGTCAAAGACTGAACATTTTCCTCTAAATTGGGAATAAGGGGAAATGTCTCTTCATCACTCCTATATAACAACACACTGGAAGTACTGAACAATGCAATAAGGCAGGAAAGGACTGATGGGGAAGGAAGGAAAAAGAAAGAAAGAGAAAGAGACAGGGAGGGAGAGAGGGGGGGAGAGAAGGAATAACAAAAAGAAGCATGTGTATTGGAAAGGAAAATTTTAAATTATCCTTATTCATAAGTGACACAATTATCTATGTAGAAAATCTCAAGGAATTTTTTAAAAACTTGAAGAACTAACTAGCAAAATTAGGATCAAAGATCAATATACAAAAATCAATCTTTTTTCTATATACTATATACTAACAGTGAACAACTAGAAACTAAAATTTTAAAACAATACCATATACTATAGCCCCCTCCCAAATGAAATGCTTATATATCTACTGAAACATGCAGAGGATTCAAGGGTTAAAACTATAAAATACTAATGTAAGAAGACATAAATCAAAGGAGAGACATACTGTGTCCAGAATTTTCTACAAACTGACCTACTGATAGAATACAATTCCTATAAAATTCCAGCAGATATTTTGGCAAGTATTTGCAAGCTGATTTTTTTAAATGTATATGGAACCACCAAATGAACTAAAATAGCCAAAACAAATTTTTAAAGAATTGGAGAAGACACACTACCTGATTTTAAGACTTAAGATACAATAACTAAGACTATTTAGCATAAGGAGGTTTTGGGGGGCAATGGAATTGTCTTATCCCCCAACCTGTGGGGGCACTTACAGGAATCTCAACATGTGTTGAAATATACACAATAGTACCCAAAAAATCTATGTTCATTCAGAAAACAAATGAAAAAGAAAAGACTTGGCAAACTAAAAATAGAAGGCAATTTCTCCAACCAGATAAGAAACTCTACCAGACACCTAGAGCAGACCTTCTTCTGAGTGGTAAAAGATGAAGAGGATTCCCTTTAATGTCAGGAATGAAATAAGGATAGCCACCATCCCCACTGCCGTTCATCCAGGAGTCCTCACCAGCAGAGGTTATCATTATTACCTAGGAAATCAGAGAGTTCCACAGACAAATCTTTAGAATTAAAAAGGGAGGTAAGCAAAGTTTCTGAATCTAAGGTTTATGACAAAAATCTACATTTCATTCCTTTACATTAGCAATGTACAGTTAAAAGTATAAGCTCTCAAATGATATCTTCTATTTTAGCAAGAAAAATTACAAGGTGCCAAGGAAGAAATCTCCCTGAAATATCATTATGGAGAAAAGTTATTGAATTGCATTAAAAGATATTAAAGAAAGCCATATCTTTATCGCATTTCCATATAGCAATAATCTCGGGGCTCTTTCTTCTGTTCATCTGTGTGTATATTTCTGGCCAACAAAAACATTGTCTTAATGGTTTCATAATTAAGTACTAATATCTGACAGAATGAGTATTATCTTTCCTCCCACCTCTGTTCTTGGAGATTGCTTTGGCTATTTTTGAACTATTGTTCTGCCTTCCAAATTTTAGAACAAGCTTGTCAAGCTCTCTGAAAATCCTTGTTGAAATCTTGATTTATTTGTTCAACAACAGCTATATCTCACTTATTACATGTCAGGTACTGTTCTAAATGCTTTACAAATACTTATGCAGTTAAAATATATCTCTTTATTTGGAAAGAACCAACATTTGTATGCTGTTCTCTTCCTGTTCACCCATGTCAAGTAGTTTCGGACTACAGGTGCATGACACCATGTCTTGTATGTTCTTTAGGTCCTGTCCATTCCTTCTACATGGTCTTTATCATATTTAGCAATTCCAGATTTAAAGGCTATGTATTTATACAACTAATTTAGTCAGTATTTTGGTAATAGTACACAGAAATGCATTGTTTCTTTTAGTTCTACACAATAATATTAATAAGAAAAAATAACAGTGGATTTTAATGTCTGCAAAAATTGTTCTTTACTAAGTTTAGATCAACTGCAGACAGGGTCTTACCTGAAATGTCAGGTGGTGGGAGCAGAGAGGGTGTTGGGCAGAATGGAGCAAACAATAATAATCCAAGCGAGATAAAAGGATATAGACTTATGAGATTTGTCCTCTGTCCCCTGATTTTCTTATTAGGTAAACACATTCTCCAGATCCTGGTACATCTTTCTTAAAAAAGATGCTGTTGTTGGTGTGCATGCCCCAGCCATTTGCATCTTTTAGCTCTCCCATCCTGGGTGAGGGAAGTGGGTGCTGTAGGAACAGCATCTGCTATGGACCAGGACAAAGGTGCTTTCTAAAGACACATCCTTCCTCCCTCCTGCTGTCCCTTTCTCTGCTTCCCCATAATTGTGGTGAGTTTCCTCCTGACCACTGGGGTCATATGTGCTGAGCTGGGGATGACCTTCCTGCCCTGCAAGTTCTGTAAACTGCTCTGACCTCCCTGAAGACTGGCCATCTCCCTCTGAGTGCTCCCCCAGCACCTTACACATGCCAATCAGTTTCCAGAATTTTCCTCACAGTCATCATTGTCACAATGCTCATCTTCCATTGTCTCTGAAGTTCCTTGATATCAGGCACTCTTCTTTATAAACCTCCCTGAGAACTTATCACATAGTAGGAGCTCAGTAAATTTTCGGTAAGTGAAAGAATAAGACCTAGGCAAGCCCTTCCCACTTGTGGGGAGACTCTAATTGAGATGTGATTGAATCCCAGGAACCAACCCTGGATGGGCCCCTTCTCAAAAAACTGAGAATTTCTCACTGCAGCTCTCCAGAGGGGCCTGCTTATCAGGGCTCAGTGTGTGGTCTAGAATCATGTGCACCGACATATTGCCACGCGATATTTTAATGACACCTTAGGTAGGAGGCAGCGCTGTCACATGTGAAAGGGATAGAGAAGGGAGATGGATCTTCCTCTTCCCATTTTGAAAGTTATCTGATATTTTGGAGGAAGATGCAAATATCAGATCCCTCTCAGACACACAGACACAGGCAGAGACACATTCGCACTTGGAAACATGGTGTCTTTGCTAAATATAACCCTTTGTAGTGACAGTATCTCAATAATTTTAAAATGAAGAGATAAGAAAGGGGAGCCAAGTCTTTCATAATGAATGCAAGCCTATAGCTCTCAAACAGGGCTAACATATGGGCCACTGATGTGAATGTGAATGCAAATTAGATATTTCTGATTGCTTGAAATAAAGTCAGCAGAATCAGAGCCTCACACAGCAAATGGTGCAGCTTTAAGTATGTCGATGCCAGGTTGGAGACAAGAACTATTAACACATCCTCAGGGAAAAGTAAAAGCTTTGGGGCTGGCTTTTTGGATGGAGGCCTATCTAGGTAGGGCATGTTCTTCCCTGTACTGCCAATCTGGTTCTTGCTTTCCTGGTCCTTCATGTATTTATATTGCACAGAAATAGATGAAAGATCTTCTCTGACCTCTAACCTTTCTGATTGCCTAAAGGTTTTGGAAAATCTTAAGGTAATCAGGAACCTTCAGAAGTCACTTTATCAGGGCTGGGGTTGTGACTCAGTGGTAGAGCGCTTGTCTCACATGTGTGAAGCACTGGGTTTGATCCTCAGCAACACACAAAAATAAAAATATGAAATAAAGATATTGTGTCCATCTGCAACTAAAAAAATATTTTTAAATGAAGAAGTCACTTTATCAGGTTATCTTCAGGCGGGCAAAGTCTTATACTCACTGTGAAAGGTACTGCCCTAAGTGCTGGAAACAAAGAAACCTAGTCACTTGCCCAAGGAGCTCACCAGATTTGGAGACATGAATCCATCAGTCTTACTTAGGTATTGAGTAGCATCATGGTGGAGGTGTTCCTACAAGGCCCCAGGAGCTCAGGTGTGGGCATCTCCTCTGGGAATGTGTGAGGGTGTTTCACAGACATCTTCCTAGAGAAGTGACCCCATGAGCTTGATCTCTGAAAGGCAAAAAAGCAGCAAACCAACCCAGGAGAAAGTTAGCCTACCTAGAGGCACAGAGGAGGGAAAACAGCATAAGCAGCAAAGAATGGCTTCTCTGAGAAACAGGGCAACAGAACACAGGGCAGGCAAACTATGTCAGCTAAGTAGCCCTAAGAGCAGCAAACCCAGAAAGGTTCTGGCTTCCGGAGCTATTGCTACAGGGATAAGGCCAAAATAAAACCTTCAATAATGTGAGAGTTTTGATCTCCAAGTAAAGGGCCTGTCCATTATAGGAGTCCAAGGAGAAGTCTCTTGCCTGAGCTCAGTCAGGCAAGACTTGAGAACCAGAGCTGGTCATGTGGCCCCTGAACCCTTGTCCTTTATTCAGAGTCCTGAACCACAGCCTCCATAGCTTAGCACTTCTAGGACCACACTGTCAAAGCAGCCCAGCACTTCTGACCCCTTCTATTAAAAGCAAGATTCTCCCTGCCGTTCTCCTACCCTCTGACCTAATGTTTCTCAGCCTGCTCTGTTGGGGGAGGTAGTCTCCATATTATCATATGTTAATAGCATCCTTGACCTTGACATATTAAATGCCAGGAACACTTGCCATCCCACTGACTGTGACAATCCAAAATGCCTCCAGACATTGCCAGAAGTCTCTTGCAGGGGAAATCATTCCCTGTGGAGAACCTTGCTCTGGCCCAGGCACACAGATGTCCTTCTTGAGGTCAATGTTTGTTTCTCTATTCCAACACTATGATCTTGATGAGGGCTTCTGAGTCTCATGGGACCCGACCTCCTATCTAAGATGTGACCCATGCTAGCTGATGCCTGGTTGAGCTGCAGCAATCATCACTTCCAAGGGTCTCTCATTGGGACAGGGAAGCTCTTGTTTTCTGTCCATGGTGAATTTGGACAACATGAGCCTGAGAACTATCGGTGCTACATTACCAGCTACAGGTTTTGCTTGTCTAAGAAAGTCAGGTTAAGGCGTAGGAATGACATAGAACCAAATTCTGGTGGCATTTAAGCATCTGTTTTTAGCTTCCCTAAGACCCACTTGCACTCCCTGCCCATGAACAGCACATCCTCTTTATGCTGAGTTAGGCACATTGACCTTGGTCACTTCAACTCAAACAGATGGGAGGAATATTTCATCCCAAGAGGGGAAAGTCCAAGGAAAGGCAGAGGAATCGACAGGTGTTTCTGCTGCTGTCTAGAACACTCTTAGTCTGGGAGCCCATTCCAGGTTGACTTAGGCTGGGTTGCCTGCTGGGACTATCTTCCTGCTCTGAGAAGAGCAAAGAGAGAGCACTGGACAAGTGACTCAGAGTGCGACCTTGTGGGGGCCCAGACTTTTATTCTTTTTCTCTTCCCATTTAAAGTTTCTATCCCCAGAACTTTTACCTAATGAAAATCCCTAGGTGCTACTTCTACCTCACCCAGGTAGAGCCAAGAGGAGCCTGAACCCCTGATGGAAGACAATATTCCTTCAGTTTTTAATTCTTTTCTCATTCTTCAGATCAAACAGAGGTGCAGCTGTCCTCTGAAGGAGAGGAAATCAACCGAGCATCCATTAGAAAACCTGCTTTCTTTCTTCTGAATCCTTGCTAATGTTACACAGGGACCCTTGGGATGGACAGCTCAACTCCCAGAGACTGAATCAATGCACATTTCCAGCATCAAAATGAACTTGTATCAGATATTGGTAAAATCTACTGGAAGTTGGAGAACTTACAATTCATTAGATAAGAAAAGTAACCACATTCTGTTTCCAGTTTTGAATCATAATGTTTTAGTTTCCAGTAGAATGCAACCATAAATATATTGTACATTAAATAATCATGGTTGAAATCATGTAGTCCCAACAGTATTGAACCTCACTCTCTTTGTCTATAGCACAGCCTCTAATTCTAATGGAAAATCAGAATGCAGAGGAGGAACAAGAGTGCAAATCTATGTCATTTACCTGTCCCCAAATGTCCAAATAGCTCCTGTGGTGTTAATTTCCCTTGCCTTGATTAATCTTTATTAATTTCAGTGGCAACCTCCCTTTTTAACCCCCTCTGTTCCTTCCATCATAGTACCCACACTGAATTCTTTAAAGGAGCACATTAGCCTCCCAAATAAGGCTGAGAGAGAGGATAAAAAGATTACCTGCAGTGGCTAGCACCAAGGAGCCTAACTCTCTTTAAATCCTTCAATCCAACAGGCCCAAACCTTCCTGCTAGAGCTCTGCTGGTTAGTGGGTGGAGTCTGCCTTGATTCCAGCACAAATAACACATACTGTGCTCCCTGCTGTGGGAAGTTACCCACTAAGATTGCAGCTGCATAGCTGTTCAAGGTTCCTGGGCAAGCTGTTTTTATCCCCCAAACAAATTTTTATTCCTGCTAATACCAGATCCTGCTTACTACACATAGGATAATGCTTGCCAGGTTTAGAGCTGCATTTGTATTTTCAGGGTACCAGGATTTATTTTAATCAGGTATAGTAAGACACACAGACATGAAATGACGGTCATGAAGCTAAGAAATTTATACTCACAGTTCTTTAGAAACAAGTGGCATGGCATGCAGTGCAAGGCCACCTGAGGAAGCACCCAGGTCACTCCAGAGGCAGAGGGGGCCAGCAGGAGGGAGGCAGGAGAAATGTGGGCAAGCGGCTTTATCATGGTTTTCATTTGAAGGAAGAGGTAAAGCAGGGTACTCAAGTTTAGGATTGGCTAATTCAAATAATTTCAGAAGGCACTTGGGTATCAGGGCTGTCCCTACATATCTGGTACCAGGACTGAGGGTGTTTGGGTCAGGGAAATGGTAGTCTGGAATGCGAGAGCCTAATAAAGAAAAAGTTGGGATTTTGCTTGGTTTTGGGTGGTTATTCTACAAGTAGGGGGAAAAAAGGGACAACTTTCTCGTAGTTGAGTTGTTTACTATCTCTAGCAATTGATTCAACTTGGATGGAGCAGCTTATCCAGGGTCAGCAAGACCCCAGTGGTCACAGCACCTGAATGCAGAAAATAAAAGCCAGGGTTAATACAGTTTTGCCACTGAGGCAGCAAGCATTAAAGTAATGGTTCTCAGACCAGTTTGGTTTGCTTTATGCTACAGAATTTGTTATTCAAAGAAAATCTTACTTAGATGGCCAATGTTGACAATGATTACAGTTACTTTGGTGAAAGTTAAAGGTCATTCCCTAGAGCCTTGAACAGAGAAGGCTCCCTGCCATTTTCCTGGGTGCTTCTTCCTCATTTTAATTTTTTTTTTTAATTTGGTACCAGGGGTTGAATCCAGGACCTCATGAATGCTGGGCAATTGCTCTACCACTGGGCTATATCCCCAGCCCTCTGGGTGCTTCTTCAGGAGGGACAAGAGACATAGAAATCTGTGGGTGACGTCTTGGAAACAGTACACTGGAGGCCACTCTTAAGGCCATTTATGCTTACATAATGAGTGACTCAGCTGCCCATGATCTTGTCCTCTGAGTATACACTACCCTGATCCATTGGAGGTTCATCAGAGGGCACAGGGACCCATCACCCAGTAGTATTCTGTCACAGCATGCTTTCAAGAAAACCGCCCACACAGAGGATATGGCACTTCAATGCAAGTCGCATTTTGCCTTGGGTATTATATTCTGTAGGGATATCCTTATATTCAAATCACAAAACCCTTCCCTGAAGAGTTAGACTGAACCATGCAGAAATCACTTTCCTAAAGGTTTCCTCTGCTCCCTTCTTGAAGTCACTCGTGAATCTCAAATACTTGTGTCTTCCTACTCCAATGGCTAGGAAGAACTTGGCTGGAGATCAACCAGGCAGCCACGGAGTAAGAGCAAGACTTGACTTCAATGTCCAGGCTGCAGTGGTCATGAGGACCTTCTCCAGACCTTCTCACAAGTCTGCCTTAGCTCATGTTAAAAAGCTAAGCTTAGCTAATTGCAAATAAACACAAGAAAAAAAGAAAGTCAACGTACATTTCACTATCACTGCCATGATCATTTTATCTTTAATAATGTTAATTTTCTGACATCTTGGAAACTGCAGAAGGTACAGCATTGAAATGTGATTAAAAAAATCATCACTTTTTCCATAATATCTCTTTCTTGTTTCAAGATGATGATTACTAATGTAAACTGATTGTGTCCCTTAACCCTGAAATGGCTGGGAGAAGCTCTGTCTTGCTAATCTGAATTTTTTAAGTCTCTGAAGTGACAGTGGTGAGAGATGACATTCCTGGTATTTCTCCTTTGACTTATCACTTTCTGTTTTTTTGGGGGAAGTGAAAAGCCTGGGCTGATAGTCTCCTCACTTATAGAATCACTCCGTGACCTTCAGGTAGCCTCATCTCATTCTGTTCCTTGTGTTCTGGGAAATAAAGGGCCATTTCTTGTCCTTGATCCTACCTCGGTGCCTGTTCATTTCCATGTTCTTCCATTTGGAAGGAAGAGTGTCATCCTGTTTGGCACTGAGTGAGGAAACCATTCCACATCGTTTGCACTGTGGAGACTCTCAAGGAACAACTCCTTGCAAACACAGGCACTCCACATGCTGACTGATGGGCCAGTGTTCAGTACTGAGTAATGAGATTTGCTCTTTAATTGGAGTTTAGAACTTTGTTCTGCAAAGTTGAATAAATAGTGGGAAAATACCCTATTTTCCATAAGGGTGTTTTTGATCTCAATACATCTTGGGCACAGAGTGAAGTGCCTAAGTTGAGGTTTGATGACCTACCAGGTGAAATTGGTGTCACATTACCCCAACAGAAATCTGATAAGGAAGGTCTCAGGGATATATTAGAAATGGCACTGGACAAGGAACCGGAAGATTTTATAATCCAGATGTCTCTATTTATTAGTCACATGATTTTAAATGTCTTTCTTTCATTCACATTGTCAAAGACGCTGCAAGTTCAAGTGAGATTATTTATTTAAAAAGCATTTGAAATTCATAGAGTAGGATTCCAGTGTATGTTATTATTGAGTATAGTTATCTAAAACAAAGACAGCACATCCACAGCTCTGAACTTTCCTAGCTTCTTAGATAATGTAGAAAATTAGAAGTTAAATTTAATTCATTTGGACAGGTAGGTGAAGTAGAAAACAAGCTCATGTGGAGAGGAGGGAGAACCACACTTGGACAGAGGAATAATAATGGAGGACCAGCTGGTCTGTGTTATGCTCCCAGGCCACAGTTTCTTATACAGCCATCTCACATGTCTCCAAATATGTAAGGGCAAATATTTAAATAGAAACACAAAGGCATTTGAAGCAGATAATAAAGTGACTTCAAGGTTAATTTTGCAAATGTTTTTAAACCGATTGCTTGGAGTCAACTAAATGATGATTAACATTTTACAGTTTTGGAAAACACTCAGGAATGTCTGAAACTTATTGATGTATAGACCAGCCCAGAAATTGGTCACTGGTATAAAAAGAAGTTTCTGAGATGCTCTGTCATCCCCTGTGTGTGTATATATATGTGATTTTGAATTATTAAGTGGCAGAGCTCCAATGACATGATAAACTAGTTCAGTCATTTTATGGTCCACATAATAAATCTGATTTTCAGGATAGTAATCCATGTTTCCAAGGTCACATTCTAAATCTGCACTGACCAATATGGTAGACCAATATGTTTAGACACTAGCTGCATGAAGCTATTGAGAACTTGAAATGTAACTAGAATAATTGAAAAACTGAATTTTAAATTTTATTTCACTTTAATCAATTTAAATTTAAAAATGGATATTTGATTCAGTTCCTGGAAGATTTTAAATACATCTAGTGCAATTTGGTTATGTTAATCTACTTTTTTTTTTACTGTAAATCTAAATGCAGATCAATTATTTCTGAGGAAGTTGTAGCATCTGAATTGAGATGTGTTGTAAGTGTAAAATACATATCAGATTTCAAAGATTCAGTATAAGAAAATAATGCAACTATTTCATCAATAGCTTTTATATTGATCATTTGTTGAAATAATATTTTAGATATATTGATTTAAACAAAATCTATTAAAATTAATTTTACCTGTCTCTTTTTACTTCATTTTAATGTGACTACTAAAAACTTAATTATATATGTGTTTCAATATATCTATAGGACAGTACTACTCCAGTATAACAAATGAAGCTGCAAACATAGTTTTTTGACTTTTGGTCTATTGATTTTCTCCTATGAGCTATGCTACTTTACCAGAATATTTTTTTTTAATCTCCATTGAAAAAGATGGTTTTAGGTTTTCATCACAAGTATTGATTTTTTTTCCCCAATTAAACTATCTTTCTGGTTTAAGCTCTCTGATTTGCTGTCTTGCTTATTTTCCTCTGCTACACTTTATTCCAGATCACAAATTATGATTTCTTTTTCATTTTCCCTGCTATGGTTCATGAGCAGTGACATGTCATTTGATATAATTTGCTTGTATTACAAATGCATTGTGCATTTGGCTTCATATCATACACTTATTGACCATCAAAGAACAAAAGGGTGACACTACTGTTATCCCTGAGGGGACTTAAAGTTTCAGAACTGAAGTGCTCTAGAGAACATTCCTTCTGTTCCCCTGAGGCTAAGATGCATCACACCTTCATCTCTTTGTCCCAGAACTAGCTCAAATGGGAGCCATTTCTTCAGTGGTTATTGAATGAAGAAATATAATAATTGGGACAGTAGTGTAAGAAAAATCCAAGGAATGAGACTTTTGAAATTTTCAAAAGAATTGGAAATGTAATGTTAGAGTAACAAAGTTTTAAAAGAAAATGTAAAAGTTGTAAGTAGGGTCTGCTTCATGGGTGGTGACAGAGTACCACCCTGGGAAGGGACCCACTCTTGGGTGGATGCTTGGCTGTTGCCATTTTAAAATTTGAACTACTTTTCAATGAGGAGCCAGCCCTGCCTTGTTATTTTGTGTTGGACCCTGCAAATCATTCTGTTAGTCCTAGATATAGATAATAAAAATAAATGGGAAATTAAATATTTAGAAAATGTTTGGAAGGATACAGTCACACTTGAGAATTAGTTCTCCATGAAAGTGATTAACTGGGCCTTTGGAATCTCTTATTCACCTGTTTCTACATAAACAGAAATAAATCAGTCCAATCTTCTAATCCTTGACAGATGACCTGTGGCAGCAATGAAATTATTTGTATGATCCCATCAGAAAAAAAACTTAATAAAAGTAAGCCACTGTCCATTGAGTGGGAAGACAAGAAATAGATAAAGAAAATCCCAGCAGCTGTGTGCAATGGCAGATTAGAATCTAGGCTGTAGTTGGAATGCTTACAATGAAAAGAATTGCAGTGTATGGTGAGATAAATGTTTTACTTGTTGGAACATAACAGCAAGTTCATATTTATCTTTCAGTAATAAATGATTTTTACGTATTTCAGTACATAAATAAAAAATAGTCATTAAGAGTGAAATGTACCAAGTGATAAGATGGAGTTTGTTTCTACAGAGTCACCACTTTGTATGTAGACACACATATTTACTGATACATGTCATTAATAAAAAAAGAGGGAATTTCATGTGCCAAGCATCTTGGAAAGGCAAGGAACATAGTAAATTCTGGCCATTCAATGACAAAGAAAACACCAAAGGACCAAAGGACCAACTTCATAGTACGAAGAGCACAAATTTGATTTCAGAAGCACAGTTGAATACAAAATACTTTAGATGTACCAAAAAGGATATGGTAAAATATAAACTTCTGGATACATGCATTTGAAGATCAGAAGAGACATCTGGTGTGGAGATAGGAATTTGAAAGTCACCTGTGATTAATCGGTAATTGGATTCCTTAGTGACTGGCCAAGGAAGAGAAAATCTTAGCAAAGAAAAATGTGGGAGAGAGAAGAAAAGAGGACAGCCATCAATCCTGTAGAATGACGAGGTCTACTCGTGTGACTGAGAAGAAGAGGAAGGCAGAGCAGAGAGGAAAGCCAGAACTGTGCTGGGAACAGAGGCCAAGGGAAGAGATTATTTTAAGAAGAGAAAATGGATAGTCATGTCAAAAATACTAGCAGGTCAACACCATGAGAACAGAAGTGTGTCCAGTAGACTCAGCAACTCGGAGGTCATCAGTGTTGTTAGCAGAGTTGTTTGGGGACAGAAGCAGATGAGGGTGGATTGAGGAGAGAATGAGACAGAGGGTGAAAGTGCCTTCTCTTGCTGTTGCTCTTTCTCTCTCTTGTTCAACGCTACAAAAAAAAATCAAGCTAAAAGATTCTCCATTTTGCTCACTCCCTTGGTTGAGGAAACTTGAGATGTATTGTGAGGTGTCCAGGAAGAGTGTATTTTCTTGTTGGTTTGGTAAAATAGGCAAAGTAGAGATCCTGGCTTCCCTGGACCTGGGTCCTGTGGTAAGGCTCAGTCTGAGAGTAAGGTTGGAACTGGGGGAGTCACTGACAAGTGCTCTGGTTTCTCATTGAGAATGAGAAGGAGTAGAGCAGTTTTTGTTATCTTCATTGGAGAAGATCAAACACCTATGTCTCCACTCAACTCAGAAACTAGAGGAAATGTGTGACCAGTGTATGTCCCAATGAGAGGCCATGTACCTGGTGGCACTAGTGCCAAGTTAGGTGTCCTCTAGATTATTCCAAATGACCAGAGCCCATGGTGGGGGCAGGTCTCACCAATGATTTATGATCTCAAGTTTAGACTTACATCCCTGGCTCCAGTGGAGGCAACACAGTGTCCAAAGTACACAGACAGTATTGGAAAGAAGACACCTGTAAATATGTGTTCAGTTCCCTGTCACTTGAACATCTCTGTATCAATTTCCTTGTCTTTGAAATAGTAGTCACTAAAAAAAATCTAACTCATAAGGCTGATGGAAAAAACTGAAAGACTTAATAAGGAAATGTGACTTGAGTAGCACCTACCATATAGTAAATTCTCAATAAATGTAAGCTGTTGATATTTTTATTACTACCAGACACTTGAGAATGGCATGATTATATTATATTGTATTTTGGGCATGCAATATTAATTTGTTAAATTAAGCATTTTAATAAATGCATCATTTCTATGATTCTATCTTGATTGTTTTTGTAATCATACAAGAGCCTTAAAATAAGTTAAGTGGTTTTAGGTAATTTCCATATCTGAGAGGACCTGACAATGACCACTAAAGGTAAAATGTATTCAGAAATTGAATGGGTAAGAAGGGCGCTAGGGAGACCTCCATCTTTGTCTTCATAACTGCTTGAAATCCCGTGAATACTCACCTCTGTTGTTTATTAAAGAGTATTTGGTATGATGGTAAAATGATATTTTTGCTACCGTCAATGTAAAGTGTCATTGTTGCTTAAACAACCTGTACTGGTTGGAAATTGGAAACTGTCTTCAGACACCTGACTTGTATGTCTATACTTGTATGGCTCTTAGCATGTCTATAGGCAAATGGAACTGCTAAGGGTTGCTTTATGAATTACTATCTCAAAAATCAACTTACACACTATGGCTCACCAGGGCTATTAAACTTTCCATTGTTTCTTAACTAGAATTAGAGGTTGACAGCCAAGATGGGCATCTCTAGAAAAAAAAGAGGAAAATATCATCTAATTTTCATGGTCAAACAGAAGAGCTCATTTTTCAGAGAAAAGAAGAATTATTGAAAGAAAAGATTAATTACAAGGTACGATAACTCAGGCCAGATGAATTGGTTTTGGAAATTCAGAGCCGATGGAATATATATTTTAAGAACAACAGCTTTGCTACTTTTTAATATTGTCAAGTAAGGACAGTATTCATATTGAGTGATGGCATTTCTGAGCACCAATCAATTTTCTCTTAGCATTCACTCTGGACTAATAAGGGAACAAAGAAGGCACTTAACAGGGTTAAAGCTTCAGATGGAGAGGGGTCGCTAGTTCACAGTGAATGCCATGGGGAGGAATCCAGATCCAGGTGCAGGGAGAGACAGAGGAGAAAGCCTGGAAGGGCTCATATTTTGTGTCTCTGGGCTAGGGAGCTCTACTTTGACATCTTCTTATGAATAATCTTACATTCACTAACCTGGGGTGGGGACCAGAGAAGAGAGCAAACAGCAGCTGTCACTTGGTACTGGGTCCTGTAACTCTCACATTAAACCCATTTTATTTACCTAGAGGATACATATTATATGCACATTTAAAAATGATAAACCAGGGGGACGGGGCTGTAGCTCAGTGGCAGAGCACTTACTTAGCATGTGTGAGGCACTGGGTTCAATCCTCAGCAGCACCACATAAATAAATAAATAAATGAAATAAAAATTATTCTGTCCATTTACAACAACAACAACAAAATTTTTTTTAAGTGATAAAACAGAGGCTCTGAAATGGTCAGTGACTTGTTCCAGCTCACACAGCTGGGGATTTGGAAGGTGGGAATGAGGGCTGGGATTAAACCTCATTCCTCATCACACCTGCTCCTCCCTGCTCCATCTCAGCTGCCTCTCACCATCCCCCTGGGTCCCCCAGTCTGGATATCTCTACCAAGTCTTGAAGGCATTTTTAATCATAGAATTACAGAGCATATAACAATGGCTGAACCCACATCGTGGGATAAAAGCTGTATGAGATTGACTCTTTAATTAACCTAAGCTTAATTATTATATTCCTGCTGACATCGTTTGCTATGTCTGCCCCATTGTAATCAATTAGTTAATCAGCTGATATCTGGCTTGGCTAGAACAGGGCACAAACTAATAAGTTAAATGTATCATAGAGGAAAATAAGACATGAAGCCCCATTAGAAAGGCCAGCAGTCCTCTGTAATGGCTGGTGAGGGACATGATTTTTCTCCGCTCAGCGCTGTGTCTCTTCCTTCATCTCTTGGGTCCCACCAGTGCCCTTGCTTGGTTTCCACCTGGTTTTTACTGTAGATGGGCCAGCAGTACAAGGTGACTTCCCCTTCCTTTTTTTTTGTATTTTGTTTTTTTGAACCAGTGCTTCATTCCTCAGCTATGTCTAATCTATAATAACCCATCGAAGGTGTCTTCATTTTTGTTACAGTGGTTTTTTTGGGGGAGAACTCAGGGGCACTGGACCACTGAGCCACATCCTCAACCCTTTTTTGTATTTTATTAGATATAGCGTCTCACTGAGTTGCTTAGCACCTTGCTAAGTTGCTGAGGCTGGCTTTGAACTCAAGATCCTCCTGCCTCATTTTCTCCAAGCCACTGGGATTACAGGCATGTGCCACTGTCTCTGGCTTCTGCTTCCTTAAATAGGAGATTTATTACCAATGATGGAAGTCCACATCACCTGATCATCAAGACCCAAGTTCAAAGTTTCCCTCATAGTGTTAAACCCCTGGTTTGCTTCCTTCTAACACCTTTTCTATGTGTCTATATAAATGTTCTGCAGAATTGAAATTATATGATGTATATAATTTCCTATTTTGCTGTTTCTTTCCATACTATATTGTTACAGCATGCAAAATTCCATGAAAACAACTTGGGGAGCAATTTCAATTAGATTTTTTTAAATCATAAGACAAATGTATTCCTATGGAAGACAACTCAGGGGTAGGCAAGGGTCTGGGCTCTCCCCATCCAGAGCAGGCCCTACCCATCTCATTCCTGGTACACTTTGCTACAATGCTGCCAGGCCTAAGAGTCTCCTGTTAGAAGGGTACATGTCTGACTTTCTGGGGTCTGTCCCTTGCAGCCAGTGTGCTGTGACTGAACTAAATGGATTCCCTCCCTCACCAAAGACATGGCTTCCTTGATAGTTTTTGCCTAAATCAATGAAATACTCCACTTCTCTTCAGCACCCCAGCTATGAAAGATCAGTTCTGATGCCTGACAATTTTGTAATTTCCATAATCTTGCACTTGGAGGAGATACCTCTACCTGCCAGTTTGTTCTTCCCTTAGCCTCGTGGGCAGGGGGCCTGTGAGGGCCATGTGCTCCACCCAGTCACCACATCCATATGGGCAGATAAAAGCAAACTCTAAGCAACAAGACTTTCTAGACTGTTACAGGCCCTCCATCCATTTACTCTTGAACCATTGACTTCATGTTCTTGACCCCATGTCTGACTTTTATCATTGCCTCTGGTATCCTTTGGCAACAAAGATCTGACTCGTTTTATTTCCTGGTCTTTAGCTGATCTGTGCCTATGGTTTTCTGTTCCTGTGTGTTTCCTCCATCCTAACCCCACAGCCTTATGGAATTTCAGCTGTGGCCAAGTAAACCTCTTTTTCTTTAATCCTTGTTGTGGAGTCTAACACTTTATCTATAAATGTTGTTTGGGACACATACCACAGCAAATCATGAAGTCCCAAACACTCTCATACTGCCCAGACCTGGGGAATTCAGTGTGGTGGGAGAAGACAGTCACCATCATTGCCCAAAAGAGAGATGAGAGGTGAGGAGATGATACAGCTGACACTGAATTTACATTAGCCTCCACTTCAAGTATCAGCACCGCCCTGCCCATACCTCTTCTCTTGGAACACAGGGTAATTTCAGCATATTGCCAGCCTCGTAAGTCTAAGAGGTAGGGGTGGGCAGGATGAGCAGGCTTGCCGTGCAGACAGCTCTGTCAGCACCAGGCAATGCTGATGGTCCTCTGTGTGGGTTTCCACAGCTACAAATCTCCTCCTCCTTTAGAGGACGGGGTGGTAAGCTGAGGTACCACAGAATTCTGCCGAACTAGCAGCATGACAAATTCTCAGGAGATTTCAGAGAGTTTCTTGAGGGAGATCCTTCTGATTCCTTTCACCCACTGGTGGTGTGAGTCAAATGGGAAAACTTTCCAGAAAGCAGTAAGAATAAAAAGCCACAATCCTCCATACAGTTTTTGATCCAGAAGTTTTACCTCTAGGAATTTGTATTATAGAAAATTATCAAACAAGCACATAAAAGAGCAACTGGGTAATTGTAAGAATGCTTTTGGCAGAGTTGGCCGTAAATGTCAAAGACTTTTAAAGAGAGAAAAGGAAGAAACAGATTTTAATGTCTCACAATATGGAATTGGTTAAATAAACCATGTTCCATCTGTAAATGGAATACTATAATACTATGCAATTTTTAAAAATTATTTAAATGTGGTCCTTACCCTGGAAAATGTTCCTGTTGTATTGTTAAGTTAGAAAAAGCAGGTTACCAAACAGTATCCTTTTAAGGATATGCATTAAATGTCAACAGTGGTTAGCTGTGGGTGGTGTGATTTCAGATGACTTTTAAAATTTATTTTTGTTTGTGTTTTTTTTTAAATCATCTACAAAAACATGCATTACTTCTGTAATTACAAATGACAGTCAAGGAGGAGAGAGATGAGTGGAGTAACTGAACACCCTGATACTCTGACACTGCTTGGTGCGAGCAGTAGGAGACACTCTGGAGACCCTGACATAGCATCTTGTCTTTGAAATATTTGTCCCCCAATCAAGTTGGGCAGAGAAATTAGGATGAGAACCTCATAGTTGCTAGACATCGCCTGGTATGATTTCCTGGTGTTAGTGATCTTGGGTCCACAGCCCAATCTTCATGTGGGGCCAACCTTGAGAAATGAGTTTTTAAGAGCCCTGGGTTGTGGGTGGAGGGGGTCTTCTCTTTAGCTGAAGCATCTGCACAGCGTCACCCAGAGTATAGTCAGGAAACCCAATTGGTCCTAATGTCCTCTAATCCACTAATGTCAGAGTCTTTCCCCACCCCGATCAAACCATGCCGTGCAAAAATCTCCTAGGAGTGTGTCAAAAACACAGTTTCAGGGATTCCATCCTAAAGGGAGTCAGAAGCTCAAGGGCGATGCCTAGGAATCTGTTTTATTTAATTGTTTATTTGTTTGGGAGAGTGGTACCAGGGATTGAACTCAGGGGCACTCAACCACTGAGCCACATCCCCCGCCCTATTTTGTATTTTATTTAGAGACAGGGTCTCACTGAGTTGCTTAGTGTTTCACTTTTGCTAAGGCTGGCTTTGAACTCTCTGTCGTCCTGCCTCAGCCTCCCAAGCTGATGGGATTACAGGCATGTGCCACCCCTCCCTGCAGGAACCTGTGTTTTTAACAAGCCCCTTATGTGACCTTCTGCAGACTAAAAGCTGGCAGGCAGTCACCCACTCATCCCCACCCTCTCTATGTCCCTGTCAGTCCCCAACTGCTGATCTAGTTTCTTCCTTCTCTCTGAAGCAGGTGGTGGGGTGGGTGAAAAATTAGACAAACTGAATTCCATCAACAACTTTATGAATGCCTTCTTCCATTCATTCCCACTGCTAGACGCTGTTGGTAAATGAATAAGGTGCAGCGAGGACTTCCTAGGAGTTTATATCTAGAGGGGATACAGAGAGTAAATACAAAATAATTGTACAGTGTGGACAGAGAACTAGTAGAGATCAGAAGTGGAGTGAGCACCAAGAAACCTCAGATCAGGCCCAGAGGGTACAGAATATTCAGAATTGGTAAGAAAATCCACGAGTCCAGAACCCCGGGATTAGGAAATCAAGGGGATGTAGAGCGAGTAGGAGAAATAGCTCAAGCCCATTTAACAGCTGGGAATAGAAAGGAATTTGGAATTAAATAATTTGCCCATCATCACACAGAGAATTAGAGAGAGAGAGAACTCTTCATCTCTTTACCAATAGAACAATAGCTGCCCAGCTGGATCTTAGCCATTTTGATGCCAAGGATCCCTTTGAGAATCTGATGGCATGGACATGAGCACACACGTGCACACTTTGGAAACCATCGTAGAGGGTCTATGGAGCCACTGGAGCACTCCCAAGGTTCATAAGAGGAAAACTCATTAATCCCCAATAGGAAGGAGAGGCTGAGAAGAGTTCGCTTGCAAGGAATTGAAATCAAAGAAAAAGATTTTCCCCATTACTGAGAGAAAATGCCTTCGTGAAGGGCAAGAGGAAAACAACAAAAGGAGTAGGCCAGGCATGCACCACCAGGAGGACATCCAAAGTGATGACAGCTGACGTACTGGTCGTATTTTGGGATCACTCCTCCACTTGCACATGTGTTACTTAGATACGCTGACAACGGCCCATGCAGGAGATCACGGACTCTCTTTCCTACTGGCGTGATGAAAACTAGACAATGTATGTTAATGAAACCATTCAGTGCCTTTTTTGAAGGAATCCAGAACATTCTCAATTGCCTCTTGGTGTACCGTTTCCCCTGCACTGGAAAAGTAGCCATGGTTCATCTGCTGCCAGGCCCTCATTCTGTCAGAAGAATGATGATCATCTCACTCTCCCTGACATACAGAGGCTGTGAGTGGTGTGACCAGTGGCCCTACTCAGATGACAGCTGAGGTACAGCAGTCTCCATGCCTCAATTGCAAGAAATGAGGAATAGAAGAAAACCAAGCAAAAAATAATAATTTGGGTCCAGGGGCCTAAATTCAGGTACCTTGTCTCTGCCAGTGCCAGGCTTGACATCTAGTTTAGGGCCAAGTTAAAAAGCAGTTAAGAATGTTTGCTCAGTGCAAGTTGGTCATTTGAAGCCTCCCATAGACAGGGCCTTCAGTTCCAAGTCCCCCTAGGGTACCACTAGAACCCTGGCAGAGAACTTGGGAGAATCTGTTCATCAGCCTCTTACAAACTATAGATGATTATTATTCCTGCCTAACAGGTAAAGAGAGTGAGACATCTGCCATGGGGATTTTCACCAAAAGTTTTGGATTTGTGGATCTGAGCCTCAACTTCCTTATCTATAAAATGGGAATAAAACCTATGTCAGCCAAGTTACTCTAGAAATAATTCAGGCATTTTTGTCTAATGTGACAACTATACATCAGCTAGATAGTAGATGCTCAAACAACCATTTGTTCTCTGAACTTACTGACCCAAAGTTACTTTTCCAGAAACATGGAGCCAGATGTTCCAATGGCCGGTCCTGCAATCATCCCACATATTCCTGCCTGCCTGCTCTGCATCTTCTCGAAGCCATTGTGGAAAGAGCTCCAAATTCCCATCTGGAGATTTGGATATTTCACCTTTCATGACAAACATTCTTGCAGAATTAGTTCACAGCATTGATGAGGTGAGGTAGTGGTGGATGTGAGTGATTTTTTTTATAGTGTTACAATAATTTATCATCTTCTCTGCAGCAGCCGTACTCTGGCTGGCAGCTCTAAAAACCCTACAGCCAACGAGAGAGCAGTGAAGAGAAATATTTTCAAGAGCAGATGGGACATACCTTCAAAACGCAGGATTGTCCCACTGAAACTGGGACATCTGGCAACCCTAAAAAAGCCCAAAGTAGATGAAATAAAAATTATGAGATGGAGAAGCAGAAAAATATGTCTTTGCATTGATTAGCAGGGAATGTAATTAATCTCCTTCAACTCCCTTTTCAGTCCTGTGGTGTAAAACAAGGAGAAATCACAGTCTTACTGGGTCCCCCTGTGACAATTCTTACGTGATAATTTTAAAGTAGTGTGAGTTTTAAAACTTCATAGTAATATCTCCCCTTCTATTGCCTGGAACTGTCCAGGGAGTGATAAAATTCATGCCTAAACTTCCTCAGTGTGCTGCTTTTCTTATTAGCCTGGCCAACAGTGAGGGGAAAGAAGGTTCATCTGACTAAAATCAGGCCAACTAGAACAGTTTTATTAGGAAATTATAGACTCAGATCATTTTTGTCATTATATGTTTTTATTCCTGATCTCTCCCTCTCTCTTGAATGGAACCCAGGGCCTTGAGCATGCTAAGGTTCACCAACTGAGCTACATTTTGTTTTGTTTTTGTTTTTGTTTTTTTGGGGGGGGAGAGGGAATACCAGGGGAGAGGGTGTATTGGGATTGAACTCAGGGGCACTGGACCACTGAGCCACATCCCCAGCCCTATTTTGTATTTTATTTAGTGAAAGGGTCACACTGAGTTGCTTAGTGCCTCCTTAAGTTGCTGAGGCTGTCTTTGAACTCGAGATCCTCCTGTCTCAGCCTCCCTAGGTGCTCTAGAGCTGTGTTTGTATAGGGTAAAGAAGCAAGAGGGGAAACCAGCACAGCCTTGAGGGAAGGAGGCAGGACCTTGGTTTTCCCCCTTCCTGCTGTCCTTGTGTGGTCTCGGCTCACAGCAGCATCCTGCTCTCCTGTCACTTTGTTATCAGGGCTGCCTTCTATTCAATTCTCAGGCCAGTGGGAGTATGACCACATACACTTTCTCTCCTTCCCTGTTCCACTCAGATCCAGCAGAGAGCCTACAACACTCCAGTGTCTGCAGATGGGCCCAAGCTGAACCCCTCACCCTGACCGGCCATGGAGGTTCTGAAAAAAGACTGAGATGAGGGCTCAGGGTCAGAACCCAGCTCACCACCTGCCAGTAGACACTGACAAGGGGAAAAAACCAAACCCAGGAGGTTGGTGTAGTGGCACACACCCAGCCACTGTAACTTGGGGTATTGAGACAGGAAGACCCCAAGTTCAAGGTCAGCCTCAGCAATTTATCAAGACACTGTCTTGAAATAAAAATAAAAAGGGCTAAGGATGCAGCGTGGTGGTAGAGCACTTTCCTGGCATGTGAAAGGGCTTTGGTTTTAACCTTAAATAGAAAAATAAATAAATAAAAGGAAAAAATCTAACTTAAGAAATCAATCATTTGATAACCACATATTTGCTCTTTATGAAGGTGTTTTTTAGATGTAGATGTACACAGTACCTTTATCTATCTATCTATTTATTTATTTATTTATATGTGGTGCTGAGGATCGAACCCAGTGCCACCTCACACATTCTAGATAAGCCCTCTACCACTAAGCTACATCCCCAGCCTTTATGAAGTTGTTTTAAAATATGAATTTCCTCACTGAATTTTTGTTTCTTTTCTCAAATGTTCTTATGCCCACTTCTTGTATTTGTATTTGAGAAACTCTGTGAACTGAATTGTGCCCTCCACTCCCCCCAAATTTATTTGTTGACACGCTTTCTCCCAGAATGCCTGACAATGATAATAGTAAAAGCTGAAATAAACCCACTTTGCAAGCCGGGGTTATAGCTCAGTGGCTCAGCACTTGAATAGCATGCTGGACACCCTGGGTTCTACCCCCACCACTAGTAAATCATAGTTAAGTAACTAAATGAACCCCAGGTGGACTCCCACTCCACCATGCAGTGGACTCCAAGTTCATGACCCATCTGTGTGATCATGGAAACCACACATGCATGTAAGCAGCTCTCTCCTCCCAGGGGTTCTTCCCCAGGCCAAACCTTATGCTATTGAGCAGTGATGAGAGGTAGAGGACTGGGGCTTTCCTCAGCCTCTACCACATGTGAGCTGTGAAGCCAGAAGCCTGTCTCCATCAGCCTCAGTTTTCTTATGTGAATAATGGGAAATTGTGAGAATTAAATAAGATGATAACCTCAAGAGAGATTTAGGAGTTGTTAGTACTTCACAAGGAACAAATGGAATGTAAATCTCAATCAGAAAGTTCCTCAGGAGTGATATAGCCTATTTTCTCACTTTGCAAATAGGAAATGTGATCATTTTGAGGACTAATCCTGTACTCCAATCCTGAGAGAGAACTTCCAAGGGTCTGGCTGAGGTGCATGATAAAGAGAGGAGCTGAGGACAATTTCCCCATTAGGCACAGAAGACACCACATCCAGGGCCCACAATACTTTCAAGGTCATTAAAAAATACTTTTTTTAATCATCAGAAGTAAAAAAATGAACTTTTAGGTCAAATAAAATATTTCAGCTTATAATATTAATAAGTTTATCCTTATACCTACAAGGTTATAAAATGTGAATGGTTACTGCTATTTATAGGGAAGGGGCGCACTAAGGTAAAAGTGCCCAGGGCCCATGAAAGTCATACCATGGGCCAGAGAGCAGCACCAGGTAATAAAAACAACTTTAACTTCCAAAAGAAGCATCCTGTTCCCTTGCATTAATTCTTACTCCATCATTCTTCAGCCATGCTTGGCTGTCTTGTGTCCCACTCAAGATGTGGCCTCTTTCTGGAATTGCTGGTCACACCCTCCACCTACACCACCATCGGCACTCAGCAGACACACTAATGACATTCACCTTGTGCATTGTGTGCCACCACAGCCCTTGGATTTAGCCATTTCTATCTTCCTTGTCACCCTGGCCCTGGCGCCTCAATCCCTGGTTCAGTTGACCATGTCCAACTGGTACAGTGCCTGTGTGTGGTGCTGGAGAGCCTTAGTGGCTGAGAGCAGGGATTCTTGCCTTGAGTTGGAAACTCAGCATGGTCACACACTAGCAGGGTGGTATCTGCCTGGTCGGTTAACATTTTGCCTCATTTTCTTCATCTGTAAAATTGGAATAACAGCAGCATCTATTTCACAGATTCTTGTGGAGATTTCTCTTTTTTTGAAAATGCACATGTGTATAAAAATAGAAGAAGCACTATGTGATGAGAGGTATTGTGGCCATTCACTGTTTTTTATTAATATTATTATGGATCAATTTCTAAGCCCTACAAATACCTAGAGCTAGTTGAGGAGCCCACAATCTAATAGTAAATAAGCATGCAAAGATAAATAAAAGGATGCTTTTAGAATCCGAACCCTCCTTAGCAGGGGATCTTGAGACAGTGATTTTGTGGCAGCAGTGTGACTGGGCAGGAAGGAAGGTGGAAGGAGAAGGAGAAGGTGGCGTATTATTAGGAAGGTTTCCAGACTCAGTCCCCGAATGGCAAGTTAGGTTTGCTGATAGGTGAGGATATCAGTGGGGCCAGGGAGACATAAATCCCTTCCAGGAAGAGTGTGGGAGAGATGATTAAGAGAGAGAGCTGAGCCAGGCTTGCAGGCTAGCCCTTTTCCTACAAGCCACTGGGGACTGGAGAGTCATCTGCTTAAATGCATACAAGAAGATCACAGCTGGGCAGGGTGGAGAGGGCAGGGAGGGCTTATGGGAGTGGG